>NC_081135.1:11186789-11503520 GCF_958295425.1 Solea solea
TTTTATTTTATTTTACCTTTATTTAACCAGGTTAGTCAGCTGAGAAACCAATTCTCATTTATAACAACAACCTGGGCAAGAGGCAGCACCACAAGGGGGCACATCTGGTGTATTTTAACACCGGTTGTTACTTTTACCTACTTTTACCAAAAGAAGTCAGCAAAAACATCGATTCAGTAACTAATTCAGCGACAGATTCAAGTCCTCACTCAACTTGTCCATTATGCATCGGCCCTGGTTTTAAAACCCACCGCCACGGCCAAGATAATGAAATTAATTTGACACAATTTATCACCAAAAGTGCATTTTACTTGTGCCTTAAATATAGTACTGGCTTTCATGAAGTTTATAGACCAAGCACTGGTTTCTATGCAGAAAATTCTGAACCACTGTGCATTAAAAGAAAACTGTAGGGGAGCTTTGTCGTGAAAAAGGCGGAAAAGCAACAGACTGACAAAGTTCTGCTTTAAGGCTGCAATGAACTGTTCTTCGCCAAGGACACATTTGCACAAGCGCACTTTACACTACCGCAATTATGTGACGGTTTGCGATATAGGATAAATTCCAGCAGTTTCTGAGAAGTTGCACATCAAAGCCAACATGTGGTTATTACGGTAATTTCACTCACACTGTTGCAGGAAGGCGGCGAAACAGCGTCTTTGTCACCAGAGACGAGAGAGTTAGAGAAACGTCTGTATATCAGTTTACATTTTTTGGCCTGCTTTTTTAGGACATTTAGGAGATTTATATTTTAAATGTGTTGCACTGTTTACCGTGTACAACTAAAGTGGTTTTCTTATTTTAAATCATTAATACACTATTTTAACATGCAATAACTTATAAATAACAAGCCAGATATTGAAAGTTATTTTGGAAAAATGGGCAAAAGCACTTACTTACAGGACATTTTCTGTCCCTTTTTATGGTTAAAATAAGCAAAAAACAAAGGCCAGGTGAACATTTTGAGGCTTAGATGTTAAAGGGTTAATATGTTGTTTGATGTGTCTGACTTGACACAATATCCAGTTACATAAGACAAGGAAAACAGAGGTAATTAGCTGCAATCAGAGTTGATTATTCGTCAATAAACAGAATAAAATGCTGATTGATTATGTGTCTAGCTTTTGTTTTAGCTTTTGCAAACTTGTCATTAGGGGAATGACACACATACACAAAAAGTTCAAGGCATGGAAAACAACCGAAAACAACAAACTCAGGACGTGCAGGTGCAGTGACCACTGCTTTGCTGCTTGAATGCAACCAACATGGGTCAGACACGGGTCATTTCGCTAAATATTCAGAGGCTGCGGTAGAGGGAGGGGGACGTGCCTCTTCTCTTCATCCTGCAGAACCAAAGCGGCTCCGTCCGTGTCCAAGACGACAGACTTCGAGAATATCTGATGAAGTTTGCTTCGGCGGTGGATTTCAATATTTTATCAGCCTTAGCCGGAGGAACGCGGAAAAAATTACCCCAGCGACGACAGCAACAGGAGAGAATATGTAAAGGTTCTTCGAGACAAGAGAGAAAGTCAAGATAAAGCCGTAGTTGTACAGATTAACAGTCAGCGTCGCTCTACAGCAACAGGCTGCTTGGAGCACCTTCCTCCTTCCCTGCTGCTCTGTGAAATCATTCATATGTGAGACGCTGCACAGGGAGTAAATTATGAATCACCTTTTTTACTATTTTCACAATTTTTTTTCAAATTGTTCTCTGAGCTGGAAAATAAATGGCACAGAACTGTTTAAATACCCCATTATAGATTATGCATTATGCATATATATTATTTTTTCCCAGACTCTTTTCTACACTCTTCTCTTTCTGATTACCTCATCTCCATCGTTCTCCCTCTGCACTGTACAATACACTAAATATAATATATATACATATATGTACATAAAAATACATGTAATCGACAAAATTATCTTTAAAGGAGTCAATAATACTGCTTTCAATAATTATTTGTGTTATTAAAGCAGAAGTTGACCATATTTATAGGCAATTTTATTGCTTCTAAAACATGTAAATGTCCTTCGTTTAGCATTAAAAAGCCAAATAAAGAAATAAATACAAACATTTCAAAAAGAAAACTTTTTATGAGCCCAGAGAAACAACCTGTGCGCAGCGTTATTTACCCATACTGTATATCTCTTATATCGGGATATATCCTTAAAAAATATATCGAGATATCGCCCAGCCTCACAGAAATATTGATTTGATTTATATCGATATCCAATGATCCAAGGATTTTTCCTGCTGTGTCTAGCAAACTTACTACTCACAGTTTTACATAAGCTCACAAACAGTGCTGCATTCAGGGAGCTGGATTTCCATTCAACAAAATGGCACAGTGAGTACAGGAGTAAGCATGGACTCTGCTCAAGAATCCCATAAACAGTCAAAACACATGAGCCATATCTTCATATGGTGCTGCTGCAAACGCGAGGTCACCTCAAAAACAAAAACAATCACACCGAGCGGACACGTCCCTCCAGTGCATGCAAAGTCACATGGGATGCAGTTGACAGTGAAATCACGTAGAGGCACAAACATGGGCTTTGCTTTGTAGAATATGCACAAAACATACAGAGAGGGGGAGAGGGAGAGAGAGGGGGAGAGAGAGAGAGAGAGAGAGCGAGAGAGATCAACCTGTTGGGATGTGGTTGAGCACTGATGTCTTCAGAACCTCCAGCGGCTGCTCCTTCCCCAGGATCCCCTCTGTGGGAGAGAGAGAACACTCCGCTTCAAATATGGTCCGCAACATTGAGACAAGCTTCCAGCGATAAAGCCAGCTGATCGAGCACTTAACACCACAGTCCAAAGAGAGCAGCAGGTTTTAGGGGCATCTACACAGCCGCGAGCACATGCCACGGCGCTGCTGCTGCTACCACCACCTGAGCGACTGCCCGGTCCATGACCAGAGTGCAAGCGAGCCTTAGTGAGTCTGCAGAGACGCTTGGGCTGCAGAGGTGATCTGAGAGCAAGGCTGGAATCGGAGGAGGCGGGGGGGACCAAAGGCGCAGCCTTCATCGGCTCCTGTGAGTTCGGTGTGCGGAGAGAGGAGGGATGCTGGGGCTCGACTGATACCGCCTGTGCTCAGCATAGCAAATGTGGCTGGCAGCAGCGGCAGAGAGGGATGAGGAGGTGGGTGGGTGGTGGTGGTGTGGGATGGGGTAGTGGAGAGGAGGAGGAGGGAGAGGGAGGGAGCGAGGTAAAAATAGCTCACCCTTTTGTATATAGCGGCACATGCGGAGCACGCACACGCATGCAGATAACACAGACGCACAGCTGCTGCTGCACTCCCCGTGTGTGTGTGTGCGCGCGGATACACTTCTCTGTGTTTTTGCGAATGCATGCGCACAAGTGTGTAGGCTGTAATTATAGTGGCAACATGAAAAGGCTTTTGTAGCTGCCGAGCCCTGGGAAGACATGGCTATAAAAAGCAGAGCGACAGAAAAGGGTGGTGGAGGAGTGGGAGAAGGAGGAGGCAGAGGGTGTACTGGGGGTGGGGGGCAGAGGTAAGAAGGGGAGGAGGAGGAGGCAATGAAAAGATGGAGGGGGAAACAACGAAACTGTGCAAAAATGGAGAAGGGAGGAAGAAAATGACACACCAATCTGTGACTATACACTAGGGCTGACGACTATTTACATAATCTGTCCATCTGTCCATTATTTTCTCGATTAATCTATTAATTATTTGGTCCATATTTGTCAGAAAAATTGTGAAAAAACATCTTATTTTGTATGCAGTTTTTATTATTTCTTTGTTACATAGAACAAAGGAATAATATTCACATTTAAGAGGCAAATCATATAACTTGTTTAAATTAATCAATCAAAACCAAAATAGTTGATGATTAATAATCGAATAGCCCTACTACACTCACATGCACAGTACATGTGTATAAATATATATATCTATACACATGTATGTATTTTTGGTACTTGCATGCACCTGAGCCATATATATATTCTGAGCATGAGGCTTAAAAATATCTCAGGCACACACAAACATGCAATTATTCCTTTTGATGGGAGATGAAAACCCCGTGTAAAATCCCTTTGGAGGAATAACAGAGAGGGAAAACAGGGGAGCGTCTCACTGTGCATGATCTATTTCGGGAATTCACTCTGGATGAGACATGCACAAACATACACACATGCACACTTAATTAGCCATGAAGTTGGAGGAAGCATCACACACACACTGAATGTGTGTGTTTTCATCCTGCACTACCATGCGTGAACGGCTGCACCCCATGTTGCATCAGCTTCTGTGAGGACTCAAACATCACTTTTGGTCAAATTAGTTTTCTTCCTTAAGTTTAACAACAGTAGGGATGGTACAGTTAATATTTATCCATACCAAGACTGATACTAGTCATGCTAATCGATACCAATACTTTGATACTAGGAATGTTAATGATTAACAGTTAGTTGGTCAATAATTTGCCATTACAAATTCAATCAATTAACCAGTCTGTTTCTGTTCGAAGCACAGGCCCTCTCACCTCTAGAGGGCGTTGCACATGGTCCGCTTGCTGTATTAATTAGGGATGTGCAATATTATTTATCAGCAGATAATATCATAGAATATGTTTTGGGGTATCATCCTACAAAAGGGTTGTGTTATGTAAAAAATTCCCAACAGAATGCAAATATTTTCTCCAGAGCTTTGAAAAGTCCTAAAGTTAACGAATAGTTCTGATTCAATCCATATTATTTACCCTTTTAAAAACAAACTATTTGATCTCTGACATTCTGAACACATGAGAGCTTTAGTAACGAGTCAAGAGAGTTGTGCAACTATGTGCCTGTAGCTAAAAAGTTAAAAATAGTTATCTTTTATGGGCGTTTCAGTTAATACCATGTGAAAAAGGGTGACTCGCAGAAGTGGAGCATCCACCTGGTTTCGCCTTTCCATTGGGAATAAAGTATGTTTCTGTTGCAGCAAAGACATTGACTGGAATGCGGAAAACCCTGAGTAGCAACGTGCCTTGCAGGGAACGTTCCTGGCTTCAATTTATACCAGCAGAGGGCGCACATCAACATGAACAAAAGCATTAACCGAGTTTGCAAAAGAGTAAGTCAAACAAATGTGAGACAAAAAGAAGGCAATGGACGGCTGTCAATCATTTACGTTGCACTGTATGCCAGCTTTTGACGGACTAAATTTCGGGGCACTGAGCGTAAACAACACAGAGTGAGGTCCAGTGTAATCTCATCATTAGTGGACAGTTCAAAGATATAAAATACTAGCAGAGTTTAAGCACATGTAACAAATATAGAGACTGGCAAAACAGCCTACTGTGTCAAAATATCATTTTAGATTGATTATTTTCTTGATCTATACACTGAAATCATCTTTGTTTCTCACAGATCTGCACAAATATCACATAGTAATGGTGTTTTTCGAATGAAAATGAGAACAATAACACAATTAAATGTTACAATTCCCTCAAATCATATAGCAATCACAATTCCTGTCAAAATAATGGCAGTTAGATATCAATTAAAAATCATTCAGTCCTAATTTGTACGGATGCTAATCGATAGTTTTGGTATTTAACAATGACAGACAAGTATGGATTTAACGGTTCTCAATACCCATCCCTAGAATTGACCCATGAAGAACCACAACCAATGTATTACCAGTTCTGACTAAACACCTCAACCAACCAGTGGTTGCTACTGGTTGGTAGAGTATTCAAATTTAAACTGACACTTAAGGCACAGGTTAAAACAGTGGTGTTGAATACAAACACTGTCAAACTTTATGCAAACTGTCAGGAAATATTCCAAGAGTAGAGGCATGATCCAAGCCTCCGCAAAACAAACCAATCCACATCAATGTTAGCTGATATCTCCTGATGAGCCATTCAAATGACACACACACACACGCTGCTGTGTTTTGCAATGGAAATGAGGTTCATCTCCATGCAATCACACCTGTGGCTCAGAGTAATTCTACGCCTGTTTTTGCACAAATTGCACTGGCAGCGGCTTTGCATCCCGGCCTTAAATATGGGAATCAGGGGGATGGACATCTTTGTCTGTGGTCGGTTAGGCAAAGTGCATAAGCCTCCATTCGAAACTGCGCGGTTGATACCTGAGACGCACATGGAGGGAGCACACAGGTGTGTGAGGACACACACGTTGGAGAAACAGCGAGGGAGGGCATCGCAACAAAGCAACAAAACCACATTAACAACCAACACACGTGCAGAGATGTGATCTATACCGTGGCAACGGAGTCCATCAATCTTGAATGTAGCCTAGTTACCCAGCAGCCCCCCTCCTCCCTCCTGCTCTCTCTTTCCTTCCTCCCTCCCTCTCTTTCACTCCTTTTTTTCATCCTCCTCTCCTCTCGGTCCCACTGGGCAGGCATCGGGAGACGGGGAGCTATAAATAGCCTCAGCTAGCCTCAGGCAGAGAGTCAGTCGACTTGAGCTAATGCAGCTAGCGCTCGTCAAAAAACATGCATGTTCTGATCAGCACTGTGAAAGGGGGAGAAGAATGAAGGAATAATGAGCTAACCAAATGGTGAAGAGCTGGGTCTGCCACACTGCTAAACGTAGTTTTGTGACTGTATGAAGGGACAGGCAGGTTTGACCCGGGACTGTGCACTCTCTGCTGACAGAGGCCTTTGTTATGCAGGAGAATGAGATGTCTGTCTGTGCGACAGTGGCATTGACACAGAGGGACAGTGACAGAGAAAGAGAGGAAGGATGCTACGGCCTCATTACATTCTCTGCGCTTCCTTTCTGGCTGCTTCGTCCCGAGTGACTCCAGCAAGCAAGGTGATCCAGACAGGAACAATGCGATTAATCAAACACGCCTCTCCTTGAAGAGCCTTTTCCTCTGGGTCGCAAATTTGCTTCCCGAGGGCACTAGCTGATGTCATGGCGACTGATAAGAGAGATTGGGGTGACCCCTGTGAGAGCAAACCACCAGTTTGTATCCCATGAACATTCGGAAGTAACCCTCTGACCTTCATTTAATTCTGATTAGGCTGGGAAAAAAACACAGTGGTGATGAAATTTGGGGTGGGGTCTTAGGCTAAGTTCACATTTTTTATTAACGTGAATTTTTTTCAGGGCTCTATGGACTCAGAAGTCCTATTGGCAATTCTAATTTTATAATCAGAATAACTGAAGTTTTTTCGTGTGGACACACGGTCAACCTGTGTCATTCAAACACCGCTCCTGGCAAACCACGCTCAGTAACTGCAGTACAGGAAATGCAGGGGGCAGTAGGCCCAGCTCTCTCATTGTACACATCAACAGCTTACTGAATGGAAGATGGCTTAGAAACAATGTACAGATTTGTTGTATTTCTTATGTGGGGTTTGAACTGTGAACATGCTAATGCTTTTAATTTTTCCCCTGGGTGTAGAATAATAAGTCACCACAAGTAAACAATGCAAATGAAGGTGCTAACATAAAGCTAAAGGTAACCCTAACGTTTTTCCACCACTGGAGCAGTTTATTCATCTGTGCCGCTCTGTTACGCTCCTTGAGCTAAAAGAATGAAAGTATGTCTCCTTCTATCCAGGCATATTTTATATTACAAAAATATTCCGCTGTAGCAGACATGTCTCTGACCAGTTACAAGTAAAATGACCCATATGAGGCTCTATACAGAAATAACAGACCAGTGAATGTCACTATTGAAAAATGACAATCAAGTATTCAACTTGTCACTAAGTTATTTTTGCTAATGTGTCAAGTGATGTAAATAACAGGAATAGCCATTTTCCCTTTTTTGTTCGTAATTAGTAACTTTACTAGTGTTTATTCCAAATACACATAAATAATCGTGACTAATCTATTAATAGGCTGATGAGTCGACTACCAATATAACTGTAAATTGCAGCCCTACCCAAGAGGTCTAAAAAAACATGATGTTAGGTGTCTGATAATGATGATTCATGCAAAAAGTTAGGAACAGTTCCGAGTTTGTGAAAGTCTGATGCTGTTTGTTGTGAATGTGAGCTGTCACATCCGATCGGTTATGAATCAGAATTGAATTGGATTTGAATAGTGATGCGAGTATAGCCTTGGGTGCTTTTTTATCTCAGTCTCAGAAAATGTCGTTATCCAAAATAAAGAAAACGAAAATCACTTGGGCACCAATTGCTCATTAGAATGCTGGAATGCTCACGAACTGTGAGGTTGGCAGACTCATTTATTCACAAAGTCACAAAAACCTTACATGCATGGGGAGATGTTTCGCAATCAAACCGGCGCTTTCTCAGAGTCAGCATCAGCGTTAATGTCAGCGCAAAATCTGCAGGACAGATTTACGTCTTTAATATGACCGTGGCTGTTGGGAAGGGGCTGTATGTGATTTGCTGGCTCATTTATAATTTAACGAGAGCTTCAAGTTTAGAGCTTCTGTTCAAAAAGCAGCAAATTTATGGGCTTAAGTGGGAGCTCATTCATCGGATCTCAACAAACCATGTGAAAACTTTGGCGGTGATTGTGTCTTAATTATGATAAACATTATTAGCTGAATAAATTATCCTTGAATTAACTATTTTAAGAGAATTATTCAAATTGAACTACATACAACTATGTATGCCTGTGTTGCAGCCATAATGGAAGTCCAAAGATCTTAAGTATTAGTGGGAGAGAATCACGTTCTCACTATATGAGTAAAGCTGTGAAGGGTGTTACTATGAATTTTTACCCGGTGCATTCTGGGATCAATTGCAACCCCCTACAGTGACCCAGTGCAGCAGTAATTAGGCACTGGAGGCAGATAGATGCATGAATTATTGAGCTAACCTGCAGCCTCTACTTTCCATGAACATTATCTCTCTTTATCCAGAGTGGGTTTTCATACATTTAGTGATCATTTGGGCAAAGTCGATTTTTAATGTCCACGATGGTGCTTCACATGGTTGCTAGGAGATTTATGATCCGGCTTTAAAGCCTCTGTAGCTGGACTTAATGCCTCAACAACAACAAACACCCACAACATGCAAGATTACAGTTGCTCTGCAGCTGAAATATGCACAATTTATTATTTGTTTTATTAGTTTTATGATAGTTTAATGTCCTAAAGATTATACTAGGGCTGGGCTACTTTTTATTTAGCCTATATCCTGAGGATGTTTCTCTCAGCTCATGAAAAGTTTTCTTTTGAGATGTTTGTGCTTCTCAAAAGGAGAGTGACAATACACTGTGAATACACTCTAAAATAAAATATCTACTGTTTATGATCTGTATTATATGCGTAAAATACATACAGTTATTACCTTTCATTTCAGTTAATAGTTCTATGGCTTTTCAATGTTAAATGAAGGATATTTACGTGTTAGGGATTTTAGAAATAGAAATATTAAATGTATTATTTAATATTTATTTATTTATATTTAAATGTATTAACAGATATCAGCAAACACATGATCCCTAATACAACTAAAGCAAAAAATTAGCAACTATTTGCTAACTATTAGCAAAAAGTCCAATATCGTGAAATTGCTTATATCTCGTCTCATGCGATGATATAGATATAATATCAATATATTGCCAAACCCTAGGTTATAATCTCATTCACTTTTTCCCTTTCTTTTCCTTTTTAAACGGTAGTATTTTCTGGATGCCAGGGCCAGACATCCATGCCTGGTGTCAAGCACTATGGAGCACTATGTCAAAAGGCACAAGGACGGGGCTCCGGGGCGGCAGTGTAAACCGTAATTGCCACTGACAGCTCGTTGGCAGAACACAGTGTATCCAGTTTCTCGGCCGGGACGAGACAAAAGACACAGGGACAAAAGCTGTGTCCCATTCCTTTCATTAGCTCATGTTTTCTGTCTGTGCTGTCTCTGTCCTACTACCAATTAAAAATAGTTCCTCTAATGTACCGGGATATCCACCCTGTACAAACGCCACTATGAGATCAGTGAGACCAGGTGTGCGCTTCACCCCAGTTTGTTGAAGAATGGTCAGGGATAGACTGCTAGTCATGTTCAGCCGAGCTGGTGATGGCACATGGGAGGTCGGCGCTGACGGACTGTGTGTCTGGCAGGGAGCCTCATCATCTGTGCTGGGTTCAGCATGAAAAGGAAGGAGGGGGCGAGTGCATTTTGCAAATCCACAACAATTACGAAATTTGGTTCTGCCAAATAGAAACGACGTGTCGGCACAAGTGGACAGCAGAAACGTGACGATGGAGGCTTGAAATTCCCGTCATGCTCTGATCACAATGATCCCCACAAAAGAAGCAGCAGTTGTGTCATACATGCACTCGTCTCGTGCTCAATTTTTAGCTGGGAAAAAAAAACACTCAGTTGTGAAGAGGAGAATCATCACGGGAGCCAAGGATAATGACTGTTTGTTCGCCATGAATGCACATGCACATATCTTGTGTGTATGTTTCTAAAAATAGACTCATGGGTAAGCCGGGCCCTCTTTATTGCAGCGAAAGCTTTTAACCCCTTCACCCCTGGATTTAAGCAGCGTGATCGTGTGCATTTGGAGAAGTGGATGGGAAAGGGGTCACTGAGTGGCTCCAGAAAGGAATAAATAACTGTAAAGCATGAATTATCCATACATTTCTCACCCAATATTCATATTTAACAACCAGAGACACTTTACTTTATTCTATTTTATTTTTACACTTCTAAGAAGATTTTACACTGGTCTTCTTAACAGATACATGTTGCATATGCCCAAGGAAACCACAGTCAATGTGGCTGCTCTATAATGGACCAGTAATGAGTGATACAATTTCCTCTCTTGCTCCTTCTTGGGAAAGGAAACACGCTACAAGCTAAAAGGTTGACAGAAACAGGTTTTTCTTTTTTTATCCATTTTGTATATTAAGCTGATTGACTTTTTTCCTCCGTCTGATAAAATATAACTGTTCGATGACAACAAAATTAATCAAAACTAGGGCTGCAAGCAGAACTAAACAGGTCGCCACACCCTACATAGAGGTGTGTGGAGTGACTTAGAAAGAGGTGCCGTTCAAATTCTTTAATTATCCTGATAGACGTGTGGAGGTTAAACCAGTTGCGGGGGCTGTTTATTTTAAATGTCCTTGGGGGCACTGTGGAGCCATTTTGCCCACATCAGGCTGAAAATGGTGCTGAGATTGATTGACGAGTGTGCCATGCGCCATGCGTCTGTGAGCATTTGTCGGCTCTCGGGGGCCAACAAACATCCAACTATGCACAGTTGCCACGGTAACACCATTTTCCGATAAGTCGCGATATTCGCCGTCGACAATCCCATAATGTGCTTTTTAGTGATGTCATCAATGCTGAGGTGGATACGATAATCCATGCCATGAGCAGCAAACAAAACTGTAGCTGTCATGTCATCATAGATGTCTTCAAGAACGGACTATAAGCAATTTCCCCTACCATTATATTAGGGAGGCACCCCGCCCCTTTAACAGGCACCCCCCGCCCCACCCTTGAAGGTCAAGTCAATTTTATTTAATTGTATTTTCTATGGAGCGCAAGATCACAACAGATGTCATTTAAGGTTACCTTTCCTATAGAACCTTGTCCTTTTATTTAACAAACTAAATAGCCTTATGTTATTTATACAATGGCACGTCAATTCTTACTCTACATGGTCGCTTGTTTACAATTCTCCTCTGCTCTCTGTATTCTGTAATACTTTTTTTATGACCTTGTTTCATGTATTTAATATTAAGCTTACACATTATTTAGACCAGCAGTATTTTGTACTGTTTGTATTGCCCTTATTTCTAAAAATCGGCATCTGCATCAGCTGTAGAATAACCTATATCTGTCCACCTCTAGTTCAAATAGGGAACAATAACACAATTAAGAATTTAATATGAAGATTTTTCCGTGTCTACCATTTATACCAAAGGCAAAAATAAGAGCTGTGATAGATGGAGAATCTTATTAGAGCCTGTGCCAATAAACGTACAAGATTAGTTTTTGGTCACGACTACAATTACCTTGAAAACTAGACACTGCCCATGGGATTTCGTTCTATCAACACTTCAGATTGGACCGCGAGGAAAAGTGGGAACATTACAGCAGAAACAGCAGCAGCATCAGCACAGACTTAAAACCAAGGCCTTAATCGCCTGGATATGAGCATTTATCGCACCCCAGGAGCCCAGTCCTAAAAAGTGATTATGGTTAAAAACTGTGTATATTAGTGAGTTCACACGTGTATTTCATATGTCAGTATCAGGGGAGGGTACCTTGCACCAGATGGCATACAGTATATACAGATAATACAAGTAAGATTTTGGATTCCATATCATAATAAGGTATCTGTCATGTCTGTTCCTGGTTTTAACCCAGAATATGGCATGCATACTTCACATTACAGTAACTCCTAGACCGTTTGTGATATCGAGACTAGCGAGGATAAAGCGATAGAAGACGGATGGATGGATGGATACTGGAAAGCAGAGAAATAGACCACCCAATCACAGACGAGATTCAGCAGCGCATCACACGTGTGTGACGTCAGCTTATTCCAAAACGGTTGAATAACTGAAAGTGAAAGTTTGAGCAAAAGCACACTCATTGACAATTCTACAGCCATAAAATCGATATAAATCCAGGCAGCCTCATTATCTTGATGGTCATAAGAGGGTTAAATTTAACGATTTGGAGAATCGTGACATATTGAGTTATCTGTGATGACTTTTCCTGCTTTTAAAGGCTATAATTAATATGACAACCGTCATATTAATTATATTGAATCAATTTGTGGAATACACAAAATATATATATTGATTATAAAATATGTAGAAACAGTAAAATTATATTTTAATTTTAAGTCCAATTAGTTATGTAGAAGCATGATTTGACCATATTTACAGGCAATTTCAGTTTCTAACACATTCATTTAAAGCCCACATAGACCGGAAGCTCCAATTAACGCTGCGTTTGTGTGTGTATCTGCGTCATTACCTCGTTTATGAAACCCTAAAGTTTCAGAACAAACAGTTCAGCCACTGCTGAGAAAATAGTGTTGTATTGTTTTCCTGGGCTCTGCGAAGCGGATCGGCACTTGCTTAATTTGATGTCGTCATCAGAAATCCTCACCACTCCTCTCACCACCGTAGCGCCTCCCGGTGCGGGCACTAGTCCGGGCACATCCGGTTGCGTACATTCAACCGCAGAAGAAGAAGAAGAACTACTCTCGTTGTAGCTGCTGAGATGCAGAGCATCCACCGTGCCAGAGGGGGAGCTGTGTATCTGAGAGCTGGCCTATCTATTACGTCACTTCCAGGTACCTGGCCAATCACAGGACAGTGGGAAAGCTCTCTTGGCTGGCCAATCACAACACAGTCCACATTCTGGGGGTGTGGTTTTGGTCTGAAACAGCGCGGCTGACGAGAGCGTCAGTGAGGAGGCTCGTTTGCAGCGATTAGGAGGTTTTTAATCATGAAAACAAGTTAATATATGTAAGTAGACCTCAATAACTAACATATATGTGTGATACAAGCATTCTATGTCACCTTTAATATTAACAAGAAAAGAAACCAGATAAGATCTGAACTGAATGGTAATAACTGTATTTTAAGCATGTAATACTGATAATAAACAGTAGATCATTTACTTTAGAGTGTATATATACAGTGTATTATCACTCTCCTTTTCATGAGCCCAGAGAAACGACCTGTGTGCAGCTTTATTTCCACATATATCTTGTATATTGGGATATAGCCTAAAAATAACCAGATATTATTTATAAGCCATTACAACTGACCTGATAGTAAAAGTATGCTAATGGTTTCACATAGTGAGCAGTTTAATGTTCACCATATACACACTTACAAGAACACAAATCTTCCTTTGTAACCCAAATACACAAAACTAAACTTGACTGCTGCAAATTCTAAATATTCAACAAGTTTATACAAGACAAACAACACAAATACAAGTGCCTGAGGCCTGGAGTGTTAGGTACCAGTGAATGTAACACAACCTCCCGAGTCCTGACACTACATGTTGTTTATTTTACTACATTTCATTTCCACTGCTGTTTTGTTTTTTTGCTGTACAGAACCTGTTGCACTTGTAACCTAGATACTGTTGAGCCTTTCGAGGAGCACTGTGTCAACTTCACCTGTTCTGAGCCATTAAAGGGCCTCACGCCTACACAGCCTGGGCAAAATAAAGCAGTAAAATGTCACCCGAGCACCAATTCCTGCTGCAACCGTGGGTTTGATAGTGTTTAAAGGATTTGTTAATCTTTAATTTTTTTTTTGTACACGCTCACTAATAATCACTCACTGTACTACATTTCAGTTCAAAATGTTATAGCTCGTGTTCAAATCTTTGGAACATGAAGGTGCAACAACTCAGTCAAATAGTATGATTTTTGTATTCAGGCTTCTAAAATACTAATAATTTATTTTATTTATATTTAATACCATTTTTTTTTCATGTTATTCTTATTTTAATGGGTTTATTGTTTCTTTATTTTTAGGGTCTGAGCACAAGGTGCGTAGGAGTTATTATTATTATTCTTATTATTATTAATTTTCCTAGAAATAAATCACATTTTTGAGGACCTGAACATACCCCAAAACTCAATAACGAAAATCAAAAAACGCTTTAATCAGGGGAATTTTTGGCAATGTTTCACGTACATGAACAAAAGTTGGTACGTGTGTTTATCATGTTAGGACGGTGCAAAAAGTTAATGTAAGTCCAACTGGAAGGCCGCCATCTTGGGTCATTTTTGGGCGCTTTTGGCGAAATTCGCACTTCCGGTATTTGAACACAAACTTGTCCTAGAGTTTTCGTGCGAACATCTTCAATTATGTATTGTTTCCATTGCTGTGACTTTACTCATATTTATTTGGTGTCTTTACTTTAGGGAAACAGGTCCGTGTACTTGACGGCCAACGTTTTCAGAAAATAAAACTGGGGGAAAAATGGAGAAATGAAAATTGACAATCATTGAGAAAGGAAAAAGACAGAATATCATAAAATCAGTTGTCTGGTTTTGCAAATAAATGGAAACCTGGTAACAAAATGACTGTGCAACTACCTTTATGACGTTATGCACTGAATGGACATTGTCCTGCAGTCTAAACATGTCTTTACTCCAATTTCCTAGTTTTATAGCAGAAAACAGACTGAATAGAAAGTCCTGTGGTGAAACTTCCACTGAGTTAAACACTCAGTATGGAGCGACAGGGGTTTTTCTGAGTGGAATGTGCTGAGCAGGGGCTTGACCGCGGTTAAGTGAGCCGCTGTTGGATTTCTGCTGCGTGACTTTTTGGAGCTCAGCACACCACCTTTTTCCATTCAGTCTGTTTTCTGTTATAAAACTAGTGAATTGGTGTAAGGACATGTTTAGACTGTAGGCAAATGTCCATTCAGCACAGAGCTCCTGACTTCCGAGTACAGCGCAACAACAGCATCATAACGAAAAAATCAGAACGTTATTTGGCCATTAAGTACACGGACTGCAAGAGGGGTTGTTTTTAAACGCGCTATATAAATATAAACCAATTTGACCCTGAACTTGACCTTGACCTCAACCCACTTCTTGCTCTGATGTACCTGAGGACGCCGACTGCTATGATAATATATATATATATATATATATATATATATATATATATATATATATTATTTTAATATTTTCAATTGCAGCCTAATTCTGAAAAATTAGGCTGGTTATGTTGTCTGAATTGAGTGTGTTGTACAATATTACATCATATTCCTATTGTTACAGATCATAGTCTGATAATGACTAATTATGACTTATACATGAAGTAACTAAAATCAGAATATTCCACGTTTTAATCTGATTTAATGCTGACCTCTGACCTTGCCATGCGTAAATACATCCTTCCGGGACAGAACGCTCACACCAAAAAATGTATTATTATTATTATTATTATTAATAATAATAATAATAATAATAATAATAATAATAATAATAATAATTATGATAAAGAAGTAGAAAGAAAGAAACAAGTTTGTAAACCACTCACTTTCCTCTGCGTTTTAAGATGACAGGAGACAAAGGGTCTGTTTCATTTGGTAAATTTGTGCCACTCACATAAATCCAAACTACGGAGTTCAAACACCTAAGGCACTAAATAAAATATTTGAGCTTAGCAATAGAGAAAGCAAAGGATCCACAACTTCTTTGTGCCATATTGTAAAATCTCTTTTCTCTATGGACTTTGGTGCGAGAGAGTAAGCAGTTTACAAATGTCACTTTCCAGCTAGAAAAGGCGGTGAACGTATTCTTATGATGCTGCAGACTTGAGCGGGTATATATATTTTTTAGGTGAGCCTTTTGTTAAGTGTCAAAGTGTTGAATATCAGTTTTTATTCCCTTTTTCCCCACCGACAGTCAAATTGAGTGTCTAACTTCCAGGCAGGTCCACGGAAACACAGAGGCATCTGAAGGTATAGCAGAATGCTAAAATATAAGGTCTATTTGATTTAATCACTTTCTTGCATATAAAACACACAGGGAGAACATGCAAACTGCAGAAAGGCCTTTGTTCTGACCCGGGTCTTCTTGCTGCAAAAGGTAAAGGAGTGCCAACCACTACACCAACCGTGTGGCCCAGATCAAATATCATTTACCATAAATCTCCTCCTAGAAAAGTGAAATGTAAAACACTTTGTGGGGTTTCATATTTCCCCGAGAATAAAAGAGTCAGGCTGGTGAGGCCTTCACATCAGAACAATCAACAGAGTGATTGCTCCTGTGTACGGAGCACTGGAGCACATTAGCTGGCAACATTTGTTTTACACACTCAGCTTACGTGCTGGGCTGATTTGTGTACTACACACACGACGTATTCATATCATTATGATAAGCAAGGCGACTGAAAGTCAAAAGAGTTTTCTGAAACTTTGTTGAAAAGCACACAAAGAACGTAAGAATTTTTTTTTTATAGATTTCCTTTTAAGACCTGAAACTAAAGCAGCAACTTTATATTATAAGTAATAGCTGAATAATTCACTAGCTGGTGAATGATTCTCTTTGATTTGTGATTCAATGTCTTTTTTTATTCAACAATGCCTCAACGTCAAGGCTCATCTTGGTGTTTGCCTTTTCCTCAAGGTTTTCTGGGACTCTTATCTGAGCCTGCAGCGAACGATCATTTTCATAATCGATTGATTGCTTAATTAATTGAGTAATCACTCGGTCCAAAAAATAGCAGGAAATGTTGAGATATGTTGACCAGTGTTTTTTCAAACCTCAAAATTATGTTTTCTAATGTCGTCATTTTGTGACACAAAGAAACCAGTAAAGTATTCACTTTTAAGAAGCCGAAAAAAAATCAGATAACTTGTTTTAATTAGTAATAAAAACATTCCAAAGATTAATCGACAGTAAATTAGGTGCTAAGTTAATGGTCAACTAATTTGACCAATAACTTAGCAATTTACAGAGCCCCCCTAGAATCATGGTGGGAAATTGTTTAGTGTAAACTTTTAGGTTTCTCACAATACTTTTTCCTTCCCTTACAAAACTTCTGCGTTCCCTCACAAAACTTCTGCGTTCCCTCGCAATAACCTCTGCGTTTTCCTCACAATGACCTCTGCGTCCCTCCAAAACAAAATGCAGTGGATATTGCAAGGGAACACAAAAGTAAGCAAAGTTATTGCGAGGGAATAGAAGCCGCATCGCCAAGCCTTCATTTATATCATGATATATTTCGGTATCGAATGATATAAAAAGTATATTGTGATAAGATTTTTTCCCTTATCGCCCAGCTCTAATCTCGTGCATTTGTAGAAAAAAGTTGCCAGCTTGGGATCACACTGCAAATATAAGCCCCTGAAAGACTCACTGCTCCCCAGAACAACAGCCACTGTTATTAAAAAACAAATTCAATCCAGCAGCAGACAAACCTGATGCAACCTGAAACCAAAAGCTGAATTTCCTCACATCTATTCCTCACAAGAACAATTATAAAAGAAAATCAAACGGGTGCATCTCTTAAAACAGAACTAATTCCTATAACCTGTGTAAATATAAACATCTTAGCGCAAAAAAAGCCACAGGACAAGCTTGACAAGGCAAAACGAGGCCAGAGTTTTTGCCCATTTTTCCCACATTTCACGTCTTTAAATGTGTCTTGGCTGCCTGTTTCTGTCTCACTCACTTCCAACAAGGCTGTCACTCAAACAAGAGAAGCAACACCTCGAATTGACGCCCACACTTGGCAGCACACCGAGGACCCAGATCTTCTCCTCTGCAGGCTTTTCAGAGAAAAACGAGACATTGAGGAAAAGCAGCTGCAGGTATGAGAGATCACAGCTTTTAGGTTTTTGTGTTGGTGAGAGGTGAGTTAATGCGGGTCAGATCCTATGGTGCTCCTGTGTGAAGTAAACTGAGGGAAGTCAAAAAAAAATCTATCCCATCATATTTCTGACAGGAGCTGGTTAATTTATCTGTTATATCAGCTGCTGCCGCCACTGGCCAACAAAGAATGACGCTTCCTGGCTTGGCTGTGTGCAGTGCTGGGCACCGATTCAAAATCACTGTTTGTCTTCTCCCTACTAAAGTATCGTGATACAATAATGACAGAATTTTATTATTGAAAGAAGCATGAGTGTATTATGAGAAGCTCTGTTTACGGTTTCTAATGAAGGAAATGTGAGATCCAGCTTTGTCTCACCCTCTGCCGATTCAATTTTGACCTTTTATTTTCTTGAGAGTCAAATTTACGCAAGTGTAATACGAGCAAATTAAAACTTCAAGATATACAGCTTCATCTAACTACCTTAAATGTCATTCACAGATAAAACTTGAGATTTAGACTTTTCAGTGCCTTGAAGACACACTTATGATTAAAGATCTTAGGAAGAGATTATGGGAAGACTAAGCGTATGGTCTGGTTTGAAATGTGGAATTTTTATTTTCTAAAAACGTAAGCATATATACAGTACATATATATACATTTTAGATGAAAATCATTTGGAAAAGACTACAATTTCTGGTTTAATATCATCTTCAAGACATTTTCAAAACTTCTAAATTGCAGCCTAAAATGAACTAGATTGCATTTTCTCACAAAATTATCTTAAAAGCAAGTTGGGGAAGAACTACGATAGAGTGCATGACTGGTTTATATTTCTGTTTTCTCGACTACTATTAAGACTCAAGACAAATAGGCCGGTGGAGAATTAAGAGCAAAGCTCTTATCATTTGCTGCATATTATCATTTATCTCAAGACAGATGGTCAATTTGTAGATGTTAGCAAGAATAATTTTTTGAGATTAGCGGCACATCAATTTTGGCTGCAAGAGGAACAACAGATTTCGATTTTTTTTAGGACTTTCTAATGATAACTGCTGAGCTGCACTAATCCCAGTTTGATCTAACAATGTAATGCACTTGGAGCTGCTTGAAGACAGAGAAAGTCATGTGACACCAAGGGAAATAATACATATTTATATGTCTGATATCGCAAAAACACACCAATGGCTGAAGAGAGCTAGACCGAAAGAGAGCAACTAATAATGGTGACACAGAAACAGGCCCTAAACAGGAGATAAATAGAGGCTGGAGTCTACAACACAAGCCGGGACCCCCAAGTTTGGGCTGTAAGATGCTTGCTAGGAAGGCTTCTCCCTCTCTCAGTGATCCGCATATTTGATTTGGCAGGGATTTCTCCCTTGATTCCTTGACATGTCAGGATACAAACTGAGTTAAATCCTGACAGTTTAAGGACAGCCAAGTTCCCTTCACTAGGCCATGGGCTGCCCTAATCGAGGTGATGGAATAGTGTATTGTGTAGATAGTGTAGTGTATCTGCACCAAGTTGGGACTGGAGGTCCCCGAGTCAAAAAGTGGAAGACACCAATAAAGGTGGTTGAGCTTAGATCATGTCAGAATTCCAGATCAAGACTGGTATTGACTAATCAACCGGGCATAGAGGTGGTTGATGAACAGCAGAGGGCGGCAGTGGTAATAAATCCAAAGTAACGCCAACATCAAGAAGAAGGAACACAAGAAGCTTGAGAAGCACCGGAAAAGGCTGAAAGAGAAGCTGAGAAGAGAAGATGTGGGGGGTGAAGGGTCCCAGTGGTGATAAGAACACTATGAGCTATAATCTCCAAGAGATCACAAGAGATCTCAATCCAGAAGAGTGCAGTCCTGGGGGATCAGCTAAGAAATCGCGCAGAACCCTCACGCTCCAAGGCCTCTGGTAGAGGACCCAAGCTTGGAGGAGATACAAGCCCGCCCAAGTGAGCGAGTGGGGAGTATATATCCCCGCCACCCACTCTTGTGCATCCAGATGTTGTCAGTAACGGAGATGTTAGAGAGCTGAGGACACCAACCATAGCGGCAGTTCACTCATGTCCCTTGAGGAACATTGGTTATCTTATCTGAGGTATTTATAGTGCATACACTCCAAGGTGTACAAAGCAAACATGGTCGACATTGTCAGGTATCACACCAACTGTGTGGCAGGAGGCTAACCTTCTCCTCCGCCAGCTGCTTACCAAATTATTTATCAGCTCAGTAAAACACAAGCCAAAGCTTCTAAAGTGAGCTTGATTAGGTGTCAAAGAGAAAAGCAGACTCTCTTAATGAGCCTGTGTTATGGACTTTCTCTCTCACTCTCTGGAGCTCATTCATATTGAATCAGGCCAATTAACAGCCATAAGACCAGATTAAAATGTTTTATTGCATTTTAGTGAGCAGCAATCTGTCTGTGTTTTTTTCTGTCTGCTAAACAAAATGTCCGCATACATCAGTGCGGCGGACAAGGCAGCAAACAGAGACTCGTCTTAATGTGACTGTACGGGGCAGCTCAATTCTTATTACTTCGCACATGACAGTTACAAATTTTATTGATGATTCTCAGTATGTTTCATCAGCAGCTGTGATGGATCACTGTTTCATTAGTGCAGGAGCTGAGAAGATGCAACAAAATTCCATTTACTGTCTGACACTTTTAAAACTGGAGTCCTTAAAAACACGCCGGCTTTGTTGCGTCTCACTCGTACATAAGAATGTATGCTGCATTTTGTTGTCAACATACTAAAAGCATTTTTAAGTTTTATTCAGAATTTATACAATGCTGGGATTTGAAACTCTAAAATGAAAACATTAGCTAATTGTGAAAAGAACATTTTGAAAAATTAACAAATTCATACAATCAGATAATTATACACTAATAAGAAATTATAGTGCATAAATATTATAAATATTTACATTTTTAATTTCTGCCAAATGAAAAGAATTTCAACTACATTTATGTACATTTAATTTTAGGTATTTTAATTACTGGCTTCACACCAACGTGATTGTGCAATATTGAAAATTAGCACCGAAAGACAGTGGCCTGCTGCTGTTTCCTTCACCACACAGCTCCAGTTAAGTGTCCTGGTTACTACATTAAGAGATAGATATACAACACGTAACTTGGTGGCAGGGGGAGAGAAAACTAGGCCATAGACCTCAAGGTTTTAAAGATCACTGTTTTTGGAAATTACTCCAAAATCCATAGGGGGCAGTAGAGATTCTGCAGAGGAGCTGTAAAATTACTGAAAATAACTTTATTTTAATTAATAGCAACAGTGTTAAGTTTAAGATTTTACCTTGGTGGCTGTGTGATGTCATCGCTGGGGGTGCTCACGGAGAGCGGCAAGCATGAGCACCCAACTCAGTGTGTGTGTTTGAATGTGTGAGTGTGTCTTCAGACTGGTCCAACACTCAGGAGGCCACCCCACAAGAATCTCATCAAGGCTGGAAACAGGAAGCAGGCATCCAGCAGCAGCAGCAGCAGCAGCTAATCCCCATGAGGCTTTTGATATGGTTACTCCAATCAGTGTCTCACACCGGTACCAACCTTAACAAAGAGGATGCAAAACACCACATTAATACATTTCCTTTTCTGTTTTTAACTTCTCTAGTTCCTGATGCAGTCACACAAGTATTTACCTAAAAGCACTAAATTGATGACACTAATTTGTTTGATGATTGTTTTAAGAACTCAGTTAAAATCTAAGCCTGTAACTAAGGATTATTTTCTTAATTAATCACTTAATCTTTTGTTGACAGTTATGAGCACTGGCCATCAGGAATAACCAGTACATTTAAAAACAGTCTAAAACGCAAAAATAATGAATTTACTATCATTTTATACTTTAAACAAATAGAGAGTGATTTTAAAGCCAAGGATAATGAAAATCACATCTTTTTTTCATAACACAGAGATAAATAGAGAAAGAGCTCAGAGAGTACAAACCTCCTCCAAGTCCCACAGTGTCATTACAAATTATGATTACTTATTTTAAGCAAACTAAACGGTAATATAAATGTATATGAGGTATTATTACATGATCTTTAATAAAATCTAATAAAACTTCCCCAACTAAAGCGAAGCAAAGCTGAAGCGTTAATCCGACTGAAATTGTACTATACCAAATTTCTCAAAGACGGACTGACACATTCAGATAACGCAAATGGTAGTCGAGCTGCATGTATACCTTCAATTGGACCCGAGTCGTACTCAAGCTGTACTGGATGCTGTGCACATGCCCCACAGTTCCCACCTATGGTAAATATTCAGAAATGCAAAGGTTCATTTGGACAACTGGTGCACAACATGGTAACAACTAGCCACTAAACCGAAAACCACCTAATACTAACAAGCTTAAAAGGGGACATTTTTCCCCCGAGCGAAGCTGAGGTGGACACACTTCCTTCAATACATGGGTTCCATCCGCCTCCACTAGTCCTTGTATACTGGGACAAGGGCAGTAGTCCAACTGAACGGCATAGTTGAGCTGCTTAGTTGTGCATGGAATCATACCAACTTCTCAATCAAATGTGTTGCCTTGTGATCAAGCACCTTACAGTCCTTGTGATTTCACACTCCAATGTGGGCTCACATCCTACACAGCCCCACTAGGAGGAGCCTCCAACTCATGAGTCTAGTTCCCAAAATACCACAAAGTGACTTGAGAAGTGACACTGGGAAGGACCGACAAACCGGATTTTAATTTTACTCAAGGTTGACTGCTATGTGGGTTCACACAGTGGGGTAGCAGTGTTGCCTTACAGCAAAAAGACTTGGGATTGCGACCCGGTCCGACTGAGGGCCATTCTGTGTAACATGTTCTTAACTCTTGGTGGTTAATTGGACAAAATTGCGATGGATTGACGACCTGTCAAGGGTGCACCCTGTCTTTAGCCTCATGTGGAGGATAAAGTGGAAGATAATGAATAAATGACCGTTACCTCAACTTGTCTTGTGATTATGCCATGTTATTATTGTTTCATTATTCCCCTTTCTTCCTCCCTCTGTTTCCACCAAATGCCTTCACGCTGTCCTGGTCTGTTTGGCAAGGATTGGCTGGGGTTGCTGCCAGCACCAACTAGATTTCCAGCAGGCTGGAATACAAATTGGCGTCTGACAATTAAGCACCAGTATGGGATTTCTATTGGCCCGCTGAAAAACAGAATTCCTGAATTCTGAAGTGCGTTAGCCAGCAAAG
Organism: Solea solea; assembly: GCF_958295425.1. Classification (NCBI taxonomy): domain Eukaryota; kingdom Metazoa; phylum Chordata; class Actinopteri; order Pleuronectiformes; family Soleidae; genus Solea; species Solea solea. The sequence goes on from NC_081135.1 coordinate 11,210,244, forward strand.
CGAGTTAGTTGACTTTGGAGTTACCTAAAAGAGAAACTTGCGCTGTTCTTCTTGTACAAGTGAACGTCATCCATATATATTTTTATTACATCTAAAATATGTGAGGGGTGAAATGTATAAACTCACTTCTGGTACAGTAAGTGCTGCCAGGTAAGTTTCATGAAACTGTCCTTTTTTTAAAATGTCCCCAAGGTTTTTTGTTGCCAAGAGGATACAAGAGCAAAGTCAAAAACTCAAATATGAACTTAAGTCCGCTGCTGCTTACCCTGCAAGAAGCCCTGAACCCTTCAGGCAATAAATTACTTGCCCTGAACATAATATTCTTTAAGAGGAAGGTGCTCCAAGATTAAGAAATACCTTCAAAATATAAAGACTTTTCTTAATACGAATTGGCCAAACACTCCAGTTAGTTTTATGTAAATGTGAATTTCACAAAGCATAACTGTCTGATTATATGTTCCACGAATAAATGCGCTTTCAAAATTTTGTAAAGTGATTTTTCTTATTATCTCTGTACATAAATTATTGGTCTTTTCTTTGTTTTCAGAGCCGAGTCAGAATTCCTCAGTTCTGCAGCAGCATTGTCAAATGTAATCACAGCCCAAGCCCAGAGCATCAAGTCACCACAAATATAAGGGGGCAAAACTGCCCGAGGGCAACGTGGGTGGGGGAGGTGGTTGGCAGGTGCCCACGGGGGCATGGGGGAGTGGGGGCAGGATCTGTGCATGTCCACGCCCCTGTGTGTGAGCTGGCAGAGGTCTCAGAGGTCCTGAGCAGAAGGATGTGTGTGTGTGTGTGTGTGTGTGTGTGTGTGTGTGTGTAAGGGGAGGGGGTGTCAAGACAAGAGGGCCAGACAGTGCAGCCGCAGGACAATTCCCCCCCCCCCCCCGATAAAAAAAGTCGGTCACTGCACAGTTGATGCAGTCTTGCGCTTTGTGACGAAGAAAAAAAGGCACAAGGCAAGGAGGGGTAGTGGGCACAAGTGAGCGTGTCAAGGGGAGTAGCTGCGTTCGGCTATTGTCCCTAAAAAGAGCTTGCTTGATGCAGGGTGACAGATGTGGGGGGGGGACAAGCCCTGGAGCCCAGAGTGAAGAAATAAACAAAAAAAAATTGGGACATGGATTTAAAAAAAAAATAACATCAGAACTACTTGGGCTAAGACATCGGAAAAAGAAAAAAAAAATTACATCTTATACGGTTTAAAAAAACAACATATTACATTAATGCTTCACTAAACTCAAGACTGTAAAAACATGGGATGTAAATTTCTTCTTTGTAGGAGCAGAGCATTTGTTATACAGTTGAAACTTTTATGTTTTTGAAATGGCCATTTATAGTTAGGTGGTAAATGCATCAGCACAAATGTGTTGTTAATGGCTTGGTAGTTTAATTGTACAGTAAATAATTTCTGCAACTGTGGGTCTCTCAATTAAAACAGTGACAAAAGACGTATGTTGATGACATCGGGAAGCAGCAGGGGATCATGGGAACTGTTGTCTTGCTTGGTTCCCCCCTATGCACTTGCACTTTACAAGAAGAGTAGTCATGATCCATTATAGTCACAAATACACACACTAACATGAGAAAATGAGTAGTACCGAATATTTCCTTCCTCACTCTGATGTTTGATACACTATGTTACGATACACAGTTAGATTAGATTAGATTAGTCTAGACTTTATTGATCCCACACCAGGGTAATTCACACCAGAGGTAGAAAAGTATGAAGAGAATAAGCAATAAAAAAAGCTAAAAAAAAAGAATATGATACTATGTTGTTCAGTAGGTGGTTTCAAGTTTAGTAAGTGGCTAGTTGTTAGCATATCCAGCACCATTCTGAGTCTTGCATCCATGAAGTTCATAAATCGGAAGATCGGAACAGGACATAAATTGGTCTCCTTGGTACAAAAAATACCACCATGTTTTTCCATGTACCAGCCTATATCTCAGGGTTTACGACTATGTTTGTGTTAGTTAGATGAAAAAAATAAATTTAGTACCATTTCAGGTGGACTAAAATGTTTAGGTGTATTTATAAAAGTCTGGTTTTAGTCGGACTAACTTCATCATCAATTTTTTTCTCATGTTCCATAAAAGTCTGCCAGGACATTGTTTGAAGATGACCAAAATGTTACCTTTTGTGTAAATGTCTATTTCTATGATTATTAAAAGTGTTGACAAAGTTTTAACAACTCCCAATACGTTATTACAACAAAATATGTAACATAAGTCTTTAAAAGGGGTACAAAAGAACTGTATTGACTGATGTAATCTCATTTAATACTCAAGGTTATGATACTGGAATTTGACAAGGAAAAAGTCAGTAAAAAGTAATTAACTAATTGCAAATGCAGCTGTATGTCCATAAATACATTAATCAACACCCAATGAGCAACTACACCAACTTGCAATTTATTACATGCATGTCTTCTACACTGCACGTAAAGTCCAGACTGTTTAAAAAAATCGTTCTTTATTACTAATATATGATGTTTCGTTAGCTTAGCAACACCTGAAAGCAGCATCAGCAAATATGCTGACTTCGTGTTGCGTTCACGTTCGCTCCCATTCACAAAAAAAAGAAGAAAAAAAAATATTGGCGCATGCAGAGCATTTACCACCGCCCATCCCGAACCATTCACACATACTTCAAACACACACACACACAGGCCGTATACCTTTATTTAATTTAACTCTGTTACAATAATAACACGTCAGTAACACAACACAATCACAGTGTGCGCTGCACTGGAGCCTAAAGCTCAGTCCGTGTTCTATAAATAGCTCAGCAACAATCGGCATAATAAACACCGCCTGTACATTCTCTCTCTCTCCCCCTCTTGTTGCCTACATACTTCCCGCCTGCTAACAGTGCAGTTAAAAAAAGCGTGTACAAAACGTTAGCAGCGCGGTTTAAAAGGATGTGGAGTTTCTCCTACCGGGTTTACACGCTGCTCAGACCCCAAGAGAAGCCGTTAGAAAAGAACCGGGAAGCAGAAGCCGAGGCGGAGCAGAGTGGAAACTTCAGGCGGACATTGTTTTGATGAATCCCGTGTATGTGTGTGTGTGTGTGGTGTGTGTGTGTATCGCATCCCTGCTTGCAGACAAGCCGCAGCTCGGCTACACACACATCCAGAGAGCGACAACAGCAGCAGCAGCAGCAGCTCCTCACCTACACCGACAGCGTTCCAGCACCGCTGTTAATCCTCTCCCATGTCCAAAACTGAGGCTTTTTCTCCGCGCAGGACGAGGAAGGACATAAAAAATCATCTCCTGACAGATTCCGCCATACTGGATTTTTTTTTGTAACAGCCCCAGCAGCGTCATATGGAGCGCCCCTGCATTTAGCAGAGGCGGGGTTATAGCGTGATGAAAAATGTGATCATCTGCTTTTCCACAGCGTACATGGACAAGACTTTCACTATTTCACTCACAGTACAGATAACCAACATCATAGTTTTTTCTCGAAACAAAATGTATTTACTACGAATCAGTGCCGGCCATAGCTCTTATGAGGGCTTAAGCAGAATTTGATTTAGGGCCCCCCATCCCACCACCTCAGAGTCACCTGTGCTTGTTATTGATACAAATGTAATACAATACATTGCACTTATTATAGTTGTATTATTTACACCAAAGCTGCGTCACTATTGTTTTTTAAACTTGCTGTGTTCACACCGAACAAGATTTGTCACGTCGCTCCATGTCAATCGCATCTATCGTGCCGCGGGATCATCTTGTAACGTGATGGACACAATGGGAACACTGGCCACAAGTTGCCTTGCATTGTCGCACTCTCTGTTGTGGAAAGGAAACCGTCATCTTGTGTGGTTTCACAATACCACATGGAGTCGGACACAACGTGACAAGTTTCACCGCTAACTTCAGGAGCTCCGTATGGAGCTCGTCCTGCGAAAGCATCGCTGGAAGTGGCTCTAATCCATGAGGAGCTCCCGAATGTCCAGCAGTCCAGAGAAACAACCTGTGTGCAACTTAAAATCTCGATCTCTCCTTTATATCGGGATATAGCCTAAAAATATTCCAATATCACCCAGCCCCAATAGAAATACTGTATAATTTTATCCCGATGCAATAAAGCAAAGGTTGATATTCAATTTTGACTTGTCACAAGTAAGCATGGCCACTTTTTCGTGTCCAATACCAAAATCACAAACTCAAAAAGTATGTATGATATCAGACCGTCCCAGTCATTAAACTAGGAAGCTGTTAACCCGTTTGTACTAGCCATTTAAAACTATTTCAAAGACATAATCATTCCAACTGTGCCACAAATATTCTGTCTGTGCATAGTGTAGCATGTGATACAGGATTTGGGGATTTTTAATCTCTATAATTTAATTAAATGGTTATGTCTAGCAAAAACAAATAGCAAAATAATATTCTGAACTCCAGTACATGAGAGCGAGTGAAAGTAATGCAGGTTACACAGGGTGGAGCAGCTCACGTGATGCATTCAAAGACCCTGGTAAATTTTGTGGATATCTGAAAGAATCGATTTGTCTACAAAGGACTGAATTATGAATATCTGTAATTTCATATTCAAATTAGCTATTAAATATTGAAATAAGTGTGTGCATGTAAGAATGCTTTAAAATAGGATTCTGGATTCTCTGGATATGCCCTGTATTGAAAGAAACATCCACTAGCGGTTCCTTTGGTATAAATAACTTTGACTTAAATAATGGCTTCTTTAATATTCATATAGGAGCATGGGTGCTCAATGATGAATTTTTAATTCATCATTTACTGCTGCATTTTTATTGACCATGATCATTATTATGCTCTCGTGTCCTAATTTATTGCATTTGATGCATCTATATACTTCCCACTTCATTTACAGTGGGATTTATCAGCGGGTTCAGGATAAGTTTCTGCCAACTTTTTTGTGCTTTAACGTCCCTGCAATACATTTAAACTACTCATTAGTGTGTCTACATTTCTCATTATCTCCTGTAGTACTGCTGTGGTTTCATTATATATGCCTGTAAACTGTACTTCTGGACGTTACAGCTGTATAAAAAGGAGATTTTTATGATAATTACAAAGCAAATAAAGCGATTGTTTAAATGGAATATGTTTTACCCATTACATTTAGTCTCATTGGAGAATATGTTAGGATGACACTGATTTCTAATCTCCCTTCTGTTATTCACAGTTTTCCATATGACAAACTGTGACAGACTTATTTCCATGTCAACTTGGATTTTGCATCTCAGCAACCACCCACTGACACAGCTGCAGCATCACCACTCGCTAACTCAATTACTGTATATACTAACCAGTTTTCTGTACGAGACAGGGTTATTTTTCACAGAGTACAGGTGGTGGTGGTGGTGGTGGTGGTGGAAGTAGCTTTGCATTTGCCGGTTCCCTCTCACAGCCTCAGGCCCCCTGATTGCTCCTGGAGAAATTTGGGAGGATTAGATTTTCGGGCCTGAATGAATCGAAACTGTTGAAACATGACTGAACTTCATTACTGCCCAGATTTGTGCCAGGGTGCCACTCAGGAGGGGAAAGAAAGCTTTAACAGACGTCATAATGCCTGGAATGTTGCATTTACTGTCATTTCCCTCCGACAGCTGATCTATTACCTTCATCATTAGTCTCATTTGGACTATATTTATTACCTGAAGGGTAAATTTAAATGAGATTTTCTCAAACTCTTTTGATTTATTACTTAAATTTCTGCAGGAGGAAGATTAAAATCAGTTGACAAGGTCCAGCATGATCTTGCTCAAGGACACTTCAGCAGGACAGATGCTTTTCAACACGGTCAAAATACAATTTTAAACAATTATTTTTAACATTAGTGCCAGTTTTGTGTTGCTCAGCTACAAGTTGGATTTATTAATTCAGGTCACTCCTCTTTTGGAGTGCAAGGGAAGCCTGTTGGGACAGCTGTATCCATAGCAACAAAGGATTATATTTTTTCTGTGGACGAGCTATGGAGCATCGGTTACATAAGGCGGTCTTGTGCTTGAGTAAACTCTTGAGGGCTATGACTGCGAACTTCCTCTCTGTTTGAACTCAAACACCTGTGTCTCCTATATATTTCTACTGTTGACATGCCAGGCAGCATCATTTCATAGATCATTTAAAGGGGAAGTGCCACGAAAAAAGATAGTTCTTTCCAGTTCATTCTGGTTGAATTTGTGTTGACATGACCAAATGCTTAAAACTAATTGTTTCTACCATTAAAAATGTTTCCTTCAGCTAAGACTTAAATTTAAATGCAAAGTAAACAAACCTACCCGAGGCTAATACAGACAAAGTGTTAGCATCTTTACTGAAGCTAGCTAAATACTGTCATTTGCATGCAAATGTGCTCACACTACTGTCACTGTAGTAGCGTGTTCAGTGTCTTCGCCCATTAGCGCGCTAACACTAGTTAATTAGCACTAGAGAGAAAGTTGCATCAAGGCTGATAGGATGATTTTTTTTCCTCCTAGACACTGAACATGCTCCAAGAAGCACTGAGGTTGTTAGAATTAAATCTCGCATTAACATAATTATTTGTACTCAACATTACAGCAATCAAAGTCACTGGTTATTGAGACTGATAGTCAAAACAACAAATCTAAACTCATGATTGCAGAAAAATTTTTTTTTTAAGATTTAAGGATTTAGCTTGTGGGCACTTTAAAGCTAATCCATTTTAGACATCTCTGGGTAATGTCCAGAGATTTGGCTTCAGAGATTCTCTGCTGGTCACTTAAGTACAGTAAGTAAGAAAAAAAATATTGCTAAATTGTCATGTGCTAAAAATATTGCATATACACACTCTGACGTACATTACTTTTACAAAACAACCAGGGTTTTTTTAAAAATGGCTTCGATCTTATAGGAAGTGTGCTAGTTTTTGTTGATTGATGAACCAATTCTTTTAAGTGTTCTATGGTAATATAGCCTGTATGTATATTTTTCTTATGGTTAAGCTTAGACTTCAGTAAGACTCCAGGAAATTAATGTAAGCCAACGTAATGTCCTCTGAAGTCATGGAAACCAGACTGTGTGTGTCCAGAGCTGTGATGTCAAAGCAGGGATTACATTGGCTTATATAGCCCAGAGCAGCACATTTGCAATTCAGTGAACATCACCCTGGAGTTGCCAAATTTCTGATTATGTTAGTTTAACTGTTTTGCATCCAGTGGAGTGGCATCACCTGCGTCCACTGCAGGTGCTTTCTATGAGTCCTTGTATGTGAAACATGATGCCTTAAAAGGCATCTGTTCCAAAGTAACTTACTTGACACACAAAAAAAAAACAGATCCCGAGTGATGATGTTCAAAAAATACATGATTTATTTTTGGGGGGGGGGGGGGCCTGTGGCTGGAAGAGTAGCGGCAATGAGGCTAGAGAGTCAACAGTCTGTGTGTGTAAAGCCTGCACAAAATGCCGCTCTGCTACCACAGCAGGCACAGCACACACAGGCTGTGGACCAGACCACTTGCTGTACACATACAACTGGCTTTTAGTGGTCTCGTCATCTCACCCAGCACAGTCCCACATGAGTCAGACGCAGTGTGCAGACAAAAGGAGGCAGACCTCAGCGTCATAAAGAGGCTCAGCCAGACAGAAAACAATTCTAAACACCTCCATGCATTTGACAGCATGTGACAGGACTCGGCCTCCAACGTAAATGAACGGGTTTTCTTCAGTGTTTGCTTTTATTTCAAAAAGGAGACATAAAATCTTTCCAGGATGCCATGAAACTGGAGTGTTTAAGAGAGAAATGGGAGCAAAATGGAGCCATAAAGAGTGCTTGTTAAAAAAAAAAAAAAAAAAAAGCAGAGTCAAGCCAGTTAGTCTAAAACTTTCCATCAAAGCCTTGCTTAGCCGCATGGAGTAATTACCTCTCACACAGCAACAGCTCCCAGGCCTTATTACTGATACAGTCTGTGTAAAGGTACACACACAAACACACACAGTGGATGAATATGCCTCCATTTCCTGGTCAGGCCAAGTGTGTGTGTGCCAATAAAGTAACAACACCCCAGAGTGTCCATGCTCCTCAGACAGAAACCAGCTTGCAGCAGTGATAAACCATGAAATTTTGTTACGATGGGGGTCCACTCCTGGTCTCTCCTGCTGTCCTGATGACGGCAGAGAGAAGCCCACCCAATGTGCTGTTTCAGAGAGCCGGAGGACTGAGACAAAACCATAGCAGGAGGAAAACCAGCAGCAGCAGCAGCAGACATGCTGCAACACCTAAAAGGCATCATACTTATCAACAAAACAAGAAGATCTGTGCTTTGTGACATCTTTCTTTTGTTTTTAGAGATGCAGTACGTAACACTCAGTGATAGTTGTTAATAAAAATTATTTGAATGCTGTAGCCTGTGTGAAAACAAGCTGTGTCAAGCAATACTTCAGCAGCAGAGCAGGGACAAAAAGCATTCACTATTCAAACAATATGGCTCCACCCTATCAATCATTAGGGCCCCATGTTTTCTGCAATATGGAGAATACAAACGGATGAAAAAATGAAATAAATTAAACAGCAAATGGAAGAATCTCGCAGAATATGCATTTGTTTGAGAAGTCGGGAACATTTTGACAAGACAATGTTTCAGTGGGACCAGCTTCTCTTTGCAACAATCTAAACAGCCACCTCAGACCAATACACTATCTGATACGGACTTCAAAACTTACTCCTAAATTCAGAGTGAAGCAATAGCCAAGCGTAAAATGTAAAAAAAAAAAAAAACTGAACGGAGAACAAACAGAAACAAAAACTGGATTTAAGAAAAAAATAATTATCAGAATTAACAGAAAGTAAAACAGATTTCATAGGGTTCACTTCAATCCAATGCATAAACCAATTAAGGATTGGTACATGCATTGTTTCCCTGATGTGCATGGGAAAAGAAAGCATGTGCAAACAAACTGAGACATCAGTTATACAAACTGGGCCAACAAAACCTTTAGCAAGGATCTTGTATTTCCCTAGATGTCCTGACAATGGAATAGAGTGGGCTAGTGTCATAACTTTCTGTCTCATTGGGCCTGGCAACACCTCAAGTCTCACACTCTCCCTTCACCTGATATAAGATATAAGTTGATATAAGTGCCCTGCTCCGTTTAAACCAAGGGTCTTATCCTGTCTCTGTGGCTCAGCGATGTTCGTTTGTATACTTCTACTTCCACTGTAATTTTTATCTCCAAAAACTCCACCCCTTATTCTCACTCTGCGCTTCTCCTGCTTTGACAGGTGATTCCTCTCTGGTCTCTTCATCTCCCCACTAGCATTTTGAGCTCTTGTGACAGCATTACAGTGCTTAACATGGGGGACAAGGTCACATAGAATTGGAAGATCATGACCTAACATCACTTTATAAGGCAGCTGGGATGCTATGGCTACAGACATGAACAAGGTTCGGATGCACTATCGTTTTAACTGAAAATATCAGAAGGAAAGTGTAAAGTAAAAATCAGAAAAGTAAATACTATGTAAATGACCTCCCGCAAATGCAGTGAACAAATATTCTTAACTCTGCAAGGTCACCACCGAAAAACCGGCAAATCTGGACAAACCTGAGGATAAGAATATGCTTTAAATCTGATTGTAACCTCCAGGTATTCCACAGAACAGAGGAAAAAGTTAAGACAGTGAAAGTGGTGAAGCAACTTCCTCCCCCCATGCATTTCATGGTTGCTGAATCACAAGCTGCATGTCTGAGGTCAAAGCAGCTGACGGTCACTAACGGTTTCCCTCTAAATGCTGAACCTGGTTTCTAACCAAGTTTAAACAATCATCTCATTATTCTTTCAGCCATGTTGTCAGTCTTTGATAAGACAGAAGTTAGTGTTTACTGCTATTTCATAGGCTTTTTCAGGTGACAAATGTGAGCCGTTGCCAGGTTTTGGTATGAAAATTTAATTTCCGTGTGTGGGGAAATCTCTTGGAAACATAATGTGTTTCATCCTTCAAAATCAGCTGCAGTAAAATGTGATTCAAATGCCCATATGAATCCAACAATGTTAGACCTTTCAGCTTTTGTGAAAAGGAACTGAATGGAGTCCTTTGCTGGCACAACAGCCGGATAAAAAAACCCCAAAAAAAACGATGCACTACAGAAACAGATTGATGAAATAAAGTGTGTGACCATTCTAGCGTGAAAGTTCAACAGCCTCCTCCAGCATTACTCATAACCCAACGGAGGGTTTATAAATCTCTCACTCAGCGCAGATTTCAAACGTCTAAATAACGTACACCCCAGTGTTTCCACGTCTCTCCACATCATGCGATGGTTGTATTTTTCCAGGGGAGGGTGGTTTGAGAAGGAAGCCAGTAAAACTTATTTGGGCATGCAGTCTGGCCTGTGAGTGCTGCCAGGAGCATATAGCAAGAGACATAAAACCCCAACCCAGAAAAACCTAAAGTAGACAAACTGAGTTAAGTGTTAATAAAATATCTGTGGCCAGCAAATGTTAGATGTGAGGATAAAGAAAGGTGTCTTTAAAAAAAAAAAAAATGGAGGGAGGGAGCAGAGCATAAAGGTCAAGTCTGTAACATTTAGGAATGTTCTAAATATTACAGACCCTAACCCTAACCCAATAAAAATTAAATCAACAATTAAATGTAGTGGAATCTAGCTGGATTTGTCTTTTTCACGGACATAAAAAAAAATTTGGATATTATGCAAATTGAACACTCTAAATTGACTACAGGTGTGAATGTGAGAGTGAATGGTTGTCTCTATGTGGCCCTTACCTGTCCAGGGTGTGATCCCACCTTACGCTGTATGTCAGCTGGGATTGGCACCAGCGGCCCCCGCGACCCTCATGTGGAGGATAAAGTGGTAGAAGATAGACAGATAGATGGATGGATGGATGGACATCACATTCTATTGAAGAAGACCTGAAATGTTATAAATCAAGAAGTGAGAAGTAGAAGCTATAGCTTCCCACTGACTTCCAATCAAACAGAGGAGTTGCCCCACTGGTGGCTATTCAATATATACTTTTACTCCCAAATTGGCCTCATATGGCAAACAGGAAGATTATGTCCACATTTTGTGTGGGCTTATTTTTATGAAAACTGGATTTTAATAGCATTCTGCATTAGTCTGTGATGCTACTTCATATGGTTATGCTGTAACTGGAGGATTAAAGCAGGAAAACTTCAAAATAAAGTGTACAAAATTGTTCTTATTTACTACTTTGCCTTGTATTCACTTCCTGCCATTTAATGTGTTGCATGCTTGAACAGCCTTAATAAGCACCACAAGTGAATGAAGACATAATGGGTTTACTGGCATGGACCCGTGTTAAAGTCTAAGACACCACAGTGTGCCGCTTCACCTTTGCCTCTGCAATAACACAGGAGTAATTTATGGTTTTATGACACTGCACCTATCAGTGGTGAAGCAGAATGGCAGTGATGATTCATATATGTGTCTGCACTGAGTCACTTTACAGCTCATTACAGAGAAATGAGTGCGAGCATGTTGGGAACGGAGTAGTGAAAGGGGATGATTTCAAACAGCTGTTACAACAAGAAGGAGCAAAAAAAGTAATCGCTTCATAACAAACTGACGGCAAGAAAAATATTCCAATTGTACAATGAGGAATGTTGCATGATTATTTTTAAAGAGGGATTTATCAAAATAGGGAATTTTTTGCACAAGCAGGGACTTCTGTTTCCAGCAGACAATACTTCAATGAACTGACTTTTCTTTGTTCCATAATGAAGACTTGAGGACATTCACCCGCATATATACACACACACAAATATGCATATAAAAATCATTTACAAACAATAAAGTTGTAAATGATGCTCCTTTTTTGTATTAACTGAAGGGCAAATTCATTAAAGACAAAAATAATAATGCAAACAAATTCAAGCTGTGTTTACCGGCTGCAACGTAAGTGCCGATTACACATGAATGCATCACTAATTATAATACAGCAATATACACTTGTTGGCCATTTTATTAGGTACAAAGGACATGTCACAACGTGGCAGTATTGGCACTCAGTGTTGCTATGGGCCCATACTTTTTGAAATACAACAACAATGACCATGTCTACTTGCCTGAATGCATTGAGTTGCTTTAATGTGATTGGCTAATTAGATTTTAGCATTAAAAAGCAAATGAACAGGTGTACCTAACAATGTGGCCAGTGAGTGTGTCGTTAGTGATTTCTTTTTCTTATTGATTCAAGATTTTATTTGAGATTTCTACACACATTTACAGTATGAGTATCTATGATTTTTTCAGTAGCAGTGTAATAAAAGAGATGTAGGAAACTACTACTGGAAAATACTAAAAAAAAAGCTATAAAACAAAAACAAAAGCTATACAACCTATGTAAGTATATGTGTATATATAACCTAAAGTATATTGGTTAAATAATAACTACAAAATTGCGATTTAAAAACACTTACAAGTGATCATTTCGTCCCTTTTGGTCACTTTACTTACGTTATTCGGTGTAAGGTCGCCATCTTGTGGACTCGAAGGTGAACAAGACAGAAGGCGGGGCTCAACATTTGTCGTCATCATTATGTGCCCGTTTCTTCAGTCGTCGCAACATGTGAAGAAACAGTTTTATTTTGACATTTAAATCCACACAGCGATAAATGCGAAGTTTGCGACCTTCAATATAACCATCCCTCCACCCTTTTTAAAACTCTGAGAGCACACTGGAGACTGGTAGTTCTACTTCTACTGGTAGCTCGAACGCTCACTGTTCGGTTGTCAAACTAGCGTGTAGCCAACTCGCAGCATGGAGAACACGGAGGGAAATGCCATCGAGCTCCACGGAGACGAGGAAATTATTGAAGTCATTGACCTAAATGAGATGGAGCCTGATCCTGGTGGGTAGATAAACAGTGTAGAACTTTTATTGACATTTTCGCAATGTTAACTCACGACTGTTACCATCTATGTCGATGTGTTTATTTTTGTGGGTGACAGTAAAGACTTACCCCTCACTTTTCTGGGAGACGTCAGGGGGATTTTTCCCCCTTGATGAATTATCCTCCTTCACTCTCTCTCTGTGCTGTGACAGATGATTTGGCCGATGACCTGGAGGACGTCGACTTCGAAGATCCTGGAAACGCAGATGATGAAGGTTGGGAGACAGAAGACGAGATGGAAGCAGAGGCTGAGCAGGATGACAGCGAGTTCACCTTTTCCAAACACACAGGTGAGGTAAAGCGTCCAGTCTGCGCTTTTGGTGTTGTTGTTGTTGTTGTTGTTGTTGTTGTTGTTGTTGTTGATGATGATGAAAGGTGAGTCTAGTTGAGTCTGATCAAACGTAATCCTCTCCCCAGGCTCGGTGTTCTGTGTGAGTTTGGATCCAAAGACAAACAGCTTGGCTGTGACGGGAGGAGAAGATGATAAAGCCTATGTTTGGAGAGTGATCGATGGAGAGGTCCTGCTGGAGTGCACAGGTACATTTCAGTAGCAGAATGACATATATTAGATATTACATTGTACTCTCACCGACTGTTTGCATGCACCTTGCAGTCTTTGTGGCATAGATTCAACAAGGTTATGGCAACATTATCCATATATATATATATTTTGGTACAAATTGACATGATAGTATCAAGCTTTATCAGCAACACCTTCATGATTCAACTCTCCTGTTGCTATTTCTATGGCTACTGCCACCGCTGATGTAAAAACCAAAGCAGGTGATAGATGCTAATTGATGCCAGCCAATATCTTTAGGCAATTTTAAGATGCGCTTGTAAGAAAGGGGCCAAAGTGTGCTAATAAAATCTCTTCACACCATTACTTTACCAGCAGCAGCCTGAACTGTCAATACAAGGAAAGATGGATCTATACTTATATAAGAAACTGCTTAAGAGTGAAAACATATGAACTTTTCCTGACATGTAATAGAAAATTAAATGTGCATTTTACATTTGAATAGGAATTTAAATGTAAGAGATTAAAACAAACTATGAAAATTGAACATCTGTTGCGTTGACTTGTATTTGCTGAAGTCGTTTGACCATTAGTTAAGTTTATTGTGTCACATCTCTGTTTTCAACAGGTCACAAAGACTCTGTGACGTGCGCCGTGTTCAGCCACGACTCCTCTCTGGTGGCTTCCGGTGACATGAGCGGCTTGATTAAAGTCTGGAAACTGGAAACCAAAGAGGAGATCTGCTCCTTCGAAGTGGGAGATCTGGAGGTAAAGAGAGTCCACATGTTAGTGGGTGTTTTTGAAAAAAGTGAAGGTTTTCCTCATCTGCTTTGAAAAATAATCCTATCCACACATGCTTACACCCTCGTCCACATGAAAACACGTCAACAGATGGCGGTATAAAGGTTACTGTAAAGACTTGTTGGCCAATCATATGAGATTTCAAAGTTTAAGTATTCAAAAAGGTGTGTTTTTAGAAACATAATTCACAGTTTGTGTGTGTGAAAGGCCAAAACGCCCCTAAAAAAATCTGTTTTTAAAAAAATACCAGCCTAAATGTGGACTGGGTTTAAGTGTGTCTTAAAAAAAACGCTGCCTCTTCCTGACTCTGTATTTGTGTGACTGTTTAGTTAGTGCATCTGTTTGCACTTGTGTTGTCTTTTATTGGGGCTGAAGAAATTTATGAGGAAGTACAAGAGGTTGACCGTGTTGGCTGAGTATTTGTGAGAGTGAGGGATCAGATATTCTCCCTGTTTTTTTTTTATTATTTCAATTATTAATTTAATTATGTATTAAAAATGGTTAGATTTGCTCTGATTGAAGCATATAATGTGTGTGGTTGACTGGCCTGCTTTCTCCTCCTCAGTGGTTGGAGTGGCATCCCTGCGCTCCGGTGCTGCTGGCAGGAACGGACGATGGCAACGTGTGGATGTGGAAGATTCCGTCAGGCGACTGTAAAACCTTCCAGAGTCCTGCGTCTCAGGCCACTAGCGGCAGAGTCCTACCCGATGGTGAGAGATACTGAAACAAGACACAGAAATCAATATGATGCACTGTAGGCTAAAGGTGGGTGTGTAGAACATGTGTCTTTTACTCCATTTTATTTTGAAGGACACACACTTTCCCATGTGAGGAAACCAAAGAAATATAAACACAATTTAGAAGAAAAACTTAACCTTTCCCCTCTTTTATTATACATAAACCACTTTATTCCATGTTTATCACTGCACCAAGTCTTTTCTACTCATTAATTATGGGAAATAAATGGGTTAAAAATACTTAATGACTCTGGATAAATGTAGTACAATATTTAATAGTACATTTAAATGTGTATTTTTTGTCATTGATCCTCAAGTAAATTAGCTGTGTGTGGGTTATGAGGATAGAACAGTGCTGCTCTTAATGCCCAATTTATGGCCAATTTTGTTCTGCTTTCCCACTTTATTTCATGTTTATCAGTGTAAAAAGTAATTCTGTATTATGGCACAAATTATGGGAAATGAACAGGGTCGGGATAAATGTTGTTCCTAAGCCTGGATCATTTAACAACCACTGCTTTACAGTATTAAAAAGTACAGTTAGTGTATTTAACTGTGAATTTTTGTGTCATTGATCCTCAGGTAAACGAGCTGTGGTGGGTTATGAGGATGGAACGGTTCGTGTGTGGGATTTAAAGCAAGGCAACGCCGTGCACGTCATTAAAGGTGAGTATTGCAGCTCTAGCACGTCGTTTCATCCTCCTGTTTAATTTTATACTGGAGGCTTTTTAGCAGTTCTTTGTTATGAAAGTGAGAATTTACATGATATTGGCTCCTTATGACGCTATTCCATTATACCGTTCTAGAACTACTTGGCTCTACTTGATTCGACTCTACTCAGTTTGGTATCAGGCACGTCGTTTTCCATTACTTCATAGTAATTCTTCAACATGGGCGGGATCATCAGAGCACGGCTGCACGAAACTGCAGTGACGTCATTTCATTTGCGACGCAAACGTGCAAACTAGTAAAAAGATTTGTTCGCTGAATTGTTCAGTACTACATTTGACCCCGTACTGAAACTGTTTTTTTCCCCGCTAACAGGTCAGGATGGACATCAGGGAGCACTGACCTGCCTGGCGTTCAACAAGGACGGCTCTTTGGTGCTGACAGGTTCAGTGGACGGCCGTGCCAAGCTCGTCAATACCACCACTGGCAAGGTGGGGAAGCACAGTAGATGTACACTCACTCAGCCACTTTATTAGGTACACCCATTCAACCTGTCGTTTAAAGAGAAAACATCCAGTGAGCATCAGTTCTCTGTGAGGAGAATCACCAGACTGGTTCAAGGTTATAGAAATATAACAGTAACTCAAATAATAGTTACAATGGAGGTATGAAGTAGATCATCTCCTGTCACAGGAAACAGGATTTGTATTGCAACAGTAGGTATTGAAGCCTGGAAAAGAAATCATACTGTTTTTCATTCTTTTAAAGACTAAATTTTTCATTTCTTTGATCATATATATATATATTTTTTTTTAAATAATATTTTATCTTTGCTGTGATTCAGTGACAATAAATATGTCTCTGTGAAGGTGGTTGGTGCGCTCTCTGTGGAAGGAGGTAAAGCAAAAGGATCAAAAGACGAGGGAGAGACCAACTCAGTTGAGTCTGTGGGATTCTGCAACATGTGAGTTCTTTTTTTTTTTAAGCCCACTCTAGAAAGTAGAGCTTTTTCTTGCTTTATTTTTAATGATAATAATAATATCTTTGAAATGTGTAAAGCAGAACTATGTCTTCATGCACTGATTAAACAATGTCAAATTAAAATGGATGTTAATGTTGTTTTGAATCAGGTTTTTTATTTCACTTCACTCCCAAATGGTCTGCATTTGTCCAAGCTGAATGTCTCTAATGCATTTTAATCACAATTTGAAAGATAAAGTAACAGCTTTGTGCCGTGTGCTGAGCTTTAAATCAGTGTGCAGTTTTCTTTGAAACCCTTAAAATGACATTCACTAAATAAAGTGAGAGGAAATGCTCTAATAACTGAGGAGTCCCGAGTGTAGAAATCCTCCACTTGTTGAAAGAGACTCTTCTTTAATATCTTTTTTTGTTCTCTGCAGTCTGCCTCTCGCAGCTGTGGCGTACCTCGACGGGACTCTGGCCATATACGACCTTTCCACGCAGGCTCTGAGGCACCGGTGCCAGCACGAGGTAACTGTACCCACTTTTTTGATGTGATTAGTTTGTGTTTAAATATGTAAATATACTTAAAATCGCAATTGAATAAAACAAATTGTGTTCAAAAATAAGAAACAAAAAACATATCGTGATTGTTTTTTTTGTTTCCGCCAAGGCCGGCATCGTCCACCTACAGTGGGAGGAGTCTTCCTCTATGGTGTCCACCTGCAGTTTGGACGGAGCTCTGCGTGTATGGGACGCCCGTTCCGGCAACATGGTGTCGGAGTACCACGGCCACACTGCGGAGATCCTCGACTTTGCCATCAACAGGTACCGATTTCAGGGAATGTGCTCTTTTCTGCGCATAGACAACTGTGCAGATTTTGATGCTTTTTTCTCATCCTTATCGTCTTTGTCCAGGGAAGGATCTCTGGCTGTAACAGCCTCAGGAGACAACCAGGCCAAAGTCTTCTGCCTCCAAAGACCTGACCGGTAAAAAAAAAAAAAAAAGACAGCAGGAAGACGGAAATATTTTACAAGAAATATCAGAAAAACATTGGATTATTCAGACTGAACATGTCCCACTTCTCCTCAGGATGTGATCTGACCTGTTGTAGTAGGATTGTAGCGTCCAAAACGTGATTTTTCTCCTGTCATCACTACTTCAGTGGAGTTCCTGGCCTGGTTTAAGTGACAGAAAGTAGACACAGAAGCTTTTGAGTCATTAAATCTGTAGACTAAGTTGAGTGGAATTCAATGATCCATCATAGTGTCCTCCAAAAGAATCCTTTGATCCTGATGATTCATTTACCCCAATTTTGTGTGTGTGGTTATGGACTGGAATCATCTCCCCAAATTCCCATGTAAACTAAAATACTAAAATATAAATATACCTCTTCATTTTCCTCCTGTGTCAGTTGTGACAAATGTCCTTTGTTTTATCTTGGAAACTTTAATGTCCTTGCGTTTGTTGTACTGAATCATTTATACTGGCGTCTATTTTTGTCTGTTTACGAGTTTCGTGCTGGTCACGGTGATATGGAAAGCTAATGATGCAACAAAGCATCTTAAGTTTCCCGAATTCAAGTGGTTTGTTTGGATTTGTCATCTGATCATTTTATTTATTCTTTATCAGATATGAGTCAAGAGAGAAGCCTAGTCATACGCCATAAAGCGGTTACAATGTAGATCTTTGTGTCCTCCTACAGTGTAAATTAAAGTAAATATTTAAAAATGATATTCAGGTTAATTAAGGTATTCATTCATAATTTTTCCAAGGGTTTATAAAGTTACCGGTAATGTCAGTTAACACAATAAAAATGTAAATGTAAGCATAAGCATTTATTATCCATTATTAACTTTTATTAATGCTCCTTGTGAGCCTTAAACAGCCACACTGATGAGGAAAATGTGTAGAACATGTGTCCCACTTTACAATAAGGGTCTTCATAATCCGTACATTTATTAAGTCGTAGTTAAGGGATGTATGTTTTACACTTAAAAATAAGGGTCACAAGGAGCATTAATAAAGGTATAGTATGCTTAAGTAATGCTTAACATTATTATTAAGTGCCATTACACGTTTAGGGAAACAAACTTTAAACTTTACAGACACAAAACATGCAGATCGGATCTGATCACTTGCCATATATAATGTGAACCGATGGGTCAGGATGATCTGATTCTGATCAGATATGCTTAAAAATCCAGTTTAGGCTGCAGTCTAAACAAGGCCCGAGTCCTGCAATGGGGAAATATACAGTGTCACTGCAGCAAAGACTGTAAAAGATAATAGTAATAAATAATAAACGTGTATTTTCACATCTGTGAATGTATAATATAGAAAAATGTTGACAATAAGGCAAAGGTCAAATAGAATATACATTATAGACATTAACTTACCAGCATATATACAGAGTTTGAGATTTAGAGTATAAACAGGACTACACATGAGATATTGTACATGTACATTGCACTATTGTGGTCTCCTGAGACCAGTGTTTGCTGTGTAGTCTAACAGCAGCAGGAAGGGAGCTGTGTTGTGATGGTGTCCTGCAGGTAGTGGGAGAGATCGAGCATAATTTAATTTCCTCCCCCACCGCCACAGAGTCCAGGGGGCATCCCAGGACAGAGCTCTGTCCAGCCTCTTTCTGTCCACAGCTGAGATGCTACTGCCCCAGCAGTACTGAGTCATAGAGGGTTTTAAGGAGTGCTCCCTGAACTCTTAGGGACTCTAATGAGAATGAGAACTGCAGAGACGTCAGAGAACCGGTGACAGGAGGGGGAGCTGTACAAGAATTCTGCAGCACAGACGGCCATGGTCAAATCATCCACAATCCAGGTGGTGAGATGAAGAACCACTCCTGCACGCTCCAGCCTGCCCTTCAAAAGTGCTGTGCTGTATGATGATGAAAGCACTGGAGAAATCAAAAAAGCAGGATCCTCACAGATGATCCCCCATAATCCCGCACAACTGAACAGCTCAGGATTTGAAGAGCCTGGAGCTGATGCCGCCAAGACCTGCAGCCTTCTTTACTTTGATCTTTTTGAGCACATCTCTCACCTCAGGACAGAAGTTTATGATTTATAAATAATAAACTCAGCGGGAATTGTGTGGTCCATCACGGAAACTCTGACCCATGCATACACACACAAATGGGAGACGGAGAAAATTAAGAAGGGAATATTAATTATTTTTATACACAGTATTTACCTCATCCCGGCTGTTATGCTTAAAGGGAAACTTTAATCTTATTTTTTCCATAACTGATTTAGAAGTTTTTTTTTGCAGTAGGGGGAAGTGCTTACAAGTTTGGTATATTTTCATATTTACTTTATTTTTCGCCTCTCACCCGTTTTACTTATGTTAGTAACGGAGCAAATATCTCATAAATTCACAACTGCTTTTTCCCCACAGGACAGGTTCATATCATAAATCTCAGCTTTGCACTTTTATCACATTTCCAAAGTTAGCCTTTCACGTTTCTACCCATAAGGTAAATTTGTATTTTACTTGTATGTTTCTTTGTCTTGTTTTACACTCAATGTACGAGGGATAAGAGCTGTAACAAAGAAAAGAGACTTTTCTTTGTATGTATATAAGTATCTTGTAAGATACTTCTTACAAGATACTCAATCGTGTCTAGGAGATGAATCAGTGGGGTGGGAATCATCATGGTATTAGTCGCTCTGGGGGGAGTTATGACCTTGAGGATCCGTTATTGAGTCACACTTTTCCTCAGAAGGCAAATTGATGATTTTCAATAGAACTTCTTTGAATAACGCACACCTTCAAGAATATGTTTCAGAAGTAATGACTTCTGTTGTTGTCTGTCTTTACTCGATGTGTTTGGGTATACACATCCAATTCAAAGCGGACTTATCTCAGAAATCTCGCATTGATCTTTGGCTCGTCTCTGATTCTCTCGTGCCGTTCCTTGTGCTAAAGCAACGTCTCTCCTGCTCCTCTGACAGACCGTGCTGGGATTGATTTACTCCTCTCAAGTTAAATCCAGTAAACCAAGAATTCCTGGATACTGGAAACTCAATTCCTCTCTTTTGCAGAATTCCTCCTACTGCTTGGAGGAAGGAATTGTAAATACTTTCAAATCCAGGAATGATTGATCATATATTTCCAAATGAGAACTATTTAAATTTGAACGCAGAAAATGTTCAATTAAGTTTAGTGTAGAATATGTCAAAAAATGCTAATATTATTAAGGATTTAAATTATATTTTAATAAACCTTATGATAAACCAAATGATGGGGAGACCAAAAAATATCTTTATATATCAACAATGCCTTCTCTAATGATGAGAAATGATTTTATTCCTAAAGACCTAAAGAGGAGAATCTTGAAATATGCAATAACTCATTAACTATTTAACAACTTGACTCCGTCATTGAACAGGCACCCTCAAATAAAAGCCCATGGCCAGATGGGTTACCAAATTTTATACAACCTCCAGGGAGGAGCTGATGTTGGATGCATTCAAGGAATGTGCTAAAAATGGAGAGCTAACAGAATCAATGAAACAAGGTCTTATTTCTCTAATACCTAAGCCAGACAAAGACAATTTGCACTTAGGTAATCGGCGCCAAATAACACAGACTATAAATTGCGAGCTTCTATTTATGTCAAAAGATTGAAACCCTGCCTGGACGAAATCATTTCTCCAACACGATCCAACTACATAAGAAAAACAAAACGTGCATCATCCAGTTCTTAATAATACGTCCATAGTCAGCATGATTCTGCAGGACACCGACATGAGAAGTGTAGGGATAAACATCTGTCCAAAAGTCACTTTTGTGTCACAACATACAGCAATATCTGACGAATGCTTCAAACTCTGCTTTCCATAAAAGGTACTGAACGGTATATTTTACCACAAAATGTGACCCATATGCTGATTCAGCACAACTCAACTAGCTCACCATTAGCTGTTGGCCTTGCAGCTAAAATACAAGCTACTTGTATTACTACTACACTACTGACACACTGCTTTTCAACCATTTTCAACTATACTGAGCACTAACAGTTGATCCCTACTGTAAACAATGAGACAGTGGAGCCATGGCTCCACACGGGATCTACCGACATGGCCGAAAAGTGTAAAAACACAGCAGCAGGGCCACAACGAGCATAAGTGTACTTGGTGCCCATGGTACCCAGAGTTTAGTTTTAAACACACAAAGTCAGTAGAAAAAAGTAAAAAAAAGTTATGAGGAAAAACCTAAAAAGTAGCGAGAGCTGCATTGTCCTTTGTCTGCATTTTTATGACGTGTGGATAAAGTGGGAGAAGGGCGAAAAACCAGACTTGACAGACATGAATTAACTACAAAGTAAATGCTTATAAAAAACATTAAGTAACGTACTGAAGTCGTTATCACGTCTAACCAACAGATATGTATATATATATATATATATATATATATATATATATATATATATATATATTTTTTTTTATCATGATCAGATCTGTTCTGACCTCTGTCTTGTTTCTGCACATCTGTTCCTGGCTAATATTACTCAACACTAAGTATGAAGAAAACATGCAAAGGATGCTAATTATATGCACTTTTTTTGCTGAGTCATTCCCTGACTGGGTCAGGAGCCAAGTTGGGTCGTGGGACCAGCCTTTTCCTTGTTTCCCCCATTTTATACACACAAAAGGAAAATGTGAAGCTCATGTATCAGCACCACGACTCCAAGCTCCAACTACATCCTACATGTATACATATAGCACATTATTTAAGTACAATACATTACTGTGTTTACATTAGTGTAATTACAGATGTGTGGATCTATACTATGTAGAAGAGGTAAAGACGAAGTAGAATTCCATGTACTAGTAAAAGTGAAGTAGTAGAAGTTTGTAGAAGTAAATACTTCAACAAAACAAGAAAAAAGAAAACCAACATAGTCGCCATGGATAGTCATCCGAGCCACGACCTGGCAACCCACGAACGTGATGACACCCCAGGCCTGTAATCTATGAACCAGACTGTCTGTCAGCTGTTGCTTTGTTCTATTCTTCTTTGGTAGGAATGTGTCCTATACCCTGCGTCCAGACTTGTACCGCCACCTGATGGTTAAGTGGGATACCACAGGACCCTGACGAGCGCGTATACCAGGGCCTTCAGCTCACAGTCCACTTCTTGACGTTTTGAAAATCGGGCATTGGGCAGAGTTATCCACATAAAAGGGGGTTTAGTTACTTAAATGTGTCTGAGCCTCATGACTTTGACTGGTCATTCTAACAGCCGAATCCACCAAGCATGAACAAACAGCACTCCTCCAAGTTCCCCCTCTTTTAAAAATGTCAAGGCCAATTTTCCATCTGTTCTCCTAATCCTCAACTAATCTGTCCTCTTCTGTTATTTTTTTGGTTCCTCTCCTCTTCGCCGTCCGATTGTCACACAGGAAAAACAACTGTGGATTGGGTTCCTGTCCACCAAGTGCTTCTTCCTTGCGCCTGGATTTCTCAGCTCACACGGTCATTGTGTGAGACTGGAGGTTTACTTATGTACATGCATAACTCACACGCAGTGACACACTTGCACGCACTCAAGTTCATTCTACCATCACATGTTCTGTTCGCCAGCCACTCGTTTCCTGCCATGGATAACCGGTTTGGGGGCTGTACACTGCAAAAAGTGATTTTGAAGACAGTCAAATAAGCCTTAATCACCAGTGACAAGCTAAAACAATAGTTTGTATGAATTACCAACTGCTCTTGCTCCTGGTTTGTTGTTTCAGTACTGGTGTGTATTATTAAAATATATCTATTTTTTTATTTATTTTATATTTAAATGTTTGGGAATCAAAATTGATCATTATCATATTATAATGTCGAGATTCATACTCCCTTGAGTCCCACACACTTTTTTTTTTTATTGTTATCACCACACTATTACATGGAGCTTATTCCCATGATACAACACTATTGTTATTGTACCGTAATGTAAAGTGTTAGCATTATTTCACATAGCTGGCCTGAAACCTGGCAACAAACAACTGCGGGAAAAATAACACCTGTCAATTTGTGGCAGGATATTTTCCTCATCCGTCACAGCAGCGCTGTGTTTGGCCTCAAAGGTCAACCTGAGAGGAGAGAAAGGCTAGGAGTGGCCTAACGGAGGATCACCTTCAGTCCTCATCGGACTAATCTATGAAAACTAAAGCTCCTGACAACAGATGCTGAACTAACTGAACTGAACAAAGAGAGGAGAGAGACTGCTGGATTTCACTGTCAAGGTAAACATGTGACAAGCGACACAGCATTTGTAGACATCAGGACAAACACTGTGGACAGAATGCATGTAGTAACAGTCATAGTGTGGGTCTACTGTACAGACACATCCTCCATTTATCTGTTAACTCCTCAATAAATCGTTTTTGTGGCTTGCTTAATTGACCTGAACAAGCGGTACTTATATTTATTATACAGTATTAAAAATAAGTACATTTGTTTTGGTGCTAGTCTATGCTAGTCCACTAGCATATGTGCTGCCATGTTTCACGAAAACTGTCTACATGAATAAAGAAAAGGGACATCCTTTCTGGTATGTAAAGACCACCGCAGATCCCTTTCATGCTTGTTATGTTTTACAAAAATAGGCAAAAGCAATCCAAAGCAGAAAAGGGGATGGCATGATGTAAAACTCAAACAGGAAAATACTTTTAAAATACAAGAAGGTGAAAATAACAGTTGAACAACTCAACTTTTTAGCTTTAAAAGCTAAATTTCCCAGCCTGAATTTCAACATGTTTTAGTCATTGTTGTCTTATTCTTTTGCGTAACAGCTTCTTCTATTAATTTCTGTGTATTAGCCAAGGGTGGGAATTGTGTGCGTGCGCAGAGCGCCCAGGTCAGCATGAGTCACTGTCAGTTGCATTATCTGGTTATTATTCCAACTTTGAGAAATTTGATTTAGTCAGACTAACATGTTATTTAAAAGTCAAATTTCTGAGGTTGAACATGATTTACTACTCTGAGCTACCTTACCAAATTGTCATTATGGGTATTTGTTTCACAGTAAATCAGTTTTACACATAGTACTGTCTCATTTTCAACCGTAGACATGTTGCTACACTGTTTGTGTGCACAAAATACCAATGTAGAGCGCCGCCATCGACTGATATTGCTAACATCACTAACAACAGCTTGCCGAAGATACATTTGTGTTTTTTTTAAATGGAACTCAGGGGTGATGTTACTCCGTTTTCTGAGTTCAGATGTAAATGGAAGCATTTATTTATTTTTTTAAATGTCATATAAACCTACAGATTAATTCTTTGATGCTGGACCTTTAGAAGAAAAGACGTTTTTGTTTTGCACTCCCAACATTGCTCGCTGAAGTCTGTGGATGGCACCTCTGACCCCTCAAATCACATTTGAATTTTTCTCAAAATAATCCAGATTAGAGCACTGATTTACTGCCGCATGAGAGCCAGCGTTCCAGGAAAAAACAAACGCTCCCTCTGCTCCTTTGTAATGTGGAGATGTTGTGGTTTCCTGTCCAGCTTGTCCTCCCTGCGTAGTGTCTTCCCAGACGCTGTGAGGCTCGGGAACATTTCTGTTTAAAAGCATTATCTGACTGCTGCTCGTCCATCTCTGCCTGCACCAGCTCTGCTCCAAACTATCAGTCAAGGAGTCCTCCGTGTTTGGCTAAAGGAGCAGTTTGCCGCTGGCCCTCCATCCACGGCTGTGTTTAAATATGTGACGCTTGAGACAGCTGTTATGAAATCACGTGTACACCCAGTTGTATGTATATGTTAAGGGCAAGCGCAGGGCCAAATACAAGGAGCAAATTCATCTTCATAATGGCTTTAACCTACTTAGTGTGCACAGTATCTAACACATACTCTTTTGGAGACGGTGTGCAATTAAATACTAGCTGAAAGTGCATAGAAAACACCAGTCAGACACATGTGGAGCCCCTAAACAAAGTAAAAAAATTAAAAAGTAAAAAATTCCTTTATATACGTATGACAAATATTCATGGCCGGACCACACCTTTTTGGGGCCCTGAGCAGAATTGATTTGGGGGGCCCACCCCAACCTGTTTGGCACATAAATGCATATATATGTATATGTATATGTATATACATATACATATATGTGTATATGTGTATATATATATATATATATATATACACATATATATACATATATAAAGATATACATACATATATACATATATGTATATATATACACAGTATATACATTTAATATTCAAGATTCAAGATGTATTTTTAATCTGAATGACTACTAAAATTACTTTTAAAAAGGTCCAGTGTGTATATTATTTTAATTTGGCAGAAATAGAAGTGTATAATCACCTGATTGATGTATGAATTGCTATACTCATTACCCCAGTATGAGCCTTTAGTATTTGTATCAGGAGCTGAGTCAGCTTTACATGTTTTCCCATGTTTTTACAGTAGCCCACAATGGACAAACTAAACAAACTTTTTGAATTTTTATGCAAACTGAAAGCTACATAGATTCAGCAAGTGAGGTGAAAGATTTACACACTGTACCTTTAAAACTAGAATGACTAAAACCAATGCAACATCACTACATACTGTGCGTGACAGCGGCTGTTTTTAGAATGTAAACTGTATTACATTACGTGACATTTTTCCATAAATATCCGCGATACAAATAAAGCGGGAGATTGTGAGGACCAGGACCGTGACCGGGACATGAAGACAAGAACCACATGTCAAGCTGAGTTCTGTTTTTCCACCCTGGACAGTGGTAGTGGCAATACAAAAAGGTCAATGGATAGAATAGTGTGTACTAGTTATAGGTCAAGGGTTGGGTGATGAAGACTGTCTCATCCCAGACATGACCAGCGCACTGAAACCCCATCCCCCACCCTCAGGAAAAGACAGTAAGAACTGTGACGTCCTCCTCCTCTTTCAGTATGCACTTCCCTCCAGAGAAGAACGGCGCCGTGTACACTTCTCTTTCTCACTCACAGATAGTGGTGTAAAAAAAAAGGCTCTCAAATGATAAAAGAGGCTGATTTATTTTGATGGTGGAGGCTGCGCTGGATGGGTATGACATGCAGGGGGGGGGAACAGGAGATTTTAAGAAACCTTAATTTATTTGAATTTCTTATGGCAAAGGAGACATGGCTGGACTGTTTATCTCCAAAAGGTAGGAGAAATACATGTTTTCTTAACTTACCCCAATGAGGTTCAGAGGTAGATTAACGAAAAAAAAGCACCTTGCCTTTCAGATTAAACCAAATTTAACCCAAACTGCATGTGCTTGTTTCTGCATATAAACCATATCTGCAGAAAGTGTAACAGGACTTTGAAACTATAAAATTCCCCTCATGCAATTTTTGCTTGTAAACCACTGTTTGCTTTTTACATGCACATATGGGTATTGGAAATATTGGCATGTTGCAATATTTATTTTTTACGTTAGCACATACTGTTGGGGAGACAGTAAAGCTGGGTGAAAGAGCAAACAGACACTAAGCAGTTAAACCAACAGTTTTACAGTATATCACTTTCTAGATTATAATACATACAAAAAGACTGTAACTCCAGAGTCTCTGCTGATGAATTATTGATCGACAGCAGCCAGTTAACAGACAAGTTAAATTTGTTTCAGTGGTCAAGAGGAGACAGACAGGAAGACAGTCGTGTCATTTGACTCCTTCAATCTTCAAGTCAAATGTGCCGTCTCTAGCATTGTCTTCAGGCTTTGAATCCGAAAACGATAGCAAAAATGATGCATTTATGGGGAAAATCGTCAAATAGAATATAATATTTGTATTGCAGTGAGTGTGATATGATACAATTAAAAATAATGCTATGCTTCTTGAGACTGGGTCATTAATTCCTGGTTCATGCAATAAGAAAAAGTTCCCATAGTTCCCCGACATGCTTGAGAAACAGTAGATGCCACTAATTCTGACACAACAGACCTTTACATTAAACAACTTCAGCCTCTAGCTTTGTAATGGTTTCTGTAACTCAAGTCTGTATGGAGGATTTTTTTCTCTATCCGAGATAAAATATTAATTTCGGGATTACATTCCCTCTGTTCAAATACCCTCTACCACATTAACGATCCTTCGCCTCCTCTACAGGTTAGCCGACCCTTGATGGGCGTGGAGTATCCAGATTCTCTGGATTCCAAATACGATGGATGACGACAACTCAAATGCTGTTCTCTCTGGGGAGCAGCTCATCTACGCCATCACCGTGCCACTGTCGACCTCCATCATCCTGGCGAACCTCGTCATCATCCTGGGCATCGTCTGGAACCGCCAGCTCCACAACACGCCCAACTACTTCTTCCTCAGCCTGTTGGTGGCAGACATGTGCACGGGTGTGGCGCTGCCCTTCATACCCTTAATGGGCCTGAACCGGGAGCTAAGTTTTAGCTCCTGTTTGCTGGCTCACGTCTTCCCGAACTTCCTCTTCTTGGCTTTCCTTTTCAACCTGGTGATGGTTCACTACGAGCGCTACATTTGCATTGTCGACCCCTTGCATTACAACAACTTGTGGATGCATCGCAGCCTCCCCCTGGCGTTGCTGGTGGTGTGGGTGCCTCCACTTCTGTTTGCATGTCTTCCTGCCTTTGGGTGGAATAACTGGACTGGACCAGATTGGAACAGCTGTTGCACAAGTAGCCAAAATGTCACTCTGCTTTCAAACACTTCAACAAATGAAACCATGTGCTGCTCGTATCGTCGGGTATTTCCCAACGCTTTCATATACTTGGAAGTGTACGGGCTTGTGTTGCCTGCTATTCTCACCATCGCTGGAATGACCGGCCATGTCCTATGGATCACCCGAGGTCAGCTGAGGGACATTTGTCGCCTCCATCGTTCTGTGGATCGGGGAAGTCAGGCGTCAGACCGGGAGCAGAGGCTGAACCTGCGCTACACTCGCTGTGTGGTGGCTGTGTCGCTCACCTTCCTCGCTTGCTGGGTCCCCTACCTCATTTACATGCACGCCTGCATCGCGTTCCTGATCAGTGACACCAAGTGGAGCTCCACCACGCACATCGTGCTGTCCTGCACTGGTATAGGAAGCATGGCTGTGGTGCCGCTGGTGCTCGGCCTCGCCAACAAGCAGTACACAGAGCCGGCGTTCAAACTCCTCCAGAAACTCAGAGACAGGTGGAGGAGGAGGAAGACCACACAGGAGACAGAGGAGGTGGCAGTCTGAGAAAATATCGGCAAACTGAATATTTATGAGGATGAATCCACAAGAGGGGGTTTTCTCCTGTTTCTAAACACGCACAGGTTAATTTGACATTCTAAACTGACCAGTGTGACCCCGCCTTTTGCCCTATGTCAGCTGGGATTGACTCCAGAAATATGCCAAAACCAGAGAAGACTGCCCATGGCCAAGTGGAAATCCACGCAGAAATGATAGGGAAAGGAAACTTGGCTTGTAACAGTAGGGTTGTCAATTCGAGTCCCCACTAGTTCAAATGGCTGGGGTACCCCTGAGCAAGGTACCCCACCCCCATTGCTCCCCGGGCACTGCTCAGTGGCTGCCCCCTGCTCTTAAATCTAGGAAGGTTCCTAGCAAAGGATGGGTTAAATGCCGAGAAAATAATTTCCCTGAGGGATAATTAAAGTATAAGAAAAAAATAAAACACTGATAAGATAAAAAAGGAAACTTGAGTGGATTGATCTGGCCTCTTTTCCGCGTGGACAGCCCTTAAAGGCTTGATGCTGCTGCCCCTTGTTATAAAAGATACACCACAAATGAAGTCACTGGAGTTGAAAGATTTTTCAAAAGATTTTTCAGTTTTGTGCCTTTTTATGATAAATACAAAGTCAGATTAATGGATAATCTAATATTCATGCCCATTCCTAAAATTACAATTTATATCAGCCAACAGCAGTGACAAATGTTAAGGGAATACCTATAAACCTGCTCTGCGCACACATTCTCCATATGTATGCAATGTTTACCTCTCCACTATTTATCTACATACTGGTATGCAAGGCATGAGGAGATTAGGATTCCGCTAAAACATGACACTGAAAATGAAAAATCCACAAGTTTCCGCTTTTAGATAGAGAATGTCAGGGGATGTTTAACGTCTGCACACAATTTGATTTCCCTCTGTAACTTCATTAAACACAGTATGTGTACTGTACTGTATGTACAGTGTGTTGTGGTATTTGTCTTGCAAAAACAAAATGCAGTTCCACATGCGTGTGGGTGGAAAAAGAGACACGACGGCGAACTAGAAAAGCAGACGTTGATCAAATTAAACGACAAATGAGGTCCTGATCTGTCGGGGGACGTTGTCGGGGGAGATATTATCATATCACGTACGCCATCTGTACGAGTTCATGTTCCTGTATGTTTCTTTTCCACGTCAGAATATCATGTACATGTCAGTAAGATTGAGAATAAACAGGGGAAGAAGAAGGAAAAGTCTTCATACTCTCAGCTTTAAAACAAACACATTGTGCCAGGATTTATCACACTTATACGTAATAGTCTGACACATTCAAATATCAAAAGGAGCTTTCAGACATTTTGTAAGCTGATTGTTTCCTCCTCTTTCTTGGATTTATACAAAGATAAGTGAGATTTACATTGCATCTCAAACATGTTTTCTAAATAGATTCTAAATATTTCACTACGTTGTGAATATGCAGTTTGAAAGACAGGTTGTTTTCTTTCATTTATGGCAGTTTTTTACAACTAAAGCTCAATTTCTCAAAAGTCTGACATTAAAAATGTGTCCAAAAAATAATAAATTGACTAAAAAAGGGAGTCAAAACTCAACGCATCTTTCACAAAATACAGTACAGCACTAAAGATCAATGGTTTCTCTCCTCCAAATGGATTGTTTCCCACCAAAAAAGGCAAACTGCATAGAACCGAATGGAAATGATTGCTTATGTAAACATTTAATGAGGAAAAATATTCTCATTCAGGGTACAAGTTGACTTTAGACCCGGTTTGTCGGTTGGTCAATGGCACAGTGGTTTTCTGCTGCCTCAAGATAGCAATGCGCTAATAATGTGCCAACCCACAACTAATTTCAAACACCAATGTCCCCCAAATGGGGCACCCAGATAAGCATTCAGTGATTAATACGAAACACGAAAGCAGAATATGGGCTACAAGGCTGTATAAACTATTTTAAATGTGACAAACACAGCTCACATAACAACTTAATTAATTATCACATATCAAGCTCCGTACAGCAGCGCTGTGTCACCACACAACACGTTATTCAGAACACACAGCCATACACTTCGAAAGAAAGCAGAGGGTTCTGAGGATATGCGTCAAACCACTCTACACCAAAGCACCAGAGACATAAAAAGCGAAAGAATAAAGACAACAAAATTGCTGTAAAAATTGCTCTTACCTTTCATTTATCTCTGTCAAAAGTTGATGTTATCTGGTCAGACGGACTTCCTGTGTTACACTCAAGTCATTCCGGGTGTCTAAAACAGACAACTAGGAACCTAGGGGAAGCGTTACAATCTCCCTATGCAGCCGGATTTCTGATTGGCTGACAGTGCTGTCAATCTCATTAAAACCAACATGGCTCTAAGCAGAGATGCAGGCCTGTGTACTGGGATACAGCTCAGTCCTGCCACCTTGTGTTCATTTTTGGAATGGGAAATATATGGAAGTCTAATTGAACGTTGAAACAAAGCCATAAAATGGTTTATAGAACACTAATAGTGCCATAAAAAGGAAACAAGTAGTTTTATACATGATTAAATGGTGCCAAATGAGACCTCGCCTGTACAAAAACCTCTCTTAATTTTGTTTTGCTTCACTTGATCAAAGTCAACCTTTGCAGAAATTATGTTCACATATTGTACTAAATTAATAAAATTAAATGAACCTACTTGGGGGCCACACGGTGGTGTAGTGGTTAGCACTCTCGCCTTGCAGCGAGAAGACCCGGGTTCGAGCCCCGGTTGGAACAAGGGCCTTTCTGCATGGAGTTTGCATGTTCTCCCCGTGTGTGCGTGGGTTCTCTCCGGGTTCTCCGGCTTCCTCCCACAGTCCAAAAACATGCAATGTGGGGATAGGTAAATTGGACACTCCAAATTGACCATAGGGGTGAGTGTGAGAGTGAATGGTTGTTTGTCTCTATCTGTGTGTGGCCCTGCGATGGACTGGCGAACTGTCCAGGGTGTACCCCGCCTATCGCCCGATGTAGCTGAGATTGGCACAGCACCCCCGCGACCCTCTGGTAGAGGATAAAGCGGTAGATGATGACTGACTGACTGAACCTACTTGGAAAATTGGATTGTATGTAGTTCATGCTTGAGAAAACCTGCAGACATAAATGAATAAGTGGATCCAAAGATGGACAGGAACTCCTGATGGACAGGAACTGCACAGATGTGCACATTTTCATGTAGATGTGGATTTCCATAATTCAAACACAAGTTTGTCAGGTTTTTGTGAGGTTTTCAATGACGCATTTGACATAGACAGATTAGTATTTCAGTAAAAATATTAAAATAATTTTATTGAGAGCCACAGGCTGCAAAGCCCTGATCTAAAACATGGTCCCACAGGACCGGGGTCTCTTAGAATTAAGAAAAACTGGATATGGATGGACTGGCCCCCCTCCCTCATGTGGAGGATAAAGTGGTAGAAGATGGATGGATTCTTATAGCGACATTTGTGTGCTATAGCAGCTCATGGCCAGTAGAGGGTGCTATGGTTCTCTGCATTAAAACCAGCATGAAGGGAAAGTTTCTCCACCTGCTTATTGATACCTAAAGACATCGCACATGAGCGAGTGTGGCAAATCATGCCTTTATTTAGATTCCCCATGTGTCCATTTGGATATAAGAAAATTCTGCTTGCAAAAATAATAAAACTATTGTGACCCAAATTACAATGTAAATCCTGACAAGAGCTGATTTGCTCACAATGAAGTAATGATCTTTAACATAATAAAGCATCATTTTGAATTAATAAATTGATTACATAATTTTCAAAACTGACTGAAACTTAATCTGTTGTACATTATTTAAAACATACACACATAATTCTCAAATCAAATGTTGGAAAAATTCTACAAAGTTGTTTAGGGACCCCCCAAAAAATATCCCACGACCCATCTCTGGGTCTCAACTCACACTTTGGTAACCACAGATGTTAGGATGCTTATGTGATGAATGACGTCTCTCCTTATTCAAACACATACAACTGAGATAGAAACAAGGTCTCTTGTTCATATTTTTGACGTCCTGAAATAGTATTTACAGGACTACATGCAGCACGAATGTTACCTAGTTTACATAGTACCTGAGAAACTTATACTTATGCATGTTTTTGAAGACATTCACACATAAATCTCAAATAAAAGGTTGGGAAAAATTCAGCAAATTTGTTCTGGGAAACCTAAACGCAATCTCCCGTGACCCATCTGTGCGTCCCGACCCAGACTTTGGGAAACACTGGTGTAGCACATGAAATAAATAAAGTTTCCTTGTTCATATTTTGATGACATAATGACCCGTACTAGTATTTACAGTGCTACATGCAGCACAAATGTTGTCTAATTTATGTAGTTCATAAAAAACTCTTGAGTTGAAGTCACTTAAAGCCTCTTTTATCCCCTGACACATGATTAAAGTGTTTGCACAGGTGCAACATGATGAAAACTGACTGACTACCAGGGTGTCGCGTGATTTAAAATAATACATGAAGGACACTAAAGGAATTGTACTGAGAGTTCAGCAGTTTGGAGTTATGTTTTTGATACTTTTGCTTAAAGGTTGTCCAATTTGTTTTGGCTTCAAAGTCGATGATAACTATTAGAGGAAAAATAAGACGTGGGAAGAGCAGACAGCCGCTGCCCTCACAGTGATCCTGTGTGATTCTAAGAAACATTATCTCAGGATTTTCCTCCTGGTGTAAATACAAATGTGGTGCAACAGAACAGAAACACTCCTTAAACCACCTGCATGTGTCACGTGTCCCTCGTTTTATTGTTCACTTCACAGAGAAGAATCTGAGCCACGAATGACTGACTGTTGTACAAAGATAAACTCATATTTGGGTCACGTTTGGATGAAGATGAAGAGTAAACTGATCCAGGGACAGAAGGAGATAAGTTAAGCTGGAAAAAACACTGCTCCATCCAAACAAATCCATCTCCTTCTTTCACAATCTTTGTCCTGATGCTAAAGATAATGTGGTGCTAAAGTGCAAATAATATTAAGTATTTCTTTATTTGTGAAGCCCAATTAAATTAAAATGTATCTTCACAAAATACTCTGCAGGTTTGTGTGATTCCCACCTTCCTTATGAGAACTTCCATGTCTCCATTGAGTCTCTGGATGAGACACTGAGTATCAGATATCTCCCTCTTCAATTCACGCACGTCCTGCTCACGTTGTCCTGCACTAACCACCAAGGCATCCATCTGAGTGATGTGAGAGACAGAAAAATACCAAGAAGATTTATTTACTATAGTGTTAATGGTACATTCCAGTCGTGATGTGAACAAGTGACATCAATGACGTGGAGTTTGAAGAAGTCGTTCTGATCTGACAAAAGTATATTAGCAAATCTGTACAGAGTTGGTTAAAACCAAAAAAGAAAAAAGTTCTAAACAGACACTTCCTGTGGAGAGCGCAGCACTTCCTCTCCTCACCTTCCTCTTGTTCCACAGCTCGGCCTCCTCTCTGGTGCGAGCAGCCACCCTGGCGTACTGGTTCTTCACAGTCTCCCCGATCTCGTCCATGTCCAGGTAACGTTTGCTGTTGTCAGGAAGAATCACCGTCTTGTTCTGGACCAGGGATTCCAGCTCTTTGATCTCCTGCAGGTGGCAGACACGAGCAAAACGGATGTATTTGTATGTTTCTGTCATTTTACTGTGATGGACTGGCCCCCCTCCCTCCCTCATGTGGAGGGTAGAAGATGGATGGATTCTTATATAGTGACATTTGTGTGCTAAAGCAGCTTATGGCCAGTAGAGGGTGCGATGGTTCTCTGCATTAAAACCAGCATGAATGGAAAGTTTCTCTGCCTGCTTATTGATACCTAAAGACATCGCACACGAGCGAGTGTGGCAAATCATGCCTTTATTTAGATTCCCCATGTGTCCATTTGGATATAAGAAAATGTGGCTTGCAAAAATAATACAACTATTGTGACCCAAATTACAATGTAAATCCTGACAAGACAACACAAATGTTATCTAATTTATGTAGTTCATAAAAAACTCTTGAGTTGAAGTCACTTAAAGCCTCTTTTATCCCCTGACACATGATTAAAGTGTTTGCACAGCTGCAACATGATAAAAACTAACTGACTACCAGGGTGTCGCGTGATTTAAAATAATACATGAAGGACACTAAAGGAATTGTACTGAGAGTTCAGCAGTTTGGAGTTATGTTTTTGATACTTTTGCTTAAAGGTTGTCCAATTTGTTTTGGCTTCAAAAAAAGTAGATGATAACTATTAGAGGAAAAATAAGACGTGGGAAGAGCAGACAGCCGCTGCCCTCACAGTGATCCTGTGTGATTCTAAGAAAAATTATCTCAGGATTTTCCTCCTGGTGTAAATACAAATGTGGTGCAACAGAACAGAAACACTCCTTAAAACACCTGCATGTGTCACATGTCCCTCGTTTTATTGTTCACTTCACAGAGAAGAATCTGAGCCACGAAGCCGGGCTGTTGTACAAAGATAAAATATTTGCGTCACGTTTGGATGAAGATGAAGAGTAAACTGATCCAGGGACAGAAGGAGATAAGTTAAGCTGGAAAAAACACTGCTCCATCCAAACAACTCCATCTCCAAGTTCAAGCACAGAAATAAAAAAAGGTCAACCTCCCAAGAAGCTACAAGATGATTTACTGTAAGAAAACTACAAAGAGGACTTATTGCAGTGTAAAAAATGTGTTATTGTGGTAAAAGCAGGACACAGTATTTGGGCCAAACTGAAGAGAAAAAATATTTAATCCTTGAGAATAAAGTTGTAATTTTACGAGATTCTGTTTTATCATTATCTAACGTATTATTATTAAATAGCAACAGAACACAGGTGTAACAGCTATATTGTCTGCAGTCGACCACTAGCAGCTATTTCCTCCAAGTCTCTGTTTGTGATTCTTTCTTCCAAACAGACTCAGTTTCTTTCACAGTCTTTTCAAAGTCCTGATGCTAAAGATAATGTGGTGCTAAAGTGCAAAATTATTAAGTGTTTCTTTATTTGTGAAGCCCAATTAAATTAAAATGTAACTTCACAAAATAATCTGCAGGTTTTTAGCTGATCAATAATTACGACTTTATTCTCATCAAATTATGACTTTATTCTCATCAAATTATGACTTTATTCTCATCATATTATGATTTATTCTTGAAAGATTAAAAAAAAAAAAAAAAAAAAAATGTCTTCGGTTTGGCCCTAATACTCCGTCGTATAAAAGAAACCTGAAGAGATGACATACTGCAATACAAAAACAATGAGTAGTGAGTAGTAGATGAGTGTTGAGTGTTCCAGTCAGTCGACGATATAGCAGGAGCTCTGGGACACCTCTCTGCCTGAATCCACTTCCACTCGGATCATCACACGTTTCTTTGCTGGTGGGGGAGTGAGTGTCTTCAGTGACTTCGGGGCTTGCGGCTTCTCTGACAGGGGAACATCTGCGTGCAATTAAGGACTTGGATTGGTGGGTTTATTTTTTAGTAATCTGAGCAAAAGAGAGGTTTGATTTTAGTGACACACAAAAAGCATGAATCTATCATGAGAATACTGTTGTAAATGACATATATGCAGAAACAGTTGAGTTTGTTTTTGAACTTGAATAGTAACAGAAGCGTCCTCACCTGTGAGGCGCAGGAGTTGGTTCATTCTTCACGCAGATGGAGCAAAAGAGAGTTGTTTGTGTCAGCATGGATTAATTATTGTGATGTATTTGAACAGAAATGAGTGAATCCACCACACAGACGTTTGAATACCTCTCTTCCTCGCCCTCCAGCAGCTTGCGGTACGTGGCGATCTCGATGTCCAAGGCCAGCTTCAGATTCATCAGCTCCTGGTGTTCTCTGATCTGTCCGGTCAGGTCGTGCTTGGCGCGCTTCAAAGCCTCCTCCAGCTGAGCGATGTCCTCTCGCGCCTTTTCCAGGTTTTTGTCCCCTTCTGTCCTCAAGCTGCTGATGTCCTTCTTCAGAGATTCTTCCTACACACAACGAAGAAGCAGACGAAGAAGAAGAAGAAGTAGAAGATCAGAGGCTGGCTGTTTGGATGGAAGTCAAATCAAATCTATGACTATGACTGAGTCTGTGTGATTCCCACCTTCCTTATGAGAACTTCCATGTCTCCATTGAGTCTCTGGATGAGACGCTGAGTATCAGATATCTCCCTCTTCAATTCACGCACGTCCTGCTCATGTTGTCCTGCACTTACCACCAAGGCATCCATCTGAGTGATGTGAGAGACAGAAAAAGAATAAAAAGATAAAAGTTCTCAACACACACTTCCTGTGGAGAGCGCAGCACTTCCTCTCCTCACCTTCCTCTGGTTCCACAGCTCGGCCTCCTCTCTGGTGCGAGCAGCCACCCTGGCGTACTGGTTCTTCACAGTCTCCACGATCTCGTCCATGTCCAGGTACCGTTTGCTGTTGTCAGGAAGAATCACCGTCTTGTTCTGGACCAGGGATTCCAGCTCTTTGATCTCCTGCAGGTGGCAGACACGAGCAAAACGGATGTATTTGTATGTTTCTGTCATTTTATTTGATTGAATGATTGAATGATTGATAAATTGATTGACTGATTGATTGATTGATTACCTCATCATATCCCACTCTGAGAAATTCCAGTTTTCCCATCAGGTCTTCCAGCTCCAGAACCAAGTTTACTTCCTCCAAGTGACCTTCATCTACTTCCTGTCACACACAGGAAGTATTATGAATACAAATGTGGTCATTATGTAAAAAAAAAAAAAGGTTATATAGCTCAATTCCTCATAAACCAGAAGCTCACATTACCTTTTTGGTGACAATAAAATCATTCTCCACATCAGCTTTCTTTACAATCTCGTCCTCATACCTGAAAACAATTGAAAGTAAAGGTTGAAATGTATACTCATAATTCATAATATACATAACCAGAGGAGCATAGATGGCTGCTGACCGCCGCTTGCTGTCCTCCAACTCCTCCTGGTTCTTAAGGAGCTCCGCCTGCAGCTTCTCCTGGTCGTGGAGCAGGTTCTCGATCTGCTGCTCCAGCTCGTTCTCCAGCTGCCTCACGACGGCATCCACCTTGCCCTCGTACGCCTCCTGCTCCTTGAGGATCTTCAGCTTGGTGTCCAGCTTCTTATTCTCGTCCTCCAGGTTCTTCACCTGAGACACAAAACAGCAGCAGCAACAAAAGCACATACTAATGTTATAATAATGTTTAATAATGTCAATAATAATAAAAATATATATATGAAAAAAATGTTGCTGGATGGAAGATTTTACATGTAATTCTATGTTTCATGATGATAATGACAGGTGAGGCTACAGTGTGTGAGCAGCCTGTTATCATGTGTTTTTGTGGGAAAGGAATGTAAAGACACACTGTGTTTTATTTGCATTTTTAGTTTATTTAGTTTTAACCTCCTGACTTCGTCTTTTATTCCACCCTGTGTTGTATATATTTGACTGTTTAATTTGCATCTTTTGTTTTATTTCAAAGTTAAAACAGGGTTTCTACTCTTTGAAATAAATTTCATTCCACCCTGTGTTGTGTTTTATTGTTGTATTTGCATCTCTTTTCTCTTTTCTTTTCTTTTAAAATTGAATTTTCCTTTTATCGTGAAGCACTTTGAGCTGCAATCCTTGTATGAAAGGTGCTATACAAGTAGACCACTAATAGCCTACTACAAATAATAATGATTATAATACTATTAATAATAATAAACGTTGATGAACAACTGTCACTGACCTTGTCGATCAACTTGACAAACTTGTCGTTGAGTCCCACCATGTCCTCCTTCTCTCTGGTCTTGCCGGTGGAGTTGATGTTGTTGAGGCTGGGTTGACTCTGTCTCTTGGCGGCTCCGGTGTTGCTGGGTGAGAAGGACTGGCTGCTGTAAGCTCCTGGCTGAGACATGATGCAGGTCCAATGTAACCACGATGAGGAGAAGAAGCAGAAGAAGTGTGGACACTGAGGCTCCTCTGCAGCTCCTCACCTGTTTTAAAGGTGGATGGAACCACCCATCACCTTCTCACTGCTCCAATCAAAACAAGAGAAGTGCATAAAATGAAAAAAAGTTGCCATGAAAAACTTGAATTTCCACTCTGATCCGGTTTGTCCAGGAGTGGCGCTGGACACTGGGGACCAATGGGCATCACTGTGGGAGGATTTGTGCGTAAAAGCAGGTATAAAAACCCACCTGTGTCCTCCTCCACATCCATCTGCTGAACCCTATTCACTGAAACCCTCTCAGTCTGACAGCTTCCTCTCAACCAGGTGCCATCATGCCTTCAAACACCGCCGCCAGCATGTTCGGGGGAGCCGGGGGACGAGGCTCCAGAGCGTCCGTGGCGAGTCCGCAGGGGCTGCGCGACGTCCTGCGCAAAGACAGCGACAGAGACTACGCACGGGCCGCTCCTGCCGCTAAGGCAGCACCTGCCGCGCCCGCCGCGCCTGCCGCGCCTGCCGCCCCCGCGGATGACAAGCAGACACTGCGCGGTCTGAACGACCGACTGTCCGGGTTCCTGGACCGAGTGAAACAGCTGAGGGAGGAGAACGAGAACGTGGAAAAACAGATCGATGAGATTTTGGCCAAGAGGAGAGAACTTGAGGACCGGGACTGGGAGGAGATAGAGAAACCTCTGGATGTCCTCAAGAACAAGGTCAGTAATCACATACTGTACATATATATATATATATACACATATATACATTACCTATTTTCTTGATAATATTAGGCTTTTTTTGAATGAACTTTATATCTTGTTACATATCATAAGAAACACTTATAATATACACAATATATACATACAGTGGTTCCCAAAGACTGGGTCGGGACCCACAAATGGGTTGTGGGAGATTTTTTTGGGGACCCAAAAGTTTCCCAAAAGATTTTTGGGTATATATATTTTAAATAACATGCATAAAAGTTCAGTTTGTGTCAAAGTGAACTGAATCACTTACTGAAACGATTGAACCCTAACCTCGCTCTTTTTTTGTCAGTTAAAAGACATCA
Source organism: Solea solea (assembly GCF_958295425.1). Lineage (NCBI taxonomy): Eukaryota > Metazoa > Chordata > Actinopteri > Pleuronectiformes > Soleidae > Solea > Solea solea. The sequence continues at coordinate 11,250,016 of NC_081135.1, forward strand.
CCATGGATAACGCCAAGCTGCTACTCCAGATTGACAACACCAAAATGGCCAACAATGACTTCAAGGACAAGTAGGTTTTATGAAGTCTCTTGCACAGTGTCTAAGCTTCCAAGAATGATTTTATTGATATGAAAGGACTTTGATCAGGCATCAGATAAAGTTTTTTGCCGGATGAAGGTCTTCGATAAAACGTTTCCTTGATACTCAATGATCAACTTCTCTTCACTCACCTGTCTTAAGAAGTGCATGTATGAAGTTATTTCATTGTTGGGTTATTTATCCATCCTGTTTGCAGGGCGGATCATGAAAAAAAGTCCCGTGAGGAAATGGAACGCGACCTGGACGACCTGAGGAAGACTGCTGAGGAAACCAGGCTGAACTGCGAGCAGAAACACAAGGAGATTGTGTTGGTGAAGGACGAGCTTGTTCGCCTCAAGCTGGAACACAAGGATGTGAGACAGTTTTAATTAGAGCTGCGAATAATCGTTGCAGCGCTACATTTTATATCAACAGAATTGTGTAAGTGTTGAGGAAAGGTTTAGTTGTAACTGTGGCTGTTGCAGGATGTGGACGTCTTGCGTGAGAAGATCAGGGAGTCCGTGGTGACGGTCGAGATCGATTCTCAGAATTCCAACCTGGCTGAGAATCTCAACAAGATCCGCAGCCAGTATGATAAACTAGCCCAGAGTAACCGGCAGGAGACTGATGAGTGGTACCAGAGCAAGGTACGCCGTGTCCTCCATATGTTGGAACACTCTCCTGTCCACCTTCTTCGTTTATGACACCATATTTGTCTTGTTTGATCCTTTTCAGTTTGAAAACATCAAGGTGGAGGAGGCCCAAAATGTGGAAGTCATGAATTCTGGAAAGAGAGCGCTTAAGGATCTGCGCAAAGACAAACAAATCCTGGAAATTAAAATCCAGGGTTTGCAGAGCACGGTAACCACACAAACACATGAGGGAGCACAATCTCAATCTCAATCTCTTCAGGAAGTGCAAACAACTTAATATTAACCAATATCTTTTGTTTATCATGTCAGGAATGTCAAAATCACCTGCAGGTGTGTTTGTCTACCTGTTCATCTCACAAGCATTCCTGACTGTACTGTCATTACTGTGTCAACGTGCTACTTTAAACCAGACTGACTCTTGCTCCGTGTTACTGTGGACTGACAAACAAACCACCTGGTTCTCCTGTTGCGTAACCACGAGAACAGGAAAACATCATAAGTCTTGCGGAGTCATGTCTTTTAGTGTGTTTCTCTGTCCTTTCAGATCCAAAATCTGGAGGAGACCCTGCGGAACACGGGAGATGAGAATGGCCAGCGGCTGGCACCTCTCAACAAGGTGATCCTGGAGCTGGCGGATGAGCTGGAGAAGGTGAGGTCACAGGTGGAGCGCCAGGTGGAAACCAACCAGGACCTGCTGTGTGTCAAGATGAAGTTAGAGTCGGAAATCAATAACTACCAGCAGCTGATCCTTGGGATGACCATTGACACTAACAGGTGAGGATGGTCAGAAGAATGTATGTCAGATGTTTGTAGCCCATTTACCAACATACATCTAATGTTTTATGGTTGCTAATTTCTACCATATCTTATTATTATTAATAATAATAATAATAATAATAATAATAATAATAATAATAATGATAATAATTCTTTAAAGTTTGAAAGACGTTCTGTTGGAGAACACCCATAGGTGCTTTCTTGCTAAGAGTAAGGCGAGTATATTTTTTACACCGTTTTCTTAGTTTGCGTCTTCTCTTCTAAAGCTACGTTTCCATTAAGTGGAATGCTTCAGTTTGGTACTGTATGGTACAAATCTTTTTACGTTTCTATTCGCAATAGTACCAAAATAATCCACCCCAACCATTTCCCTTCCCTTGGGCTACCAAGTAAAGGTACAGTTCTCTGTTGAAATACAAGCCCGACCCATCCTGTACCTACTGTACCAAACCGAACTGTACCATGATGGAAAAACAAAGCATAACCTGAAAAGCGTCAGTTAAACCTCTTTTAAACGACAAAAGTACCACAAAACAAAAGCATGCATGGTGAACCTTTTCCCCCCCCCCCACCTGCATACTTATCCTTTTCTTCCCCGACAGCTTGGAGTTCTCTTTAGACGAAGCACTGCAGAGTGGTAAGTTATGTGTCCAGCTGGAATAAGTAAAATTACAGCAGAGAGTCACCTGATTAACAAGATCCGGGGCCTAGATGCTCGGTTTAGTCCTTTCAAACTAATAATAACTTAAAGATCTCTTTCCCGACTCTCCATAAAAGAGGCTGGAAAAGTGTTAGCAATAACGTTGATGTTGATGTGAATGCACCTCTTACTAAATCAACAGCACCTTAACATCACATGTGATTCAAAGAAATGTGCACTGCCTGTTGGCTTTCTCGCTACGTGAGAGTTAAATGAGAAGATTGATGTGTTTGGTTTGTGTGAAGCACGGTCAGCAGCTGGTTAGCTTAGCATAGCAACTGAGACTGGAAACTGCAAACACCGCCATCCTCCTACCCAAGCATTAGCATTAGTTAGCCCACCGCATTGACACCCAATATTCACACCATAGCTGGATTTAAAGAAATAATTGTAACTAACTAAGTTACTAAATTGAGTCGACCACGTTCCAGTGAAGTAGTTAGCTAGCCGTTGTTAGCAATACCAGCTATTTAGGACTGAATTAATGTGAAACAAATAAGACAGCATTAACACCCAATATTGACACCATAGCTGGATTAAAATAAATAATTTTAACCATTTAAATAAACCGGAAGTTTGAGATTGGAACTGGGAGTGACGTCACATTCCAGTTAAGAAGTTAGCTAGCCATGGTTAGCAATACCAGTCGATAAGGTGACGCTGTACACGGTATTTAGGACTGAAGTCATGTGAAACAAGTAAGACACGACCCTGCTTACAAACTACTTAACTCCGTCAATCTTCTGATTCAACTCTCAGCGAGAGACTGAATTTCTCTGCATGCTGAACTCCAATCATGTATTGTGAACACGATGAATCATACTTTTTTTTTTAAAAAACGTATGTATACATCTTATTTACAAATATAAAAAGTATGATTTGTCATCAATGACGCTTTGTTGATGGCTACGCGCAGAAGGACTGGAAGGAGGTTTACACATTTATATGGTCACAACTGGTAAAGTCTTTCTCATGTTTTTGCTTGCAGAGCAACAAATGCCTGACAATGTGGTGCCCGAACAGCAGGGGGAAGTAAAAGAAGAAGCCATAATGAAGCAAGAAAGCCGCCCTGCTAATAAATCTATCACCGAGGAGGAGGAGGAGGAGGAGGAGACTCCAGCTGAAGCAGAGGTGGCAGGAGACATCATCGAAGTCGCAGCCCAAAACCATAAGAAAAAAAGCAAAAAGCCTAAAACTAAGAAGAGTTCTTCCTCCTCCTCCTCCTCCTCTTCCTCTTCTTCTTCTTCCTCCTCTGAGTCCGAGAAAGAAGATGAAAAGCTAAAACTTGATCTTTAAACGTATCATATTCGGTTGATGCTGCCCAGACCTAAAGTGTTTTTCTCTCACAGATATTATAAAAAAAATAAAAACTTTGAATTTTGAAATGAAATTTCTCCGGTGTCTTCTATTATTCACTTACTACAATCAATCAATCAATATATGCTGCCTTGTGCAGTATATTTTTGGCTTTGAGGAGAGACAGAGTGAATGAAAATTAGGAATAAAGATTAAGAATAAATGCCAATGATCTCTTCACCTTGGGTAAAGTGAAATGCTTTATAAATGTGCATGAAAGCTCAAAAGGAAAATCCCATGACTTATAGCGCAGTGATTTAGGAAAACATGAATTGCAATTTCTTATGGTAAAAGAAAAGAATAGAAATTGTAAACCAAAGAAACAACATATAAGTTTAAAGGTTCAGTACAAGAGTCAAACAGTGGAAACACAGTTTAAGAAACTCTTTAACTATATAAAGGTAATACTATTAAATCTTTAAGTTAACATAAATATATGTAGTACTGACATAAGATAACATGGTTTATGTACAATTCAGTCCAATTTTCAAGAATTTTCAAGAAAGTTCTGTACCAGAAAAAGATCTCATTTTAAGAAAAAAGGATCCAACTCCGGCTTATTAAGATATTATGGTTTACTTTAAGCTGCAATTACCATGGTAAAACAACATTTTAGACAAAGTTTTCATTAATAACATGACAGAATTTCTTTGTGATAAGCACAAGTTTTCCCTCGTTTTAAGTCACATGACTTAAAACAAAAAGTGGATAAATATACAAGCTAGCAAAAAAATAAAGTATACATCAATTTGAGAATATTCGTCATATCTAGTAAGGCTGTTTTTACAGTGTGGTTAAAAACATCCTAATAGTAATATTGTGAAACGCAAATCAAATAGAATAATTGTTATTTTCTTGTCTTATGAGAACCTTTAAACCACAAGTCACATAATTAAAATTACAAATATGCTTTTTTTTCTGGTCAAAGTAAGTCAAATAAGCACAAGTTTCAAGAAAAGCAAAAATGGCATGGGTTTTTTTTAAAGAGTGATTTATTTTGTCTTTCAAATGACAATGGAACAGACATGAAAGCACAGAGAGGAAGAAGAAGAAGAAGAAGAGGGGAGGACTTGAATTCATCTAGAACATGAAGACTATGCGGTTGAGGGGAAAGGTGGAGTACCAAACGGAGTACACAAGATATTGTATCAAAAATTGTATTCTTTTTTTTCATATATATATTTATATAGGACTTATAATTCTCTTTAACTATCCAAAGCAAGGAATGCCCTTTGATTTCCAGGTTTCTTCAGCCTTGGCTTTTTCTAAGTGGAGCCAATATTAGCATTCATTAAAAAAAAAAACAAAAAGTGAACTTTATGATGGGGGGGGCGAGGGGGTTCTTGAGGCATCCTGGAGTCCCCGATCCTCCGATGTGGCGTTGAGTCTCAATGCGGCATGTTTTGGGGTGGGCGTGTCCACAAGGGAATTCCTGTGATGGGGCGGGGTCAGCCTCAGCGGGTGAAGGTCTTTCCACTAGCGAAAAAAATGTAAAGAAAGATGCATTTAAAGTAACGATCATTTTCACATGGTCAAGTACTTGTTTGGTCAAAAAATGTTGATCAGCATGTCTTCATTCTTCTATAAACCAAAATGATTCAGTTTTAATTGATTTTTCTTTGTCATACGGAGCAAAGAAACCAGAAAATACTCACAATTAAGCAGCCGAAACCACAGAGAGCTCGTTTTTAATTACAACAAAAACCGATAGAATCGATTATCAAAATAGTTTATGATTAATTATGTCATAGATTATTAATTGATTCTGTTTTGGCAGCAGCACTAAAAGCTAGTTGGCCCTTAAACTTGACTCCACTTAACGCCCTTAAACTTGACGCCAGTGCGTCACATCTCTGTCAAAATAATGAAACAATGTGTAAACAAACAGTGACCTCTGTTTCCGAGAACCTTTAATTTTCTACTGTGTTGCCCAACCTGTGAGTCATGTGACATGTTGTGGGGGGGGGGGGATTCTTTGCTTGTTTCAGTGACACATTGACTGCAGAACAAAGACTCTCTTTGTGACACAACAACGTTTCCCAATTAGTTTCAGAGCTGTATTTCTTTTTCTTTTTTAACCGCATAGGGAGTAGTTGATACACACCTCAAAAACACACATAGGTCCAGGCGTCTACTCGTAAAAAAGGAAGAATAAGTACATCCAGTATCATGATGGCAAAAATGACTAAAGCCCCTTCCACACTAAAATGACCTCATATACTCAGGGATTTATTACGAGACTGGCACCTCGTGTCCCTCCACCTGGTTACCGAGGTCTCTCTGGCCCTTGTGGGACTGCTGGATGCTCTGAGCATCTGGGTCCCGATCGACCTACAGTTCATGGTGGGTCCAGACATTTACGCATCCCCTCCACTCTAATTCCTAACCACATCTAGTGACAACCCCCTACACTATTTCCATGTATTTTAGTTGAAATTTTTGCATGAATTTTATTTTTTTAGGCTAAAGCCTCTGAAGTTCAGGAAGCTCTCGTCATGACCTGTGCAAAAGTGTGACTACTTCCTGTCGGTGCTAATGTATTACAACAGTTGTGGAATGACATTCAAACGTAATCTACTACAAAAATGTTAATTACACTTAAGAATAATGAAGCTATACACTAAAAAGAACATTAAAAAAAAGCTATTTTTACTGTTGAGTGTTATGGCAAACATTTTCTATAAGACGTAGTAAAATGCCAAGGTCGGTGGCTCTTATTTTGAAACCCAGGTTGAGAGGAAGTGGTGCTATATAAATTCAGCTATTGTGAAGAACAAATTGGGTTTCTTGTTTTCTGACTTATGTGAGTGATGGTTGAGAAGGGAGGTGTTCGTATGAGGTGAAGCAGAGCTTACGAGATGGTCTTCATCTCCTTCTTCTCAGCGTCGGGTCGGGCGCGGTTCAGCACCTTGAGGAAGTCTGACGTCTTGGCCCTCATGCGTGTGTGAATGTAAGCCTGCGGAAGAGACGTGGATGTGAATGACGAGGTTTTATTAGTCTCTGTGCCAGACTCTTAACACACAGCCCTTCTGTGACACCCACTTAGTCTCCTTCTTGTCTGAGGCGGAAACATCCGGACATCCAGCTTCCATTATCTGCCTGTCTGAGAGCCGGATACTTACGGAGTGACACAAAAACCTGCCTTGCGACTTCGAGTCGTGCAAACCAAACTCTGATTAGGGTTTACAGTCGAGACGGGTCCATTATCTGAGCCATTTCAAGCATATATGTGTTTTTCTCGTTAGTACACAAACGCCCACATACTGCGAAGAAAATATCTCAAGTCTTCACTCCTGTAGCTGGACTCTCCATTGTGGAGGTTTTAGAGTGAAGACATGAATGTACAATTACAGGGGTGACATGCCGACTTGACTGTGACCTGTAATTAAAGCAAACTTTACACACATACAGGGTTTCTACACAAAACCTTTCCACAACTTAGTTTAAAACAGTGAAGATAAAGTGGTAGACAGTGGATGGATGGATATTTACTGTGGGATCAAATATGTACTCTGAAACTGTAGGTGGAGAAAAAGCCGACACTAGAAAGGTCCACTTTAAGTAGTTAATCAGAGCCTTTGTAGCAAAAACGTTGATGGACGCCCAAATACTACTTTCTCTGACCGAGTACATGTACAATTTACTTAAATTTGACTACTTGCAGATACCGAGTACTGACCTTTTTCCTTCTAAACCAGGTTTAGAAAACACTTTTCTGGTGTGACCTTGTACTAAAATGCAGATTTAGTGATGGACGCTATTCATTAAGCTACTTGATCTTTGAACAATCTCACCTTGGAGCACTTTATATGGTAGTGCAGGTAGTCCCTGAAGGTGTGGATGAGGTTGATGGTGTTGTCTCTGGCATTGGCGTTGGTGTGACGTGGGAAGAGGACTGGACAAAAAAAATATCATCATTATTATTATTATTATTATTACTACTCATGTTATCGACACAGCTGCAGTACAGGCCAAGTAGATGATTAAACTCGGTGGACGCTGACCGAAAGTGATGTATCCGATGTTGTCTCCGACAGCGGCGTCCGTGTCCTTCAGCTCCAGCGGCGGCTCCCGGTGGCTGAACAGCACCTGAGGGGCCGCGTGGCTGGCTCGCCGACCCTCTTTAAACTCCTACACAGAAAAAAGCGTGATAGTTTGCTTTCATTTAGTTACATTGAACATTTTTATTGTTAAAAACTAAATATTAGACATTATGATATGACCAAACTGTGACTATACTAAGGAAACCAAGAAAAACAAAGGGCAGTGTGTAATGTAGAATTCGCTCTGTGTTTTTTGTTCAAGAAAATAATCGCCACGTTAAATGATTATCTCGTCCAATGCAATTGTATTTATAATGCACACTTTTAAATCTCAGGGTGGGGTGGAGGTGCAGATACAAAATCAACACTGAGCGGGGCGTGAACCCGCCTATGTAGGACGGGTTTGGCTTCAGCTGCCACACGACCCTCACATGGAGGATAAAGGGGTCGAAAATGGACGAATGAATGTTCTCACCAACCTGCATGAAGACTTTGCCGATGATGACGTCATCGTCGTCTTTGAACACCGTGCTGAACACGACGGTCACTCTGTCTTTCTTGGCCTCCACGTACCTGAGAAGACACGACATGTCAGACACGTCAGGATTGTCCAAAACTGCCCCCCTGGCCGTCTTTGTATGTCTACAGCTTCGTACATGGTCTCGTCGTCTCTGTAGTTGACCACAGCCCTCCTCTCTGCCTCTATTCCCTCCTCCTGGTACTTGAAGTACTTCTCGAACACAGAGGCGAAGCAGTTCCTCTTGAGGATCCCCGCCTGGTGGACGACCTCTTCTTTGTTGGCTGGTAACACGTCCAGGTCGTACAGGAGGGACACGTTGTAGCCTGAGGGGAAGACGATGGGACACAGAGGGATGGAAAATCCAGATTAAAAAGGAGCTACCACAGTCTGTTAAAGCTGCTTTGTGGCACATAGACAACACAATCATATTTATGCCTAAGCTTTTTACATTCCTTTCACTGGCTTCTAAAAGGAGCTCTGTAACTTACCAGCCTCTGATGAGACCAGGAAGTTCCCATAGACTCTCTTGAGCAGCTGAAAAAAAAGAAAAGAAGAGACATTTATTTTTAAATCATACTTCTCTAAATGCGGTTGTAAAAAAGAAGCACTGACGTCACACAGCTAGGGAAGCTATTTCTTATGTTACAGGAATGAAAATGAATACTTAAATCAGCAAAAGAGAAACTAAAACTTAAGTTAAAGACTTAGAAACCTGTATATTATACAAAACAAAGTGACTGATCATACAAGTCATACAAGTCCAATAAAGGGCTCAACATTACAGTAGTGTTTTATTCACATTTGCGGGAGAAAATAGTCGTGTGCGACTTGTAAAATGGCCAGTGAGGCAATCAATGCTGTGCATGCATCAAAAACATCACATTCATTAGAACAATTGATCATAGTCCTGCTGTGGAGTGCTGGCTGAGCTCAACGCGGGGGCCAGGCAACCCAATTACAAAAGCTGCTGGGAGACTGATATCCTTTGTGTTGGAGCAGCAGAGCGTAGTTTGACTGAGCAGCCTTTTGAGACACAGCCTTCTAACAGCTACATGTTATGGTTTGAAACTAATCATTTAAAACCGAAATTAAAGCATTTTTCAAGTTTTGTTTTCCTTGTATCCCTTTACCAAAAAAAACATTATTTGATACATTTTCAAAATTCAATGAATGTTTATTATAGAGATGACTTGATGCCGTTTCTTTGCGTCTGATACGATCTAATAATAATAATAATTATTATTATTATTATTATTATAATAATAATAATAATAATAAAAAATCAGAAGTCTCAAACTAGACTTTTAGTGGGAAGATGCTGGACAGCAGCCCTCACACACAAACCTGTTTTTATATCTTAGTAAGGACACATCATAGACATAACGTATTCCAAAACCCTTTACCCTGACCTTAACCATCACAACTAAGTGCCTAACCTTAACATAAACCTAATTCTAACCCGAACACTAAAACCCAAGTCTTAACCCCTAAAGTTGTGGTCCCCACAAGGTCAAATTATACACACACACACAGGTTTGTGCAGCTACCTTTTTAAGGACTTTCACTTGACCTACATTTGTTTGGACAGTCAACAAAAGTTTTTTCCCTAAACTTAGCCAGTTCCTCAGAAATTAGGTTCTACCTCATTAGGACCAGGTTTTGGTGTCCATGGGGACTACTTGTCCTGACAATGTCAATGTTTATGCCACAAAAGGTCCTAAAGGGGTCATAAATATAAGAACACACACACACACACACACACACACACACACACACACACACACACACACACACACACACACACACACACACACACACACACACACACACACACACACACACACACACACACACACACACACACACACACACACACACACACACACACACACACACACACACACACACACACACACACACACACACACACACACACGCAGCCGGCGCTCACAGTGAGCATGTCCTTGTCTGCTATGAGACACACATACTGACTTCCTGTTTCGTACAGAAGCTCCAATAAGCTGCTTTCTTCCTTACATGGCAACATAGCTCATAGTAGAGAAGTCTGTCTGTATGTGTCATAACTTAATTCTACTTTTCCTTTTAGATACTTCATTACATCAGATTGACCACAGAAGCAGGCTCGTAGTGTCTGAAATGAAGAGTGCATCATGAAGCATCTGCTGCAAATGTGTTGGAGGGCTACATTTTTTTTTATTTCTTTAATGTTTATGTTTAAGACCTAGAAGACTGGAGCTTGCAGCATTTAAAATACAACTAATCCCCCCCAGGACTTTCAGGCACTTGGGATTATTTCAGAATTGCGAGCTTGTGTGACATTTGGTGAAACTACAGAGAGATCTTTTCCAGACTAATTGTTTATGTTCCGACCACATTCTCATCATTGTGTGTGTGTGTTACCTCGTCAGCTCCATGCTCCTGCAGCTCCTTGTAGAACTTCAGGGAGATGCTGACCATCACTTTAGTCTTGTCCCCATTGGGGTTGGAAATGTGGTACAGGACGCCATCAAAATCTGCAGCAGAGATGTACGTCAGATGATTCAGAAGAAGACAAGCGACCTGATGTGTCTCTTCCAGCTTCTCCACCAAAAAGCTAATAACACAGCATTAATACTGTATAACACATTTAATGATTTCAATTTCACATGGGAGAACTAACAGTCTGTGTCATTCGGAAATCATTACTGACTGGGCCAAACATGTACACCAAGCACATGACATCACAGGAAACACTGTTGCAATGATAGCTAAAAATCTGTATCATCATCAGTAACAGCTTACAACTTAAAGGTGTCAACGTCACAAAAGTGCTGATGTGCCCTGAAAAAAGGGCTGACCTAAATCCCACAAAAAGCTACAGATCACAGCTGACACACCTCTTTCCACAAATATAAAACCAAATGCTAGAGAGACATTATGCAAATGACAATCCGCTACAGTACAAATAAAAATACAGGAAAGCAGCAGAGTGGCATTATGCATAAGTTTCCTGATGGAGGCTCAATAACTTTATTTTCCATAGCTGCATCTTACTTGTTGTTTTTCAGGACCCCAGAATGTGCCTTTTATATTTATATCAGGAATTAGGTCAGCTCTGCAGAGGTGGCCATTTCTCACAATAGCCCATAATGGACGAACAACATCGTTTGAGTTTTGATGCCAACTAAAGGCAGGTGAGGGATATTCAGCTGCAACGTGCAACTGCACCAATAAATGTTACACATAATATTTTCTACAAGTGTGCCCTCAGGATTAATACAGTATCATAAAAAATACTTCTAACTAGTCTTCTACACAGACATAAACACTTTTTTAATTTTATCTTAAATATATGACATAAAATTCATATCATTCTCACATCTGCATCTTTAAAATCAAGAATTTTAGCAAACCGTTGCATACAATCTTACCTGCAAACGTCACATCGACGGCCTCTGGCTTGTTTCTGCAGAGACAACATAGGATGTTGATGAGACATAGAGCGAAATTAGTCAAAGGTGTCTTTTGTGCAGCAAAAATCAGAATAACTCCTTCAGGAAAAATGCTGAAAGATGCAGTTGAAGGACAGAAATTGGCCATTTATTGTTGCATTGATTTAATGAATTCACTTAATTTGCTTAACAAGCTTCCACTTCAAAATGAAGAACACACACTCCGGTTGGTTTATCCATTTATCCATCATTGTGTGAGGCTATGAAGACTTTCAATTTCTTCCAATATATCCTAAATGTTATGCATTGGACCTACAAAGCAAAAAAACCAAAAACGTTTTTATCCCGAAAAGACTTTTTGATGTACTTTCGTGTTGTGAGGACTTGCAGCTTTTCCTTACCCTTATAAATGTGGGAAGTGAAAACAGACATAAATGCAACATTGAACAAGCTAACATCACCAGAAGTCGCCAGAAATACATTAAATACTTGAACAACGCCATCTAAGAGGGGCACAGACTGTGAAATGCAGGGAGACTTTTTAAAGGACAGACGCTGCAGTAACTTGTTCAGGCTGCTGTGTTATTATTCTGCTTCACAAAGTTCAGCGCTGCACAGACTTGAATCAGCTTGACTGGTGGAATGCGGAAGCAGTTCCAACGATGGTGCGAGCACAGGTAGCCGCTAAATGCCTCTAGTGCAGAGTTACACACGAGCAAGTCCTGTCACTTCTGACAGCATGCGACTAAATCACGTTTCAGTTCACTTTTTTAAGGAGGAAGCAATGTACTGAATTACATTTATAATTCCGTATTAATTAATAAGCTAGCAACCTTGCTAGCTTATTATTATTAGTGAGCAAACCTGTAACCTCATTTACATTTTAAATGCATTTTTACATTCGTGAGGTCACGGCAATTGCAATACCCTTAACTATTTTGTTATTTTCCTTCTCCTGGGTGAGATTTGAATCTTTGTGGTGACATTTTTTTGGCACAACACCGTCCGTGCAGACACACCCCAGCTCCAGGCAAAGCAGTCTCGGCGGATCTGGAAGCTAATTCACGATGTGTTTCCCCTGATTTCACGACCATAAAAACACAACCCATGCGGCAATGTGCACCACTGTGTTCGTTTATCGGTTGCTTGGTCATATTACAGGCATCATGTTGAGCGAAATGCTACGGGGGAAAAGCTAGCTGTCGTTAGCGGCGCTAGCCAGGTGTAACGATGATTCCTCACCCGTTTGATGCGCCGTCGAACTTCAGCGCCAACGTCTCCTCTATAATGCGGTTATTGATTTCTAACAGAATCATCGCAGTGGAGCGCCGGTGTCGAGGAAAAGGGGGGAAATGGCGAAATGAAGCTAAGTGATGAGATCGACCGCTTTGTCTCAAAATTCTGCTAATTTTTCCTCCCTTGACAGAACAGACCGCTTCCGCTGAGGCTGCTTCCGCCTGTTACTTCCGCATATTTTACACGGAGGACCCCATAAGAAGAGGGTGGCCGCGATGTTGCCTGTAATAAATTCGTTGTGACAGTTGTTCTTTTTTTCAAGCTATATTTATAAAATACAGGCACGATTGGGAAAAACAATGGAATATTAGGTACAACAGATAATTAAGAAAAATCAAAGAAAATATAAAAGACAAAAGACAAAAAAGACACAAATATTTGTACAGTGTTTTGGGTTTATTTTTTGTTTTTATCCATGATGTTTACATGAAATAATTAGTCAAATTATGCATAAAGGCTGTGAATGATGGTGGGTTTCATTTCCAGGTGCATGCGTGAATTTGACATTTACCAAGTTAACAGTGTCAGACAGTGTGACACAATATATGATATCATTGTCGGTAAACTGAGGTAAATTTTCAGAGCAAGCCAATTGTGTATGTCAGACCAGAATACAGAGACATGAGACATTAGTTTCTTTTACTTTAGGAGGAATTGGATAAATAAATAAATAAACAGAAAAGGCCTGTTTTTGTGAAGTAGGTTCTAAATATTCTCTGATAAAATGAGTCAATAAAGTCACCAAAAACCAAACCCGACCTATTCATTTACTGTATATAGATTTTGATTTTCAAGTTTGGTAGACGCAGTGTAAGTGGTGAAACCTGCATATGAATACATAAATTATAAGGTTTTTTTCCAGTTAAGATAGTCTTTTTAATTGGTTTTAAGTTATGTTAAAAATGAAAATAATCAATAATGAAAATAATTAGTATAATTAATTAGTTGCAACCCCACAGATTTCACATTCAAATTAAGGCTGAGGATATTAAGTGCAGTGTTTTGCAAAGTGTACCTAATAAACTGACCACTGACTGTATATGGGGTATTATTGATAACATAGACAGAAAGCATCACATGGCATACAAGATAAACACACAGCAACAAAGACAAATTTGCTTGTTAACATGTTATGTATGAGCAGCAGTAAAATGAAAAGTATGTGTCTGCCTAATTGCAAGGCAGGTTGAGACACGTATCAGTGGTTTCATGCTGTCAACACAAACACAATATAGGCTGTATTTTACAGACGTGTGTCATGGCTATTGTCCAGTAATTTCCAGCTTATATGTATTTCAGTGCTTTTGTCAAAGAAGAAGTTCAAAAATGTAATGAACTAACTGTCCACACTGTCATTTAAAGTCATTGACGAGTAAGCAGACTAATTCAATCATATTATCAAATAAAATGGCAGGCACATCTGGTTTTGAATAATTGGAACAAGACATGTGAATATTTCATCAGCCAAATGAGCAATCAAATAATTAAATATGTACATTTTGTAAAAAAAAACCTGAGTATTTACTTGTTGTATTTGATCTTGATGAAACAAAAAATGGTAAAACCTTTCATAATGGCGATTGGCAGATATCAAAAAAACATAGTATTATTTATGCAATCATTATTAGCGTTAGATGTGAAAATATTTTGAGCTGGAGAGGACACTGGGATGATGACAGAGTGATGTCACAATGTTAGTGTCTTGTAAAACAGGTGCTGTGGCTGTAGAAATAGTGGAGACACAGTCACATTCCTATAGCATCAACTAAATTAGCTGTAGCTGTAAATTGACAACAATCAAAACAGTTCAGTTTTTATTCCCAGAAACCAGGTGTGTTGGAGCTGGGAAACATCTAAAAACAGTGGTTCCCAAACACTGGGTTAGGACCAAGATTTTACGTATATAAGTTTTAAATAACATGCATAAAATGAAGTTGTATTAGTTTAGCAAACATCTCATGGAAATGGTTTGTTTATCAATTCAGAATTACATAAAGTGTTACAAATATGGCTGCAAATGAGTTTTGGGGCGTCTTTAAAACGTAGGTCCCCAAAAGGAAAAATTTGGGCTGTGGGTTCTCGAGGACCAGGATTCAAAACACTGTTATATACAATCAAAAACTAAAGACCAGAAACTAAAAACAAGCCATTCTTGTTTGTAGACCATCAGTATGACAGTACTGTCATTCATGTGGAGCCATGAAGTCTCTATTTACTCAGAGGTGCTGTATTGTATGTGGAGACAGGTGTCTGGGGGCAATAATGGATGGTGATATAGCACTCTGGTATGAGTGGAGTGATTTATTTGTGTTTAAAAGCGCATTTGGCTCTGGAGAGTATAGATGTGGCTGAACCTACTATTACTGATGAGTGGTTATTGTCATTTGTCTCCTGTTTATGCAAAGTGATGTCGTTCATGCTTAAGAAAAACACAGAAATGACAAAGATCTTATTTCTGTGGAGCAAAAACATGACACTGTCAGGGTAAAATGGCTGACATTTTTAATAAAACCTGGTAACCAGTCATTATTCTGTGTCTCAGAATGTTTTGTCTTTTAATTTTTATTTTCAAAATAATTTTTTTTGTTGTTTTTAGCTCCATTACAGTGTCTTAACCGTCATTTCAAAGTTTGTATACATTATATAGATGAATGTGTACATTTATGCAAGGGTAATAGATTAATTTAAAAGTGTCACACACAAAATATACTCATAAATAAAAAATCTATGGTATATATAAGACAAATGAAACACATAAAACAATATCTGAAAATAGTGAAAATGATCCTGATTGTTTTTCAAAAATAAGAGAAGAAAAAGTGAAAATAAACCTAATCAAAATGAAAGAGGTAATACCTGGCTATTGTGACAGCAAGAGCGAAAATATTGCACTATTTTATTACCAGGAAGTTTCGCAGCACACCTCCGAATGTTTAAAAAAAAAAAAACAATTACTCAACAACTCCCCCACATAGGGTCTCATCATGTGATAGAGTTGCCATGTCAACTTGAGCTGTCTTATTTTGTCAATTTATTAATGCACATAAATGTTTTCTAAATTTCCTTTCCTATATTTTGGTTATATTTAAGATGTAAACATTAAAATTTCTACGGTTTCTTGAACAAATTAACTAAATAATATGATAACATACCTTCTAACCTCTGTTGTAATAGTAAATTAATAGTAAATGTATATATTGTATTTGTTAAATGATAACCCGTTATATAAGTCGGGTTATGCTATCTCGCCAGTTTGAACCAGTGTTGTGTTGAACAGGTGAATCAAACTCGTCAAAATGTGTAGAAACACTCCATGATGCAAACACAGGCAGTTTCATAGTCGGTAAGGTAGGAAACAGGACATAGTTACACATGTGGGGAAGGAAACGTGACATTATTGGGACAGATGTTGTGTCACTCATAAAAGGGTGTTCTGTGGCACAAACGTGTTTGTTGAGTTGTTTACCCCGAAATAATTGCAACCGATCCAGTGCAGGAGGTGAGTACCCGATCTATCTATCTATCTATCTATCTATCTATCCATCTATCTATCTATCTATCTATCTATCTATCTATCTATCTATCTATCTATCTATCTATCTATCTATCTATCTATCTATCTATCTATCTATCTATCTTTGTGCTGCCATGACAGTGTACATATATCTCTCTGTTTTCCATCCACAGCCATGTCCTACTCCTACATCCTCCCTGATGACTTCTTCTATGACCTTCAGAATTACACGTTCGAAACGAACGGGACCTACTACTTTGACCCTGATAAATCACCTTGCGAGCCAAAAGAGCTGGATCCCGCAGTGGCTGTGGCGCTGTGTCTCATCTTCATAGTCATCTTTCTCCTGGCAGTGCCAGGAAACCTGCTGGTGCTGTGGGTGATAGGCACCAACAAACAGGCCCTGATTCCGTCTGATGTGTACTTGTTTCATCTGACCGTGGCGGATGGCCTCGTGGCTCTCACCCTGCCTTTCTGTGCAGTGGCGGCGGTGCAAGGGTGGATCTTCGGCGACTTCATGTGCAAACTCCTCAGCCTGATCATCGATGCAAACTTCTACACCAGCATCATCTTCTTGGCCTGCATCAGCATCGACCGCTATGTTGCGATCGTGCACGCCAATGAGACTCAGAGCAGCCACCAGAGCCATGTCCTCTGTGCTGCAGTCTGGGCAGCTGGGTCTGCGCTAGGTCTGCCTGCACTTTTCAAAGACGCTACCAAGTTCAGCGAAGACTCAGACTTGATGATTTGCTATGAAGTCTTTGACTCTGAGCGTGGCGGCTCATGGAGACTTGCCACGAGAATGTTAGGCCACATTCTTGGCTTTTTGTTCCCACTTGGTGTCATGTTATTCTGCTACAGCATCGCCATCATGAGGTTGCTGCGCGCTCAAAGTTTCCGGAAGCACCGGGCCATGAAGGTGATCATCGCTGTGGTGATTGCATTTCTGCTCTGCTGGATACCGTACCATGTCACCCTGATTATAGACACAGTCCTGAGGGCTAAGTTGGTGCAGTTTGACTGTGCAATGAGAATGTCGGTAAACCTGGCTCTGACTGCAACCAACTTTGTTGCTCTGCTCCACAGCTGCATCAACCCTGTCCTGTATGCTTTTGTGGGAGAGAGGTTCAGGAAGAAAATGATGCTGCTCTGCCTAAAGAGAGTCAGACAAAAGAGAGCGCCATCAATTAGGGTCAGCAGGTCAACATCTCAGACCTCAGAGGGGAACGGAGCTTTACTCTGAATGTTCTGATCTCTTTTACAGCATGTCAAAAATATTTTCTCCCCAGAGAGAAAGATGCATCCTCAGCATCTGAAACTTTAATAAACATACAATTTGTTGTCATGTTATGATGAAAAATTCTGCTAATTTGTAAATCTACCCAGTCTTTGAGAATCGTGGGGCTATACAGGGATTTTCAAGGCAGGGTTCCTCAATCCTGGTCCTGGGTACTCACTGATCTGCAGGTTTCAGATGTTTCCTGATTCAAATTAATGGGCGGTTGTCAGGTTTTTTGCAGAGCTTGCTGGTGAGCTGACCATTTGAATCAGATATGCTGGAGCATTACAATGTTGTCTCTGATGTATGTGGTACACTGCTGCCCCCTATTGACCTCTCTGTCATCCACATCCTCTAATAAAAACTCAGATTTACAGCCGATTTACATTTTTTTGTTGTTGGGTCAATTTTTACAGAAGTGATGTTTGTATATTGTGGATCCGTACACACTGTTAAAGTCCTCCCTATAACTGTGTTAAATATGATGTGTATTGTATAGTTCTTCCTTTGCAAACCCTTTGTTTCTTCCGATTAAAATCATGTCTTTCACTGATAAACTATGGCCCAGCTGCTAAATCCACACATGTGAGATTGCTTTCTTTGGCAACAACTTTTTCAAATGTTGATGATTCTAATGGGCCAGCACTATAGCTTATAATAAAAAATTATAAATACATTTCACATTTGCACTGCAACAGTGGTGTCAATCTGCTGGTCAGAGGCAGAGTTTGAGACCCCTAGCTCACAGACAATGTGATGTGTCTCATGAGGGTTATTGATTATTATTTATGTTATGTTCATGTGTGTCTTTAGTCGGTTGGCTATTTGATTTTTTACCTTTCACACTAACTGCATCCAATCTCAGCACTATGATGCACATTTTGCAGTTCAGTCTACTCTCTTGTAGACTGTTATATTTGGTTCAGGGATGGCTGTTCATCTGTTCTAATACATTTTTAAAATGGCATCTACTCCACTAAACTCCACTAACACGAAAACTAATAAAAACTAAACATTTACAAAAAATAAAAACTAATAAAAACTGGCAAACCAAGTCATAAAACGTATTAAAACTAACTAATCATTATTAGTATTATTGTTATTAGTAGTTGTAGTAGTGGAAGAAGAAGTAGTAGTGGTAGTAGTAGTAGTAGTAGTAGTATATTAGTATAGTAGTATTCTTCAATAGTTGGCTGGCTGGTTGGTAGGCGACTGGACGTTTCACCTACAGGACTGTTTTCGCCTACAGCCAACTGCTCAAGAACTTAATGACCTGGATGACTGAGGACCTTCATCGACATGGTATAGTAGTCATTGCAATGGTGACTTTTGTATTGTAATAACATCATTTGTCCAGCAGATGGCAATAATTAAACGCAACGCTCTCATTCATTACCACGATTATGCCATACAATTTAATGAAATGTCATCTTTGCTGGAATAAAACAAACCAGAATACGTTTGTTTTACACGTTTGTTTCATCATCTAACCCTAACCCAGGTTACATAAAGTTTCACAATCCCGGTTCTAAAGAGTTTACTGATTGGATTTTTACTGTGGGACATTTCCCAGAAGCCAATGCGGTGTTTTTAGGACTGTTGAGTGTCTCCAGCACATGAGGTACGCTACGTTCATTCATTATTACATATCTTGATATTACAGGCACATGAATGGTGTCTGTTAATGCATAAACTGATTTATGTGTCGTTTTATATTGATGTTAGTTAATTGCCATTATTGCGATACGTTGAATGCAGTCAACAAAGTGGATAGAAGCTTTAAGTTTGTGTATCATTAGCTCCCTGGTTAGCGGGTTCTGTGACTGGACATAATTTGACATGTATGTGTATTGGTGTCCGACACACGAACCCCAAGTTAACGCGAGGTTTCGCACATTAGCAGCTAACAAAACAGCCTGCTAATATCTTATGTATGCTAACATGATTTCACACACACGCAAACATTTCTCACAGGAAACTGCCTCAACTTGTCCCTGTTTACACATTCACTGAAAAAATACCACAATTTAGAAAGACATATTTAACTTTTCTTTAAAAAACAAACACACAAAAACGTACTAGTGTTAGAAAACAAACCTGGTTTATCCAACAGTTACAGCCTCACGTGTGACATTAGAGATGATGTAACTAGTCACTCAGTTGCACTACAATAGTGAACACTTTGGATATTCAGATGCGTGTAATGCCCACTGATTCCTCTAATCTGATGATATTACTACACTGATTTTTTTAATTTTTTGAATTTAATATAGATTATTTAAGTCAAATTTTTCCACACAAGTCCCAAGTAATTGCTGTTTTCAGTCAGATTTCACAACCAAAATTACATTAATAAGAGAAAAAAAAGATAAAGGTGGATTTGGGATTAGATTAGATTAGTTTATTTATATATACTGGGGAATTTCACATTGTGACAAGGATATAGAACAAGCTGTAGGAAATTAGACAATAAATAAGATATAGAAATAAAATGTAAACACATAAATAGAATAAGCAATGATCAAAAAACACAGCCGTGTTCTGATAAGAAATAGTTTGAAAATACAGCTGTGCTGTAATGTTTTTGTCTGCCCACTGCCATAACAGTGTGACTAACAACAGTGTTATCTTTCCAGGTTAACAATGACACCAGACTCAGCTGCTGGGTAGCCTTGTGTCCAGACTATGCCACAGAGTGGAATGAAGCAAAGGTCAACATTTTCTCTTACATGTGATCAGCAGCAAGTTGTGCTTTAACTTCCGTCTCACTGCCCCGTTCAATGGTTCGCTCAGTGTGTGAGGCTTCTCTGGCAGTGGAGAAGCACAACGGCAGAGCAGAAAAGACAATCTGAGTATCCAGAAAGTTTTTTTTCTTTTTTTTACATTTCTAATTAGATTTTAAAGTAGAAATCAGTAGCTTTTCATGCCAGAACAAGTCACTGCATGCTGGTTTGACCGACCCTGTACTCTGCATCACTGTGCGAACCCTCCCAACCACAAACAGCTGACATAATGGTAGAAGGTGACACAGCAGGATGTGTGGACAGATCAGACGAGGAGAAAGACATGGACCTGAAAGTGATCACATCTGAGGACGCTGGAGGAGACGAAAAAATGGCAGAGGCCCTGTCCTCCGCCGATGGTCCCCCGGAAGGGACCAGTGAACCAAGAAAGTGGAACTGGGCAGTGATGTTTCTGTGTTTCTATGGCTTCATGTCATCGATAAAGCCCGGGGAGCCTTTCATCACACCGCTTCTGCTCAGCCCCGAGAAGAACTTCACCAGAAGTCAGGTTTGTCTACACATGTGTACACATTTATATTTGAATACATTTTGAATCACATTTCTTATTTAGCAAATCATTTGTTTTGTACACAATAGCAGTAGATTTGGATATTTTTCATTTTAAATGTGATACACCTGCCTTCCGACCAACTTCATAATCAGTGACTCCCTTTTCAAATAATCACAACTTGTCAATGAATGTGTAAAGCAAAATGACACCAGTGCAGCCATGCTTAGAATATATACAGTCCAGTAAACATAATACATAAGTCAGTAATCAAAGAGAGATCACAGTTGCCCACAAAAGTCTGAAAAACCTGAATTATTTGCCTCTAACTCTTTCCACTTTGCATTTAGGTAGTCATTACACAGTGGAATTAATGAGTGGCCTGTGGTGAGTTTTTGATCCATCACACTGAGGTCCAAGTTCACATTCCTCCAAGCAGGAATCGCTGTTCCAAGCAGGAATCGCTCTAACAAGTTTGTAGAGTTTTGTAATGAAGGAATAGGGATTTGAATTAGAACTACTGCAATTTACCAACAGTTAGTTTTCTGTTTAACTGTCTGTCAGAGAAGAAATGATGAGTATTTCCAACTTTTATAAAATGTGACAATCAGCAAAAACATTGTTAGAGATCTACAGTATCAGATTTTGACCAGCTTCTTTCAGACAGATTTGTTCACCTGAGTAGGGATGCCTTGATAAAGCTTTTTTTTTTTAATACCTATATTGAAAACTCAAGGATCTGCTAATACCGAGTTTGATCAGTTTGATACGGTCATTTTAGACTTGTGGCCACCCATGTCCTGTTGCCCTACACTTACTTTAAAGTTATCATGAAAACTGAGTGCTAGGGCTATGAAAACAAAACTATAAGTGGATTTTTTATCCACCGCCATGATTTCTCATCTTGATTTTTGTCATCGTCAGGTGACCAATGAGATCAGCCCTGTGCTGACCTACTCCAACATGGCCGTGCTAGTGCCAGCCTTCCTGCTGACTGATCTCCTGCGCTACAAACCAGTCCTGGTCATCCAGGGCATTAGTCAGGTGATCATTTGGGTCATTCTGCTCCTGGGTACCTCTCTCCTTGAGATGCAGCTCATGGAGTTCTTCTACGGCATCACTATGGCCTGCCGCATGGCCTACTCCTCCTACATCTTCTCCCTGGTCAGCCCGGACCTCTACCAGCGAGTGGCTGGATACTCGCGCTGCTCAGTCCTCATGGGTGTGTTCACCAGCTCGGTGCTGGGTCAGCTTTGCATGTCCCTGGGCAATATCAGTTTCTACACCCTCAACTCTATATCCCTGGGTTTCGTTAGCTTTGGCCTTCTGCTGGCTCTGTGCATGCCATGGCCAAAACGCTCCCTGTTTTTTAATCAAAAGCGTAAAAAGGAGCAAATGGAAAAAGCAGCATCGGCAGCTTCCAAATCAGAACTGGACCAAATGAAGCCAAAAGAGAGTAAGTTTCCTTCTGTAGCACCCCTGTGCTCTGCGGCACGCTGGAAGGATTCCGTCCTTGCGCAGATGCTGCTGGAGCTGAGAAATGTCGTCAGGATCCCGAACCTGAGGCTGTGGTCCCTGTGGTGGGTGTTCAACTCCACCGGGTACTACCTAGTGTTGTTCTACGTCCACATCCTGTGGAACAAAGTCTACCCCGCCACGGAGAACAAGAACGTTTACAACGGGGGAGTGGAGGCAGCTTCTACCTTACTGAGTGAGACATTTTTGGAGCTCCAGAATTTAGTTTTTCTAAGAACAGACTAGACATTTTAAATCTTTCATGCATATTGGTGCATTTTCAGATTTCTAAATTTAGACCTCAACTAAACATTAAAGTTCTGCATTTAAACCACTATCTCCTAAAATGTCAGCTGAAATGTTTTTAATTTTACTGTAGGAACATTTATAATTCTGTAGCTTTAATTTAAGTGTGTCTTTAGACATAAAGCGTTGATGTTTGCCACTTTGTCTTGCCACCTTTACAGTGGTTTCATGAACAAGACTAATATGAATTACATTGTGTTTGATTCCCTAATAACAGGTTAAGGAGAAGGGAGGAGTTTCCTCTAGTTTCCTTTTGTAGAGAAAAAAACTCTACCACAGTCATTCATTAATTACAATCATTAATTACCACATAGCATTAGGTGGAAAAGATTCACAAAGGCAGCACCTTGTAAGTAATTTCCAAGATGGCAAAAGTCAAATCTAGTGATGGTTAAATGATGTTAATGGAATCTTTATTTTGTAGCTAACACTGTGCTGTCACTTTATTTATTAAGTGCAGAGCAGTGAGGAAGCGTGTGTGTTCGACACTCAATGTCAAATCTCAAGATGGAGAGGAGTGACTGACGTATGTCTTTGTCCAGGTGCAATAATGTCCTTCACGGCGGGATTTTTGAAAATCCGGTGGAACATTTGGTCGGAGCTGGTCATCGGCGTCATCACGGCGGTGCAGGCGGGTCTGCTGCTGCTCATGGGCACCACGGACAACATCTGGGTGTGCTACATTGCCTACATTATCTTCAGAGGCTTCTATCAGCTGCTAGTGCCTATTGCCACGTGAGTATTTGGCCATAGAACTACAAAACCATTCATGTTGTAAACACTATTTTATTCCCCAGTGTGTGATTTTATGTTTGTATCATTAATGATCTGGCTTTTTGAATTGTCTCTCTGTAGTTTCCAGATTGCCTCCTCACTCACAAAGGAGATGTGCGCACTGGTGTTTGGCATCAACACCTTCTTGGGGACCATACTGAATACCATTATCAGCCTGATATTTATTGATAAGAGGGGCCTGGCATTTGATGTGCACAACCAGGTGAAACACTCACTTCATTATAGAAGATGATCTTACTCAAAAAAAAAACACAAGTTCTCGTTCAATGTGACTCACAAAAGGTTTTGAGAAGATTGTGGTTTCCGACCTTTAATGTTAAAGTTGACATCCACTGACAAGACCAAAAAAAAGGAACAGCGTAAAATCGGTCAGGGGTGATAGAATGTAGTCAGGTTATAAATAAAGCTTTAGTTCTCTCATACAGGATGAATTATTCCATATTGATAACCTCTAAACTGATTAATTATTCCCTTCACAGTTTCTGGTGTTCTTCATTTACTTCCTCATCCTGACTGTTGTCTACTTCATCTGTGCCGCTGTGGTCATCTTCCGTCACTACAGAAACCAGAACAGACCAGGAGGCGGGGCCAGTGACCAGGCCAAGTCCACAGAGCTAAGTCCTGTGGCAGCAAATTCAGAGGCGGAACCTTTGTCTAATGGCAGCAGCGCCATAGCTTAGCTCTTCTTCCGTCTGCGTCGATTCCTATCAAGACTCAGGTGGTAACGGTGCAACCACGTGTCACATCCCTCTGCATTGCCTTACACAAGGCATCCTCCAATGTAAACCCACTAGCGGCACATTTCCACACTCTGAGCAGAGGTAAAATAAAAGTCAGTATGAGGTTAGGGTTAGGGGTCAAATAGGACTGAGGTTAAGATTAGGACCAGGAGAAGGACTGAGGCTAGAGTTAGAGCTGATAAAAGGACAGAGGGTAGAGTTCGGCCATTAAGGGTTAGCGTTAGGGATGTACGATATGGTGGCAACAGATGTCCAAGCATCACATGTAATTTCTGTCCTATCCTACCCGCCTCTTTGAGGCCGTGGCTCGTTGTTGAGTGTCAACGAAACCGACTCCGTGCTTGTTTGTCATGTGCTCCCCATAAAGTGTGTACGCTGCACTTTTAAATGTAATTTGGAGTCGATTCAGAATCGTCCACGTCTGAACCGCGATGCATCTAGTAATTAATGTTTTTACCCAACCCTACTGTAAAGTGCTAAAAATGTTGTACAGAAGTGTCAGAGCTTTTCTGTGTGTTTTGCGTATGTAAGGTGACGCTGAGGAACGTGACAGAGCAGCGGTGTACGACGCTCTTGGAATGAGAACGGGCTGTTGATAACGAGTTCCTCAGGCTCAGTGGGCTCAGCCGTTTTGACCCCGCTGCTGTAAACGGAGGCGTCTTTGTTCAATGTTGGCTGCCAAGCCTTAATCATAGAAGTGCCTCACGGTCACTACAGCACTGACAGTCATGTTTATGTACTGTAGTTTAGAAACTCTTGACTACTTTTACACGCACATGTGGTTTCATACACACAGTGAGGGACCACTGATGTAATGGGCTGTTTTTTTGTAACTTGTACAGGAAACTAGCAAACATGGTTAACTGTTCTTTTTCAGTGGCAGAGGTTTGACCTTTGAAAAAAGGTAAATTTTTTCCCTCTCTAGGGGTCACCACAATGTTTGATCTGCACATTTGATTTGGCAGAGATGTTTTTTTTTTTAACGGTGGATGCCCTTCCTGACACACTAGATGTGGCCACCCATGGTTAGAGTCAATTTACTGTGTCCAATTAACAATGAGCAATGCCCCAGCCCTTGACCTGGAGGGGATTTGAACCAGTAAAATTACCACAAAAATGTAATTAAATGCTCGTAATTTTTACACCCTTACCGTGTAGTAGTGCCAATAGAAAACAATTGAATCATATCAGAATAATTGCTTGTTGTACACATGTGTGATGTGTATATTCACATTGTGATAATCGAATTCATCTCATTATACCGTTTTAAAATAGTTAGTATTTTAAAAGTCCTCAGTGCAGATTTTCAAACGTTTCATTTGTGATCTATGTTGTTGCTGTAATGTGAAATTTCAAGAATGTAGTCACAGCTGCATCAGGGTTTTTGAAATGACACTGAAACAGGCTACAGAATATGCTGCTTAAGAGAAGTGATGGAGGAAAATAAACTTAATTATTTTCTATTTACACTAATTTCATCAGTACCTCAGTCAGCTGGTAGTATTGCGGTTGTCCATTGGGAGTTTGCCTGTAACAACCCACTGTCAAAAGGGCTGTAGTGTTATACATCAATATGTATAGATTTTATTAACTATTTTTGATTCAAATATTTGCTGGCAGATGACGTCACTGAATCTGTGTGAATGCTGTAAAAGGAAAACTGGTTTTCATTAGGTTTTTTCCTCCTTTTTGTATTTGCGAATAAATTAATTATAAAATACCTACTATTTTTTTTTTCCCAGACTCGTTTCTAAACCACACTTTTGTGATGTACTGTGTTGTGTCCATGTGAGTTCAGCTGTGGTCACCGTTCCCAGCACGAACACCACGATGTGTCTGATATGTGTTTGTTTTTCAGAATTTCTCAGCAGGTACTCAGTGTTTTTTCCCCCTCCCCTGTTTCTCCAGCTGAATGTCGAGACGTGTGAACCAGAACCCAGAAAGGAATCATGGGAAATTACATGAGTAACATATTAACCACTTGTTTTCTGTGTTGGACAGTCCAGCCCTGGTTTCTGACCTGACCTCTAAACAATGACTTGGCAGCTTAATTGTTTTTTTACTTTTATTTACTTACACATTTGAATGATTTGACCTTGTGTGAGACTAAGTAGACTTAAAATGTCAAAATCAGCAGATGTATGAGCTGTTCTCAAAGGGAAACATGATTGCTCACCAATGACTCTACTCACATTTAAAGAGAAAATAAGCTATGCAAATACACTTTGTGTCAAATATAGAAAATATAAAAGTATGACGAAACAAAATGAAATAATATGGATCAGCAAGATTAAAAATATTAAAACTAAATGCACTATTTAATCTTCAAATTACACATCATTAAATTATACACATAGCACATTTTTCCGCCATCTATTTTGCTCAATATCACAATATACACAGTATTATGAGAAAAAAATTCTTTTTCAGGATGCTTGAAACGGTCATCGACCCTGTGCTACCCTCTAGTGGTTAAACCTCACACTGTCTATATTTACCTTAAACTACAACATAAATATTTCATTTCTTATTTATGATTTACAGGTGTCAAAGGAAAAGGGGTTCAGGGTTTTGTTGTTTTTCTTAACTAGAGCAAAACATTATTTTATTGGTACATCATAAAGAAAACACAAACCTGAGTCTTTGTACTATTACTGCAATATAAGAAACCTCTATGAGTGATGTTAATAAAAACAATAATTGTCTTATCACAAAAGGGTGGCCACTTTTTACACTTTATTATTATGTCCCGCGAGGTGTGAGCCACATCAGGAGATAATGTGATACTTTCAAAATAGACGAGAGTTAATGAAATGTACAATATAATACATTCCTGGGCTACATTTATTTGTATTCTATTCATCACAGGCAGACCGACTTCATGTCACTCTGTCCACATTTCCCCTTTGTAGCGATCACTAATGGCGGCAGCCTGGATGCTCCCCCACATGGTCCGGTTTGATGAGAACTACTTTACCTCACCTCTCCTCCTTAAAGCTGCGAGGACGGACACCAGCGCCAAGGATCTCTGCGACCCCATCGAGAGTGAGACCAAACGTCACATTAAAGCTACAGCATGTAAGTCAAATCACTGTCAAATGAGTCTACAGGGCCTCTGCAACAATTTTAATGACTTTTAAGACATTTTTTAAAACATCAAAACAGAAGAATTAAGACCATTACTGGGGAAAAGAAACAAAGATTCAGAATAAACAACAAATCAAATCAAAGCTCGCAGACTCCTCTTGGTGTCGGCTAATTGTGTGGAGAACCTGCTGCCAGATGTGAAGTGGTAGCGGAGCCCGGGCATATTTGCAGCGCCATGTACCACGGTACAACGACTGTTGGCAGCGAATGGCTCGGCAGTGTAGTTCTTTGAGTGCTTACGTTTATCAGAGTTCATATGAGAGTCCGGCCAGCGCTTTGCAACAAAGCTCACATCGTGCCTCGTACACATCTCTAATGCATAAAAGTAATTTTTATGAGGCAAAATTACATGTACAGCATGTACAGTATATATAGGTTTACATTTTTATTTACCTCAACTTTAGTGGTATTTATTTTTCCTCCAGCAGCTCAGATGGGTCAAAGCCTGTCTTTCGGTGCTTATCAAGGTTGTTATAATAATAACAAAAACTGAAATAAAAATAAAAATTAGAGTTTAAAAAAAGAACGATAACTAACTGAAATTGTAGTGAAAAGCCTAGTTTTTGTATATTTAGCCATAGCCTCATCCATAACCTTGTAACCCTGTTAAATATGTAACCTTAACCTTTGCCCGACCACAATTTACATCTTAGCTATAACTCATACCAGATATTTAATGCATGCAGTATTAATAATAAATGCAGGGTGTCCATGAGGCTGCTGCTGAGGAATATGCAGTAAAACTCTGTACAAAGCTTGTATTATTGTGGCCTGAACCAAACAATGGAGTCCCTCTTTCACCTCATTGTCAGTGGAGTTCTTCCCCACATAGTCAGAGCCACATGAATCCACAGCAGATCCACCTCCAATCCTCCTCTGCTGTTGATGAAATGAGTTTGAAGCACCAGTGAATGTCAGGTGATGCTGTACATTGCAGGAAGAAGACACACTTGATTGTGTTTCCTGCTGCTGCCTAAACCTAGATTCTGTTATTCCCCATGAAGACCTGAGAGGTCTTCGGGTTTCTCTCTGAGGCAGCGTCTCTGTTTTAATCTGGACTAGTTATTCATTTTTAAACACTATTTCAGTTCCGTTCAGAGGTATACATATATATGTGTATGTATATATACATATATACACAGCGCTTAACAAATGTATTAAATGTATGCCCCAGCTGTCCAGAATTAACAGCCTTGGTAATTATCAACATAATTCATGTCTCAAAATGATATTTTTTTGATATTTTTCAATATCATATCAATAACAATTATTATTGTTATCCACGACTTTTCAAATTAACTGTTTCACAAACAAAATTGAAAAAATAGTAAGCACATTCTTATTTCTTGATTAAGATGTCAAACTTGCATTCCTGAACAGAAACATTTTATTTTAGTTGTTAAATGTTATACTTGATTCATTTCTGCCCAGTGAGCCGGCTCAAATTTGGCTATAAAGGTAGAATTCAGTTTGCGATTTGCCAAATAAATGACAATAACTAATGATAATAATAATAGTTTTAAAGTTTTTGAAAGATTTCCAGATTTCTAGTTTTTATGACAAGGTGGTCTAATACATTTGTTAAGCCCTGTATATAGTAACAGACACTTTTCTGTTACAGCTATGACTGGACTGATCCCACACCCCATTGTATTATGTGGCTTGCCCTAACATTCCACAGCACATGTTCATTTCCGTATTTCATTAAAAGTTCCTTGACACTTCAATACACCGGCAGATCGTCCTCGGCATCCTGATTCAGCGATGTTTCCTCTGACAGATTAAAAAAAAGAAAAGAAAAAAGAGTCACAAACTGCTGCTTACACCTTCACACAAAGCCTTACATGCATTTAAAGGTCCAGTATGTAACGTTTATGAGGGATTAATGGGCAGAAATTTGAATATAACCTATTTACAACAGGGACTGGGTCATACTTTCTGTTTACAATTGTGCGTGCAATTGTAATTCTAAAGGGTCAAACCAGCCAGCCTGAAAATTCCCTTGAGGAATGCCCCTGAACTCAGATTTCTATCTTGGACCCATTCCAAGATGGCTGCCACCACACAAACAATGCTACTTTTAACGGACTCCGCACTCTGTACAAATAGTACTATTTTTTTCATTAGATATCACAAATTCTGGACCTTTAAGTAAAGTGGATTATAAACATATAAAGTAATTATATATTATGTATTATAAATAGATTTTTTTCTTACCTTGTCTATTCTGTTGACGAGTTGTGGTGCCATTAGTTGCAGAGGCCTCTGCTGCTTTAATGATATTAAGAGATTGTCATCATTGTATATTATAATAGTAAAAACATGGGACAATATTGAAGAGAAGAGTGTGTTGCTTGAACCTACATGTACTCTCCTTCTTCCTCCAGAAGTCTGCAATTTTAAGACAAAAAGCAAGAAGCAATACGGTTACTGAATAAGTCCTTTTTGTTTGTCGGTTTAAATTTATAAAAAAAAGGAGAACAGTTATGAGATTTACTGACCTGCTGTCCATGGCATGTATTCTGCAAGGACAGAAACACAGCAGAGGACATGTTTTCAATATTCATGTTAAATTAAGGCATCATACAGTGTACTGACTTGGCATACTTGTCATTTAGCAGCAGTGATTCTTAAAAACAGACATATTACAGGTAAAAGGGAACATTCTGATTCCCCCATTTTTCCTTTCACCCCAACCGGTCGAGGCAGATGGCCGCACATCTTTGAGTCTGGTTCTGTCAGAGATTTCTTGCTGTTAAAAGGGAGGTTTTTTTTTTCCTCACCTGATTGCTCATTGTGTGAAGCACTGGTGTGAAGGGTTTCTCTACTCTCTGTACTATTTTAAAGGTTCTGTATGTTGTGATTTCGCACGATACAAATACAATTGATTTGAATTGAACCTTTATGCCGGGATCAGACGACACGAAGTCAGGCCTATTTACAAGCAATTTGTTGGACCGCATTATGATTGTTGGGAACAAGAGTGTTTTGTTTGGATGTGTATGCGTGCGTATGTCATCTTATTCTGTTCCATATTCAATAGTGACCATCGTGAAAGACAAAATATCATGTAGTCCGATCCCAGCAAAAACTATCTTAAAAAATATATAATATATACATACATTTTTTATTTTGACATGCATTTCTGGTTTAAAATTGATTTCCTACCTTTTTGGAAGAACCAATCCCCTACAGAGAAATTGGCAGAATTATTGATTTTTTTAATATCAGTCATGTTTCATTAACACTTAATTAATAAATAAAAGTTAATAATCACAGTATCATACCTGTTCTCAATCTGTGTACGAAAACCAGCAGCAGCACAGCACTCAACAGACTGATGAAAACCACGAGTCCCGCATTAATGTTGAGATTTCCTTCAGCCCCTGGAAGACGATGACAAAAGCAAAAAAAAAGGACGTCGCTCACACCGTTAAGTGTATGTGATCATTTCCGAGATAAAACAAACAACTAACTCACGAGTTGCTTTGGTGTTGAAAGGATTGATGATGGGTCCACTGCTCTGTCGACTGACTGGATTATCCAGCTCACAGCTGAACTCTGTTACGTTTAAACTTTCCTCCTGGGAGTCAAAACAGTGATTTGAATTCATGTCACGCACCACGTTTAAAAGCTGGTTTCATTGTGGCT
Organism: Solea solea; assembly: GCF_958295425.1. Classification (NCBI taxonomy): domain Eukaryota; kingdom Metazoa; phylum Chordata; class Actinopteri; order Pleuronectiformes; family Soleidae; genus Solea; species Solea solea. Next base: position 11,281,129 of record NC_081135.1, read on the forward strand.
TTCATTCATAGCCGATTCACAAAAGCTCCAGTAAACAAGTACATGACTACTAAACGAGTGCAACGTTCACGTCTGAGGACAATTCGGGGATTGAAGTTCTTCAATGCTGTAGAAACTCACCGGCCCCATAATCATTCTCTTCACTTAAGTAGAAAAAATGATCATATCGCAATCACAATATTTTTTGCAGGATTACACAACAATTTTCTCGACAGAGGCAATGAAGTTGAAATATGTTTCTACAAGGAGATGGCAACAGAATTTTGAGTAGAACAAAATACTTGTTTTGTCTATTAACTATATTTACTAATAAAAAACGTTTTGCTGTAATCACTCTATCTTTAACAGGTCTACAGGAAACAGACTATATCCATACTACTCCACTTCAGGTACGCCTGCCATCGACACCTAGACCCTGCACTTAAAATGGGTAAGTGTAAAGGAACAAAAACTGAGAATAAAATCATTTTAGTTTAAAAATTTCGGGGGCTTGTGTTGTAGGACCAGTATCCCGTATTTGAATTAAAAAAGAAACATGTCTTCCCTTTAAATCTGGCATCAATTTCTGTGTTTGTGCCATTTGCCTGTGTGTGCGACTGTCTGCTGTACAAGGGCAGGACAGTTTAATCGGATTTTTAAGCATATCCAGACTTTTTTTGGCAGTCTGGACAGCAAAAAAACCCACATGGGATTCAAACCACTTACAGAGGTGGCTACGAACACAATTCTGGTCAGATTTTTACAGATCTGTGGACACAGATTACTGCAAACACAAAGCTAAAACGCTTGTCCAACGCAGATGTTGCCATAGTGAGGTAAAGACACAGACCTTCTCTATATGGTGCACATTGGACGTAGTCGTCAGCTCGCTGTCGTCCGACTTCCATTTGTAGGAGTGCGGTTCAGCGCCTGTGGTGTTTGCTCTGCACGTCAAAACACAGCTGCCCTCCGCGTCATCACAGGACACAGTGACAGTGGGCACGGGAACAGGGGCTGCAGACGTTGGAGAGAAAAACACAAGGAAAGTTGTGTTGTGTTCTCACTCACAACAGATAGTCCAGTGTTGGTATTTCTCGCAGTTGGCAGAAGAAGACGGCTCTCCATAAAGTCCAACAAGTTCTAAAACACCCAGAGTATTCCCTGATAATGATAACTTTCAGTAATGATAGTTATCTGTAAGTTTAACTGTTACAGTATTAACCTATTAACTAGCAGTAACCCACTGCTGTTATTGTTGTAAGATGTTATAAGATGATAAGATGAGAAAAGTGGGTGACAGTGACACTTCAGCGTATTGTGTACTTACAGATGACGATCAGACGAGTGGGCGTTGCCACGACACCGTTTATTTCCAGCGTGTACAGCTCACTGTCACCTTGAGTCACTCCCACTATTGTCATCGCTCCACTTGAAATGTTCAGCCTCCCACGTTCTTTAAACCAAAACGGGCACGGTTAACAATTCTCAGCAAAAGACACACGGACACCAAATTCGAGCCAAGTCGCCAGCTCACCTTTGAAATGACGATAATACAAAACCTCAGACTCAGAGTCGTCCCACTGGACCGCCATGTTGGGACCAACCTTCCACGTGATGCTGGTGATGGGAGTAGTGACAGAGGCAGGTGTGAGGATGACATCATCACCCACCTTCTTGTAGAGTGTAATTTCTGCAAAAACAAGCAAACAGACAAAGCACTTTTTTTAAATTGAAGCTCATGTGTTTTAGCTGTGTTTTGCAGTTGAATATTATTTATAATTAGTCAATCAAAGGATTAATTGACCGAAAAACCACCTCGTCCATGTTTTCACTGGAGGTGAACTCTACAGATTCAACAAAATAGGTTCTTTAAAAGACTCACCTTGGCCCTTTTAAGTGTGCAAACTCATTATTTACTAGTTTCTGTTATTTGATAAACCACGAAAGAAAGAAAAGAACAAGATGACAGGAGAAGGCAGGAGGATAACACATAATTAATAAACAAACAAACATATTTTTCATTTTTGTTGATGTTCTTGCTCCATTTGTGATTTTTTTCCACATAACTAATAGAACAATTAATATAACTATTCATTATTTATGTTTGACATTGCTACCGACTTTTATTGTATCTACAAAATATACATTTTCTTCCAAACAAAGTATTTAACGTCACATTAAAAGTATTGCGTGAACTTATGTTGCGTTGCCATGGAGTCAATGCAGTTTGGACGCTATTTTCATCTTTTATTTGTGTACTTGTTTTTAAATAAAGTACGGCGAATTATCTTATATATGTTGTTGTTTGTTGGGCACTTGCTGATTTACTAGCAAACGCAACAGAATAAGTTTTAAACTCAAGAAAAATTTAGAATCTGACGATTTTTTAAATGACACATACGTTCATCATTATATACTGTAGATGTGACTAAACCACATTCATGCAGCATGTGGTTTAGCGGGTGTAAACTGGGTGGGGTCATAGAAAAACCACAACACTGCACCTACGTAGAGAGCGGCACAAAAACAACAGTTTACACACAAAACAGCTGGTTTTTCTAAACAAAAATGTAAATAAACGAGTGAGTAAAGGCAGTAAAGGTTACCGGACTGAGTGGACACCGGATCCAGAAAACAGAGCAACGCAGTCAGTGACACAGTCCAAAACATGTCTCCTCACTGTTCCTCAACAGAACCAGAGGAGAGGGGGGGAAGACGAGCTCGAGTTCGAGTAGCTTAACTAAGCTAGAAACAACATGACAGGTTTAAAAACATAGCTCTAACACGAGAAGCGAAGAAGCGTCGACGAGCAGCGAACCAGCTAGCTTATTGCTGAAAGTAAAAGTAGCTGTAACCTCGACCAATCCCGCCTCCGTTGTCATATTGTATTCCAATAAACACAAAATAAAATAAATGATCTCTTACCGACACTCGCCATATGTGTTTGTTTCATGTTTACCCTACTTACATTGTCTAAAGTTAAAACATCTTTAAAAAATAAAATGTATGGTTATAATAAATATATATGCGTTTTAATATGCACTATCAATGTGGTTCTTTTCCGCCTCCTTGCGTCCAGATGTTGAAATTGAAGCCAGAAAACATCAAAAACAGCACTTTTTTTTACTAATAGATTAGTTTTGTATTATAAATACATTGTTATTGAGAACTATATATCATCCCATATCAACACTGATATATCTATATGTATATATACATATAGATATATATATGAACACACAACTACAACTGTTTTAATGGTTTTATTATGAAATGATTATATTCATAACAGGACTTATTTGAGGCTATTTATTAAAAAAAACAGAAAAGAAAAGAAATTATAGGTTACAATATACGTTCCATGACAATATGAACTAGGACTGGCCAAAAACAAAAAGAAAGAGGCAGCATTTTGCAGGAAACAATTCAAATTCCACAGTTTTCTGTAGAATAAAACAACAATCACACAAAAAAAGACAACAATCATCTGTAACTTAATGCAAATATACAGGATAAAATGCCAACATTACAAGTATACACTTAAAAAAATTTTTTTTTCAGCCATTCATCTCTTTATATGGTGATTTTATGCATTATTAACATGCTACTGTACTATTATGCTTTGTGTTCCTTAAACTCTGCCTGTAAATGTTATTATATTATAGCAGATAGACACTAACTTGTCGCATCTTAACAAATGTGCATATAGAAAATATTGCTTTGTTAAAAGCAGTAATTACAGAGCTTTTTGAACAGTTTTGAATACATTTTTAGGAGGTTATAGGAAGTTATTTTATAGGAAGTTTTGCCAGTAATTTTCCTTTAATGAAACAGTAAATGTTTGCTTTGCTTCCAAATTGACTGAGAATCATGCAGTGTGAGGCCAGAGCTTATGTGTACTTATTATTTCTTGGTTCATTTCTCCATGTCATGCGCAGTCAGAGGCTCCAGCTGCAGCCACAGCCCTCCCTCGGCGCGCAGGACCAGCTGGGGAAGACGACGGACACCACCACCGCTGGGGTTCAGCCCCAGGGTAAGACGAAACCTGAGCAGGGTCAGTGCCACGACCACTCGCAGCTCTGCCAGTGCAAATTTCTGACCAATGCAGTTCCTGCGGATACAAACACACATACACACACACACAGAGTCAGAATCAGCTCTTCATAAATGGTCAGCGTCAGTGAGGACAGCTCACCTGGGGCCTGACGAGAAGGGGATGAAGGCATGAGAGGCTCTGCTTGTTGTGGTGGCCGGGTCAAAATGCAGAGGATTGTACTCCTAATAAAGCAACACAGGTGAGATATGATGACTCTGTTTCACAGTCAACAAAAAAATTATTTTTCATGGTAGGTTTCTTACATGTGGGTCAGTCCAGACAGTGGGGTTATGGTGTGTTCCATAAATACTGACCAAACAAATGGCACCTGAGGAAAAATGTTTAAATGTTTAGTCTTTTAGAGTTTTTTTGCACATCATAACGGTGTCACAGTGTGTTCCTCTCACCCTCAGGTACTGTTCGATCCCCAGGCAGCATCATGTCCCGGCTGTATTTCCTTGTCACAGCCTGCACAGGTGAGTGGAGTCTGAGGCTTTCTCTGATGCACATGGTGGTGAACGTGAGGTTTGACAGATCCTCCCTGAGTACAAAGAGATAAGTACAAACACAGTCACATGTAAATACTAGATTTTTTTGAATTGATAGCAATACAGATGTATATGTATCAGTCTTTATAAATAAGCACATTTGCTGTATTTATTTTTAGTTTACATGGTCTCTTCATTTGGTATAAAGCACTGGTCAGCAACTGGTGGCGATATATATATATACAGTACATACATAATCACATAGTTGTGTGTGTGTGTGTGTGTGTGTGTGTGTGTGTGTGTGTGTTGTCTGACCACTCTATTTCCTCTCTGTCCCGTCCTTGCATCAAATCCATCACTTCCTGTCTGCATTTGTCCTGATGATGAGCGTGTCGTGCTAAATTATACAGCGTCCAGCAGATTGCACTGGCTGTTGAGTCGTGACCTGTGGGCAAGTCACTTTAATTTAATTCCTTTTAAATTATTTTGTCTTGCAGTGATCTTTTACGTGTGTGAGTAAGTGTGTCAGGCACTTACAGTCATTCTGTAACGCCAAAATGGCGCCGTGATAGTAGACTAACCTGCAAACATGAAGGTGTTGGCCTCAGCCTGTATCTCCTCATCTGTAAGGCCTTGTCCATCTTCATCCTGCAATATACACACCCACACAGCCATCGTTGGGCCATCATGACCATCATGCTGAACTAAATTCTGCTCAATATTAATTTTATCTCTTTAATAAAGCTTATAGTTAGGGCTGGTGAACCATCACTTTGTTATGCTGCCATGTTATACTGCCAATATGCAGCGAGCACTCCCTCTCTTTCGCCTCCTCTCTCTTTATCTGTCTCGCCCTCTCATGACAATAACTTTTTCTCTCCCTCTCCCTAGTTTGTGCTCTCCCACCCCCCACCCCCTCTATTTTGTTGTATTTTACAGATACCCCTGATTCCAGAGCTCTAACACGACAGCTCAAATACTATACAATTTAATTCCATTTTATTTATATAGCACTGAACATACAGTACATTATCTGAAGGCACTGTAAAGTAGTCATCAGTAGGGACAGTTGTTACATGAGAATATCTTTAAAAGTTGCTGTGGATTACATGACCAGTCATCAATGGAAAAAAATCAAATATTTTGGGGTTTTATCTGTTGTTGGTTCTATGCGGGAAGGGGTGCGACAGAATGACTTCTGTGTGTAATTGCAGCTGAGAGCCAGTGGAGGGTGCTAGAGTACTGCACATAGGGTTATAAAGAGAGCAGTCAATTGTTTTCCTGCAATAAAATCAGCTGAATGAAAGACAAAGTAGGTAATCAAAGATACCACAGGAACGATATGATGCCCAAGTCTGGCCTAAACAAAACCATAACCTAACCCTAACCTTAACCTAACCACAATTCAAAGCTTATCCCTAAACTTAACCAGTTGCTCAGAAATGAGGCTCTACCTCATTAGGACCAGGTTTTGGTCTTGGTGAGGACCACTGGTCGTGACAAGGTCAGTGTTTATGACAGAGAAGCAGACACACGCACCAGTAAAACACAAGTCAATCACAGTTGTTCTTCTGTCCTACCTTTGACAGCAATATCAGGTCCACAAAGTCTCTCTTTCTTTGAGGTGAAGTGGTGAATTCTGTGTCCGTCTCCCTCTGCTGGCTAATGAGGGCACGACGCCTCTGAACCACTTCACTGGTGAACCTGGAATGGCATCATGAAAGGATTATACAGTATAAAGCCCTTAAAAGTACCTGTATATAGAACTGTAGATAATGAATTGTTAACAGCGCAGTGAAATATGGTATATAAATACTATTAAATGTGACATGGAAGGTCACTACTTTATGTTATGGTATATATTTGTACATAATTAGTGCTGTACCAACGCATCGATTACTAGACTAATCTGCAACTATTTTGATAATCCATTAAATTGAGATTTTTTTGATTTTTCAGCTTTTTAAATGTGATTTTTTTACCTGATTTCTTTGCACCATATAACTTTGTAATCATCAAAACCAAAATATTTTGGTTTGTGGACAAAATAGGACGTTTGGGAACATCAATCGACATTTTTTGGACAGAACAACTCGATTGACAATTGATTATGAAAAAAATATTTCCTGCAGACCTAAATGTACTAAAATAATATATAAGTGCTGTAAAACTCATTAGTTGTTATAAAGTACAGTAAAAAATTGCATTGCTAAAAATAGAATATAGACATGAGGGTAATGCTATGGTAAAATTGTTTGCATGTACCTGTGCACAACACTTAAGGCTTTCTTGAATTGTTTCCCCTGCTGAGTTTTCCAGTAAATCCAGTCCCAGTGATGCAACATTTTGAAGCGACGATCGATGACGAGGTCACTGAGCTTAACTATCGCTGACACATACTCGCTGTTTGACCTGCAGAGAAAAATAATAAAAAATGGAGAAGTAAAACAAAAAATAGCCATCGACAACACATGAGTGGAGGAAGGTTAAGTGTCTGTCCTCACTCCTGACAGTTGCTGTCGTAGCTGAAGGCACATTTCAGTAAACTGTCCAGTGTCATCAGGGTGACATGGTCAAAGATCTCTACGTTGGTCCTGCCCTCTGCCACAAGGCGGCACCATTTATCCTGGGGTGGGAGAGAAGGTGGACATGAAACAGCATTGTCCTGCGTTACATTTACATCGGAAGAACCGGGAGTGGCGTTAGCCCCTGAGATCACAGCGTTCAAGTTGAGAAGTGAGAAAAATAAATGGATGCAAACGTATATCGGGCTAGCCATTGTTATTCATAGCAATACCAGTCAATAACAGAATTCTATGTGGTATTTTTCCACACTCAAACAGTGCAGCAACATGTCTGTGGTCAAAATTAAACAGCGCAATGTGTTCCACTGATTTACTATGAAAGAAATATGTCAGAAGTGCTATTAACAGTGCAAGAAGCAGTGTTTGTATCGTGGCAGCCATCTTGGAATACCATGTTGGGGTTGGTAGTTAAAAAAAACAACAACTTTGTATAATTGTCTTGCCACCCATTTGTAAGTGTGATGGACCTCTTAAAAAAATAGATGATGCAAAAACATTCCCATAAAGTGTGTGCCATACATGCATGGTGTTAGCAGAGGCGTTAAATGTGCTAACGTAGTTCTTCAGGATGTCAAAATGAAATGCCGGGGTCAGCAGCTTCCTCCTGCGCAGCCACTCGTCCCCGTTGGTTGTCAGCAAACTCTGGCCTGGAACGCAAGAAATTGTAATAGCAGACAATAGCGACACAGAGCAAATGGAATCAATATTTCATAACCTAATTCCCCTCTGTCATCGGCATGGGTTTGTCTAGCAACTTCCTATCTACAATTTTTGACGGAACAATCAGAATTTTCTGTTCAATTTTGGTAAGAATCTACCCAAGAAATACCTTTTTCTTTTAATGGGCAAAACTGTTAAAAAAACCAAAATATCTTTATCTGTCTGTCTATATATTAGCTAGCAAGCTATCATTTAGGCGAGCAATCGTTTTAGCTAGCAATCGTTTTAGCTAGCAACCTATCTATCTATCTTTCTATCTTTCTATCTATCTATCTATCTATCTATCTATCTATCTATCTATCTATCTATCTAGATCATGATTCTATGTAAAGAAGCAGAATAATCTGTTTTTCCTGGTTTAATTTAAAGTTTAAAGAGAACCATGTTTGACTCACCAAGCCATGGACGCAGATGCCCATAGATAAGCTCATCTTTCATTGTGATGCTCGCTTAAAGAGAACGATGAATGTTAGTAAATGAAGCTTGGGGGAAATGTGCTTTTTTAGTTTTGACACGACAGAGTGTGACAGTACCAGGTGCCATCAGTAAAGGTTTGACGTAGTCGGGGTGGAAAACTCTGACCAGGTGATAGAAAGGACCGAGGAACCAGCTGCAGGAGTGTTTGTATGTCTGCACCAGGTCGTCCACCTGGAGGAGACCTTCCTCTGTGCTCTGCATCTGATACACAAAATACAACAGAAAAACATAAAAGCAGCCATTTTCTTGCCAATGTATTGAAGTAAAATTTGTAACATTTATTCGAAGACACCCAAAAACGATTTATTCCTCTTAAATTTGGTCTGTTTTAGTCGGCACTATACCTTTAATCCATCCACGTGGCGGGTAACACGTGATTAGTGCACAAAAAAAAAACTTGGACCGTCCATTTTGTATGTGTTCTACCTAGTTTTCCATCATTACAACTCCTAAAGTACAAGATGACAGTCTCTATTTTTATTTTTATTTTTTTAAATAATCTCAATAATGTTATTTTAAAGTTGGATAAAGAGAGTAAAGTAAAATTTGTTAGAGGTTTTCCTTTCTGATTTCTAAGTAATGGTTGAAAGGAAATTGATTTCAATGAGGACGTTTTGTAATATGTTATGTGGCAACAGATACAAAGAGCATTTCCTCTGTCTTTCATCATAACGACTAAATAGAACATACAGTAAAAATGTTGTAAAAAAAGTGGTGTTTCTTTCTCCAGCCACAAACAACATACATGATGTGTGTGTGTTTGTGTGTTTTTGTCCTACCTGGCCCAGGTGACCTATCAGCCAAGAGTGTGCACGGGGCCTGCTGAAGCACGACAGTCTGTGCACATACCAGGCGTGACGCACCAGCAGCCTCGCCGTCCACGCCGCCACCACGGTAACCAGCCCAGTAACGACCACCCACAGGATCTGACAGAGGTTGGTCCAGCTGAGGACCACGTAGAGGACGCCCTGGAGGACAGACATTGTGGAGCACAAAGAGATGCGCCGAGACAGACGCACAGGAACAGCAGATGTGTTCACACTGAGAAGCTGCTGATGTTGAAATGTGTCACTGTGGTAACCTGTAAGGGAGGAGAACTCTGAGCCACCTGATGTAAGTACTATGATAAGGGATGGGGAGAGTTTTCTCAGGATAATATATAGTATAATATTAGCACACAATGCATTCTAATATCCACCTTCACAGACTTTGAATTCAAGTGTAAAACCCTGTAGCGAACATTTTAAGTACTTAATGGCTACTTTCCATAAGAGCCAAAAGACTCTTCACCTCAACACAAACAAAACCTTACGTAGCAAACCTGCTGCACTGAACAGAACAGGTAAAGCAATGTAATATGAAAGCAGTAATGGAAAATATCACTGTAGATTTGACAGAATAATGTTACCTGCACCAAACCACACCTACTAAGCAGGTGAACATGTTGTAGGAGGTGAATAAATACTTGATCCTTTCAATTTGACGACTTCATTTGATTCGAAGGATTGACTCATAGTGAATTAGTGATTGTTAAAGGTCCAGTGTGTAACATTTATAGGAGGATTAAAGAAACGGATTATATTACCCATAAGTAGTGTTTGTAGACGTGTATAATTCTTTTAAAATAACAAAAGCAACAACTTTTAAAATAACAACTGTGTATATTTGTATCGGTAGAATGGTGAAAATTGCTCCCCCCACCTTAACCCAATGACTAAACTAAATAATAATAAAAAATAATTTTTTGTATAGAATAATTGTGCCTGACTGTTAAAGAGGCTATTTTACATACATTTGACAACAGGTGTGCAAAAAAAAGAAAAGGAAAGATAAACAATGTACATCATATATTATAATAATAATCTGTCTGACAAAGGATGTAACTGAACTGAAATGGACAGTTTCCACTTCTTATTTTGTAGTTTCATCATATGCATGTCATATCCTGTTGATGGCACTATTTCCCATAATAATACCATTATAGCAAACCTACACTACATTGTACAGGATCAGGACCTCAGTCACAGTCACATGACAGTGTGGTAAGACTTCTCTCCTCCACGTTATAGTTTCTTCCAGACGTTTTTTATCTTGTGCAGCAGCTTCTCCTACGTCTTTGTTCAGTCACTGCAGTTCATTCAGCCGGTGACAAATGTCGGCTCAGCTTTAATCTGCAGGCGGATTTTGCTTTGCTCTTACTGTACCTATACCAAGCCTGAAATGCTGTTACACAAGCTTGAATTCCCCTCAAAAACCCACTTAAATGATCCCTTACTTTGTGAATGACTGTGGATGGAGTGCACAGATCATTACCCTCATAGTTGTGTATATATTAAAAATGCATTACTGTCAGATATTCTTCCCTTTTAATTAAAAAGAATTCAATTCAAAAGGTTGCCAGAAGTAACCATACTAATCAATATACTTAAATTTTGTGACATATGTTTATTTATGTCTATATTTGGCAAATCAAATGTACTGTAAAGTAAGAATGCTTTCACAAATATAAATCCCAATTGTTTATTTTAGTTTTTTTATCAATGTATAATTGTGTAAAGTGAAATAACGGAAGAAAAATCTCACAATATCAATAATAATGCACTTTATTTATGTCAGTCTTCACAAACTCAAAGTCGCTTACATTAAAAGCACAAGAATGAGTAAAATACTAGTAATGAGAAAAGGAAGAAGCACTTTTTTACAAAGCATCCAAAGAAGACCGAATTTATTAGTTTTCCATAACTTAAGAAGTTATGGGTTGTAAATTAATAAATGGAATTTCTGCTTTATGGCTTTCCTAGCAGCCACACTCAGTATCCCAAATGCGTGTTTTATTTTAGGTGATGAATGCAGTCCAAAAATGAGAGTGAATCCCATTTTAATGCATCCCAAATCCCAAATGTCTTACAACAAAACAACAAAAAACAGGTGATAATGTATATAACGTTACGTAATAATATAAAATATTCAAACATTTCTACATGGATGACAGACACATGACAGACACTGCGGGAAACATATGAATTAATCGGCAACACCCAAAATAAAGACACTTTACCTCTTTGAAGGGGCATTGATTCGGTCATTCATTCATCAGGGCATCAAAGGCTGAGCGGTGAGGAGAGAGAAGGAGAATATCAAAGAGATGGACTGGCAAAGTGAAAAAAAGGAAAGAGAGAATAAATGTTTGAATAGAGTGAGAGAAAGAGGAGGAGGAGGGGGAGAGAGGTCGCGCTGCATCCGTGCGTAAATGTGAGCATCCTCTCACTGTTCCTCTCTCCTCCATAACCTCCTCCAGCCTCAAGTGGCTGCTCTCTCCTACTCTTCTCCCCGCAGATCACCTGCTCGGTGGTCGGTACTCACTCACGGACCCTGGAGTCCCAGAGGGGGTCTCGGCTCGGCGCCCTCCTCCAGGGTTTAGGAGGAGCGCCGGGAATCTCGCCCAGGTTCCTGCCGGGCTTCGTGTCCTCCGCCGGGGAGAGCCATGGCTCCGAGCGCCGGGAGAGACGCGGCTCGACGCGCTCTCGGATGCCGGTGATGCGGGGACTGATTGCGCCACAAAACACCTTCCTGGACACCATCGCCACTCGTTTCGACGGGACCCGTAAGTTAATTTAATTTTCATGTGCGTTTTCTTTCTTCACACTAAATGTTGTTTGCTCTGAAATGTTCGAGCTTTTTACATTTAAACTGTGGCAAAGTCTTAATCCTGCAGAGTTGGATGAGGATTAGGATGAGGACATTCATAAAACATAATCTGATGCACAAATGTGAAGTCAACAAAGTCATTATTTATTTATTAATTTACATACAGACAAACCACTTTTGGGCCAAATAAAAAAAAACAAAAACAAAATACATGCAAACTTATTTTTGAGCAAAATCCTGCTTTTACCCAAAAACAGATTGTGATTTCCTGACTATGTCAATGGTGTTAAGACGTTGACTCACCATTAATTAATGCAGTCAGCATAATAATTACCATTGACAGGCTTTGATTTGCAGCAGAACCATCAGGCTGTATTCAAAGGGTTAATTCCAGACATCTTTATGTCTGTTCTCCTGCACAGTCACTTAAAGGTAGGGTGGGAGATCATTTTCTGGAGCATTTTTTTTTTACTGTATTGCTTAAAATCCTCTTCACAACGTGATTGTAACCAACTAATGAATGCAATGTCACAAAAATGAAAAATGTCAGTCAGCTGTGGAATGGACAGGCCTGTAAAACATAACATCTAATCATATTGAGCAGCAATTTGCCATCTGTGTTGAAGATTAACAGTGATAATAAAATGTAAAAAAAAAAAAGGGAGGAGAAAACAAACCCTTTTTTTTTTTATCACAGACACTATTTTTACTTAAATGGACAATACCAATGACTAGGGTTATGCCAGAAAGTTGCTACAGTTGTCACTAGTCTTTTTTTTTATGCCGTTTAAGGGGACGGATCGTGTGGATGGAGACATTTCCTGAAATGATGCTGTATTTTCTAAAAACTCTTTTGAAAACAAATAGTTTACATTTCGATACATTTCCTGTGTGGACGTGGCCAAATGCCGCCCTTGCTTTTTCATCTAGACAACTGATGTGCTACTTTGGGAAAATGATTATGTCATAGTTCCACCTCTTTCTTGCGCTGGCATTCACTGTCCCTATATTTGTAGTTATTGTGGTCATCATACTCTTGTGTTTGGAGATTGTTTGGCAGTGTTTCCAACTATACTGTCAATGACAACTAACTGAAGCGGAAAAAAAACAAGGGGAGGAAAATACAAAACATATTTTCTCAGACACTATTTTTACTTGAATGAAGAGATGAGTGATTTGGATTTGATATGGTCAGCTGCACTGTACATCCACAGCTCGTTCTTGTCTGTGACTCTGTGTTGACTGTGTGGCTTCTCTCTCTCCCTCTCTGTGTCTTCAGTCAGACTAATTCCCTGCCTGCAGTCAATACAACTAGATGAAGCTCAGTCATGTGGCAGAACAAGCCTTTGCCACATGTGTTGCCAGTCACTTTAAAAAAATAAAAGAAAAAAAGGAAAAGTTGCCGGGGGTCTGAAAAGTCGCTAAATATTGCGACAAAGTCACCAAGTTGGTCATAACTTTTATTATCTTTCTTTATTCCTCTCTCTTTCCCCTGGCTTGGTTTGTTCAGTCTCTGTTTCTGTGATTATACATTGCAATGTGTTCTCTATTTTTGGTGTAGCGTTACAGCACCACCTACAGGCCTGGCATATGTACTACAAACATTTTTAGTCATTTTGGGGGCGTTTCGTGTGGATGGAGTCATTTCCTGAAACAATACCGTGTTCTATCAAAACGACAAAGAAAAAGCTTGTTTGTCCATTTCCATGTGGATTTGGCCTTAATTCAAGATACTTCACACACAGTCAAGGGTGTGGATTAACCTGTTAAATTGGCCCAAGGCAAACACAAAATAATCCCAGTTTGCTAAGTAAGCTAATGTGGAAATGTGATAAAACATATTTATGTAAGAACTCGTAAGTGGGAAATGTCCAACACTCAAACACAGTAGCACAATGACTCCATAGCTGTCAAATTAGGGTAACAATCCTGTCTTTTATGAATTGAATAATAACGGTTGCAACACTATTACAAAACAAACTGGGGTAGACATTTAGTCATATTGTTTTCAGACTCTTACTCGCCTGTTTTCACACAGAATTCATTGCAGAACCAAGCGCCACAGGGAAATCACTCTTAGTCAATTTGCAAACAGTATTTATTAGGATAGTGGAACAGTGTTACATAACACAGTTCTATCAGGCAGGAGTCAGCCAGCAGCACACAGACACTGTAGGCTCCTTCTGTTTCCTTACACACATCTGTGTGTAACAGAAAACATAAAGAACTTCATTAGTGTAGATTGCGGTATAGCATTTCTGTCACTCTACATGTTCAAAGATGCATCGGGAATATTATTTAGTAGTGTCCTCAGGTATGTGATGTTTTTGCGGCGTGTCCCCTAGAGGCACTGCTTTATGAGGTAGAGTTGATTCAATTAGGATTTTTTCGTTATGTCAACAGCGGTCAGAAAGTGGAACAGATTGCACTTCCCCGGATCTGATCAACTTTGTGTATTTGCCCTGCAGCCCCTGCGTACAGGCTGCCAGATGGTTTTCTCCATTAGGCTCTTCAGGGTATACAGAGTACAGTTTACTCAACCTGACTTGAGGAATTCTGACCCTGTAGACCTTATTTTACTTATCATATAACTATGTATCACACAAAAAGGATGTGGTAGGAAGTTAATTGCAATAGGACAGTGTCTACTCTTACTATGCAAACTAAGAATATTAACATCCTTTCTGGTATGTGAAGGCCACCGTAGTTTCCAGATGCTTTGGGAAAGGGTGCCGAAATGGTTAGCTTTAAATGAATTCCTATTTTGGTTTTCATTAGTCAATTAGATATGTGTGTGACTGTGTCTAGAATAAATAAAGAATAAACTAAGAAACACAGTGAATAAATGTTACCATCTTCCCGTACTTCTGGCTTTACCCGTGGTCCAAACACAGTTGGAGAAACCTTTAGAGAGGTCCTTCACTGACCACACAACAGTAAAACTGTATGTGGATGTAGATAGGGGGGGCGCTGTCCTAAATGTGCTGAGATATTAGGGTGCCATGTTCCAGTTTGTGATCTGGCTCACAGGAGAGAAACAGTGCAGGGCGATGTTCATTGTGGTTACGGTGTGTTGTCAGAGCCAGCTGTGCAGAACAGCGTTTTCAACTCAGAAGCTGGGATCTTCCATCTTTTCCATGCAACATTAATGCAACGCAATACCCGCGGAGTCTCTGAGGGATTTCTCGACCCTTTTTTTTTTCTTTCTCTGATATTGGAGTGGAGAGCTTTAGTTTGAGCTCTTTGTAACCCAGAGATGTCTCATTACCCATTTTGTGTGAGATTGTGTTCTGTTGTGGGCATAATGGTCAAATACAGGTCTTTTTGTCCAAATATCAATTGTTATCACCTTTATTCTCCCTTTACATGATGTCATGTAAATTCATGCTGCAGCTAATACCCCATTCCCACTGGTCCAAACCCCTTTTAATCCTGGATTAATTGGGTTTTTGACTAGTGGGAATGTGTTTAATCAGCATTCACTCCTGAGTCAATTGACTCAACATTGCATGCAGGGTTTTTCCCCAGCTTCTGCTTTGATCTGCATAAATGGAAACAGAAGACCAAGGTGAATGTGCTAATTATTGTTTTTATTTGCATTAATTTTTTTTGGGAGGACAAAAATGCAAATTCCAAAAACACTCTTCCTCCATATGCATGTGTGTATATATATGTACATATACTACATATATATGTATGTATGTATGTATATATATATATATATATATATATATATATATATGAATGTATATATATATATATATATATATATATATATGTATGTATATGAATGTATATGTATATATATATATATATATATATATATATATATATATATATACATCTTGGACAGACGGTCGCTTCCTCTCCCTCACTTCCTCCAACAAGTTTTCATTGCCTTGATCTTATAGCTGGTACCTGGCTAGGGGGTGGGTGTGTTTGTAGTGCAGTGAAGCAATTTTGTTTTTCAGGCGAGACCTGAGACCTCCTGATTGTGAGGACTCCAGGTCTGCAAGGCTAGTTTTCTGCCAACAGATGGCAGGGAGAGTGGAGACGGCGCCTAATATCCCCGCAAGAAGACATTTAAACATCACAATGAGCTGTTAAATTAAGGTAAAAATCCTGCTTTAATCTGCTTTAAGGGTTTCATTTCACAATTATCCCAATATGCCTACTACAGCATATTATACTATATACTATACAGGAATTATGATTTAAATGTTATAAATCCTATAGGGATTCAGTTTGTAAACAGCAAAATCTGCTTTACTGGAGGCAAACAAATGCCTTCAGCGTTATTTGTTCATATTGATGATCTTCTGAATATATTGAGTGTAGTAGCCATATAAATGTTATCTTGGTGTTGGGAGCTGATGTGCTATCAATTTGCACCAATTTTTTACAGCTCAGGTGATAATGAGCACATTTTGTTGCTGACTGAGGAGAGAGGCAAACAGTTTTCGACTCTGTGGTAATGATTTTGGTTTCTAAAATATACTCGTCCCTGGGGCCTGCAAGGCTGCACCTTTATTTGGAAAAGGTTTTAAAGTCTTTTAAAATGGCAAATAGGTCACTACAGACTGGATGTTATGCTCTTGTAACAGGAAAAAAAGGAGACAGAGGAGCGAGCATCTTGAGAGCGAGAGAGTTTAGTGTTTTTGTCAGGGGAGTTCTGGCAGACAGCTGTGGGCTGGGAAGTTTTGAAGCTGAGTGAGAACATGCTTTCAGTGAAAGATTAGGAAACACATCCAAAAACCTGTTTTTTTGTTGATTTGCAGTGTTGGCCTCTTAAAAGTAGACAAAACAGTGTGTTACCAGCCTGTTTGTGTGTGTGTGTGTGTAGCAGAGCATTGTGCACGGCGGTGGTGGATGTATTGTGACGGGCTGTCACTGTCTCTGCCATCACTACCAGGGTTTATTGGGGCTGAGTCTCGGTGCTTCTGTGCTTTGGCTTTTACACCTGGCTTGCATCGTGGTTGTGACAGGCATCTCCCACTGCCTCGGGAAGGATTCAGAACAGGAATATGACGCAGAGGAAAAAGGGTGGAAGCAAAATGGTGGAGGACATGAAGCGTTTATTTGCAAAGGGAAATTGGACCTGGGAGTGACGCCACCCTCGATTTCACAAAAACATGGACGCAAAGGTATCTCGGCCTATAGCTATTGTTAACTATTCTTATACCAGTCTGATTCTCACAAATATTTCCTTTAGTATGATACCACACTAACACTTGTGTGTGGTTCATTAACTCTATAGCGCCCTTCATCCATTCTGGGCTCCCGTCACAACGTGGTTGAGTCAGTATTCATAGAAGTTGGCACAAATATTCCTCAATAAAAGTGAAGTGAGCTGACTGCTGAGTGAGGGATATATTGAGGTCAGAGGACTGCTGCACGCCCCGAGTTGCGTCGGTGATGCGAGGGCACTCTTCTTGACTGCATGCATACTGTGAGCAGTCCTAGTTCTTTTTGGAATGTAAATACAGCAGTAACAAAAGAGAAATATGTCATGTTTACATAGATCCGACACGTGATAGCACCAAACCAGGCAGTTGTGATTGTATATGGACACCAAACCGAATGACGATTGGCATATAACAGCCCTCTCGTTCAGAATTAAATTTGTTTCTAAATGGGCTGTACTGGATCAGAGTTTTTGGATTGGCATGTTTATGTAACACATAACTCAATTACTTGTCCAGGTAAACCTAGCTATGCCCCCTGCATTGCTATTCACTCTCCCTCCTCTCAGCCCACTTTCTTGACATTTTTCAAAATCCAGAAGAGGGGTTTTTAGTTACCCTTTAACGGTGTAGTTCTGCCACCGTCTCTAGTTCTTTTAGCATATTATCTTCCGTCTGCTAGTTGCTACTGCAGGAACTTGTCAATTGTCAAATTTTCCCCGTTATGCTAATGAGAGTGTGACCAAAAACCCTTAATGAACAGTAGCTGAGCCTTCAGGGTTACGTGACCGGGACATTTTTAGCCACAGTTAAAAGTGAAGTCGATTAATATCAGTGTCCCTATTATGCATGGAGCTGACCACTATATATGAGCTCAGCTCACCAGGCAGAGTCTATATATCACACATCCAGGTGCATATATGTGACTTTTTTGGGAGGCGGTTGCTGCTGCTGCAACAGGACAGAAGTTTGTGTTTTGTGCTCAGTCTTTTAGTAACATATTTAATATTTGCGTGGTGCAGCATGTTTCTGCAGACAGCTGGAGGAAGATACATCTGTCACATTTGTCTAAGCCTCAAGGGTTTAATCTAGTTTGGAGAGGAAGAGTGAATATAAATGTATTTAATACTTATTTCATTTATTTGTGCAGTTAAAACTTGAATTTAAAGAGGCAGCTTTGGTTTGTTGGTAGAGTGTCTTGGTGGGTTTTAATGCTCATCTAAATGCCATGTGTCCCTGAGCAAGGCACATGACTTTCAGTTGCTCCTGGCAGCATATGTAACATGTGAAATTAGTTTTGATCAAATTGTCTGCAAAATGATTTCTGAGGGATATTTACTGGGCCTCAGAAAACCGCACAGTGTTTATTATGTATGTTATTTCATTATTACATCATCTTTGCCTTCAGGAGCAACGTGGGGTGAAGTGCTGGGAATCAAACCCACAACCTTCCAGTTAAAAGACAACTCGCTCTAGCACTGAGCCACATGAATATAGTCATATTCCAATGTAAATACACTGTCCTGACCATCTCAAAAACAACTACCATCATCAATTACTATAATTTTTTTCTTTTTAAAGAAACTCCTCTTGAAAGCTGCACTGTAATTGTCCTGATATTTCATGCCATATTTCAGCCTTAAATAAAAAGCACTCTTCTTGTTGCATGGAAAAGGGCTCTGTGTTCTTCAATATTCATATATTCCTCTATTCTACTGCTTAATCATTAAAAGTACAAGTCCATTATTCTGGGAGGAGTACTTTGTCAAATCCTATTGTGTGCCGTCACACTTGTCAAAACAACCAGCTGCATCATTTTTATGTATGAAATGGTGGATGGCCTCTTTTCTCCTCTGTGCTTCACGGTGCAGCTGTTACCACGGCCGTTTCTAACACACAAGGTGAAACTGACAACAAGGGTATTATATACAATATTTTTTACGCATGCAGAAAAGGTTGTCATCAGCTGCACTCTGGGTAAATATTCTACTGCCTGATTGACTTGGGGCCCCTGTGGAGTCCATATGGCTCTCTCTCTGGTAAAGGTCCTCGTGTGCGTACTCTGGTTCATAAAGATAACCCAATGGATTTTCTCTACACGGGTCATCTGCATCAGTTTCTTAGTCAAATGTGTTTGATTGTTTAATTTCCCTCACCCTCTCTCTGACTAAAAGAGCTGAAACACTGACTTGTGACCCGGCGCAGTGATACAGGCCAGAAAATAGAGCCAAACTGTTCGATCTGACATACTGTTGGGCAGAGGTTTTATTGTTCAAATGTCTTAACATAGTGATTCTCAATTATTTTCTGTCATGCCCCCCCCCTAGAGGACAGAATTTTTTCATACCCCCCCTGAATTGAAATACTATTGAGAACCTGCTTGGTTAAATGACTTAACAACGTTGCATCCACTCTAAAGCTGCAACTAACGATTATTTTCATAATCAATTAATCTGTCGATTATTTTCACAATTAATCAAGTAATCGTTTGGTCCATAATATTCACATTGAAGAAGCTAAAACAATCAGAAATCTAATTTAACAGGAACTGCCACTGATGTATGACACATCAAAATGTGTACATTAAGTGATTTCAAACAATTACAGTTGTATAAAAAATGTGGCATGTGTCCTTTAAACATCACTACAGGTACAGGTGATAAGCTCTTTTATGGAATTTATGTTCCCCATATACATTATACTGTATAATCAATATGTTACATCATATATCACACCAGCAGAGTGACATCATACACAGCAGGCGCATATGCAGTCATTAAGCCACATTCCATCTGCTAGCTACACAGTCATAAACCTGGCAACACATCCATGCAATATAGCCATCTACTAGATGTCTACTGTATATTTATTTATTCAGGCTATGGATGTGTTGTGGTGCGTTCCATTTGTAGTCGTTTGAGCAACCTCATGTATCCCGAGTTAGGATTCCAAGACGGCTGCCCCCATGCAAACGCTGCTACTTTTACTGTTAATAGCACGTCTTTCCTATTTGTTTCACAGTTAATCAGTCGTACACATAGTACTCTTTTATTTTTTTAACCATAGACATGTTGCTAAGTTGCTTGTGTGTGCAAAATACCATGTACAGGGGCGCATTCCTTGTTATTGACTGGTATTGCTAACCATGGCTAACCTGCTAGCCCGAGATACCCTTGAATTCTCAACTGGAACGCAGTGAACTCGGGGGGGTGATGTCCCTCCCAGTTCCAAGTTGTGATGTAAATGGTATGCACCATTAATACTTTACAGTCTGTAAAGTGTGAGCGGTTTATTTGGTTAATTATTCACCATAGACATGTTGCTACGATGTCAACATTATCAACTGGTATTGCTGTCTGTCTGCCTTTTAATAGCATAACTTTCCGACTGTCAGCTTGACAGGCTTCAAACTTGGCAGGTGACTTACTAAGGGCACCAATGTGTGCAGCGCCGACTTTGATGTAGTTTGGATAAGAAAGGCAAGAAATATAGGTAAGAATCAAACAGGTATATCATTAACAGACATACTTACTCTCTGTTCTCTGTCAGCAACCATTCAAACCAAAAATACTCAAAAAACAAACACAATTGACCGCAGTTGCACATATTGAACGGGTGCTGTACCCATTTGCCATTGAGAATAAATGTCTATATTAAATTAATGTCTTTCCTGCACAGAAAAGTAGTTTATGTCTTGTGTGAGCGGTGTTTTGTGAGAGTGTTTACACTGGATGTACTTTATTTATGCGCAAACATTAAATTTCATTGTCAGCCGTTCATTTTCATGCCGTCTCACTGTCATTACTAATTCATCCAACTCTCACTCTGTCTGTTCCGCCTTTCAGTCATTCGCCTGCCTTGTTCCTTTATTGTGCTCGTTCCTCAAATTGAGTGCTTTGGCCTTCCAGATTCATTTATGTATGAACTTTAACGATCTCGGTGGAATGAGTGTCTCGTCTCCTCTCATACCTAACTCACTTTCATAATGAGTTATTCAAGACCATGCCCATAACTGAGCCTGTCGTAGCATTTTGTCATAGGTCGTGCTTCCAGAACGTCCTGGCAATCTATATTTCCTAACACTCACCAGCCACTTCATTAGGTACACAGGGCAACCAATAAAGTGGGAGCAGCAACACCCGGTGTGGTTTTCTACTGCTGTAGTTCATCTTCTTCAAGGTTTTGACATGTTGTATGTTCAGAGATGGTCTTCTTCAAACCTCAAAACCGTTTTTTAACCATTCTTTAAACTTTGGAGATGGTTGTGTGTCAAAATCCCAGTAGATCAGCAGTTTATGAAACAACCACGCCTCTTTAAAGTCACTTAAACAGTTTTCCTCTTCATTCTGATGCTCAGTTTCAAGTTCAGCAGGTCATCTCAACCATGTCTACATGCCATGACTGGCTGATTAGATATTAGTGTTAACATGCAGTTGAACAGGTGTAACTGATAAAGTGGCTTATATGTTTTGGTTAATCTCTTATTTGCTATAAGAAATACAATTAATTACAATTCCCCCAGCAGAGTAGGATTAAATTAAATTTCATGTTTTCACACTGAGAAAATTGAAAAGTGTTCTTCCTCCTGAAGCCAACCGGAAACAACAATATATCGAATAGCCACTAGGAGGCTACTCTGCGGGTTTATTTTAGACCAGCCTCCCGAAGTAAATGTGTACAAAAACCAAAAAAAGAAAATTAAATATGGTAGACTGTACAGTATTTAAAAGGTGGACGTAGTCGCCACCAGGGACATCAAATCATACTCAGGAAGTGAATCAGAGTGTGATTTGTGCACTGCTTGGTATTGCCTTCATGAATGACAGTGACAGTCAACGCAGAGGTCATAAATGTGTCACATACCATCCATCTCCATGACTTATACTTTGTACCTGCAATGTAACATGGGCAAAGTCACATTGCAGGTATGAAATATAGTCACAGTCTCCGGCTCCATGAGCAGCTAAAAGTGAAAGTCCCAAATTCCCACACTCATATGTGCCGTGCAAGATAATTCATTTGTCTCTATTATGCACGGATAGAGATATTATGACCGCTGCAAATATCCCAAGGCTGTAAAAATAAAGAAATTACTTGAATAATTTAAGTCTGAGCTGCATGGTACGCAAAAATAAGGATACAAGACAAGAACACATTTGGGGAGTTGTTCCCTTCACTAGTACAATACTGTGCATGGAGATGCCAGAAATGTACTGTTTGACTGTCAGAGATTTACAAGGTTGTACCTTTTTCACCCCAATGGTACAGACACACGTCTTCCTTTTACAATGTAAAAAAAGAAGAAATGTTATTTACTGTACATTACCACTTCACTATATATGTATGTTTGCAACTTTACCACATGAATTAGCTTTTAATAATTAACGGTACATGGTAAATAAATGGTCAAATGTAATTATTATGTGGACAATTATTGTTTATTTTCAGTGGGTACATTTCTGTACATTGCCGGCCCAAGGCGTAAGCAAACTAAGTAGCTGCTTGGGGCCCCCTCATGACCAAGGGACCCCGAGTAATGTGTGTGTAATTTATAGTACATTACGTTTGTAGCAATAATACTCAAGCTACTTTTTTAGTTTAATTGTGCTTAAACTAGTACAGTTTGATAAGGTACTTTCACCTATTGGTGAACAAATTCATCATCCATTCATCCTTGCTTCCATTTTATCCTCCACATGAGGGTTGGGGGTTGCTGGTGCCAATCCCAGCTGACATAGGGCGAAAAGTGGGCCACATAGAGACAAGCATCCGTCCACTCTCATACTCACACCTACGGTTAATTTGGAGTGTCCGATTTGCCTCGCGAAAAAAAGGTTGCAACCTTTTTTAAAATACTTTTTTTCCCCCCAGCGACAAACCTTTGTACCCTTTTAGATACACAGCAGTACTTCTATTTTTGAATGTCTAAGGTTTCTCTCTGTAGCCTGATTCAGTACGTGTGATGAATACACTGCTGCTGCTGAAACACTGTAGAGGTCATCAAGGCAAAGAGAGAGAGAAAGCAGCAGGTGGATTAAAGTTTTCCCAGAGGGGATTTCTTTAACATGAAGTATGTGCAAAGTTAAAACAGTTTTATTTTGCTGTCTTTGAATTAACTTTACGTCTTATGTGAAACCGCACATGGTTACACTATTGATGAGGGAAAATCATGTGAAGTGTGAACGTGAGGGTTAAGCAGTAAAGTCATGTATACATATTAATGTGGATGTTACTGGAGTCAAAATGACTGTTGGTTTTTCTGGAAGACCGTCATTTAAAGGAAGCAGTTAAAAAGGATATTTTTCAGCTTGATTTCACACTAATTGGATTAAGTTAAGATGAATTAGGTTTTTGTGTTTATGTGGACACTGGAATGGCTCTCCTTAGTTCCAGCTTTAATGCAAGAGATGTCTTCTGTGTGTGGTCTTCTGACTTCTCCCATATATTTGCCTCTGTGTCCATGTCCCATATCTTTGTGTCCCTGTCTTATGTGTATGTGTCCTTGTCCTTTATGTCTGTGTCCCTGCATCTCTGCACCATGTCCGTTTCCCTGTCTTGCGTTTCTGTGTCTCTGTGTCCCCGCTGTCTGTCCTCTCCTCAGACAGTAACTTCGTCCTGGGGAACGCTCAGGTCCAGTCCGTCTACCCCATCGTCTACTGCTCCGACGGCTTCTGCGAGCTGAGCGGCTTTGCCCGCGGCGAGCTGATGCAGAAGAGCTGCACGTGTCACTTCCTGTACGGCAGCGAGACCAGCGACCGCCTCACCTCGCAGATGCAGAAAGCCCTGGATGAGCGGCGAGAGTTCAAGACCGAGATTGTCCTGTACAAGAAGAGCGGTGAGGCTGATGGTGTCTGTCCCAAAAATATCCTTTGTGGAGTTTTGGGATTTTTCTGATCTCCTGCCTCCTTCCACAGGCTCCAAGTTCTGGTGTCTCTTGGACATTGTGCCCATTAAGAATGAGAAGAGCGAGGTGGTTCTGTTCCTGGTCTCACATAAGGACATCACTGAAAACAAAGACCTGGACCCTGGCAATGAATCAGACACTGGTGAGAGTTGTAGAAATATACACGATTACTGGAGCCGTGATGGTGTCCTCTGTTTGATGTCTTCTTATTTTCCTAATAAATCTAATTTATGACAGTAAAGAAAGTGGACGTTGCCAGGTTGACCTTTATTTTTCTCCAAATGAAGGCACAAAACTTATCTAGGCATGCTTTCACAGATTCAGTAACATACTGTGTACATTTTTCATGGTCTCGATCCACCAAAACGCAGGACTTTATTATTTTTACAAGTGATAGTGATAGATTATCTTATATACTGTATATTATGTGCTGTTGCTGTTTTAGTCTTTGCTTTTCTGCCAGGTAAGGTTTGTAAAAAATCAGTAAGATGCCCAAAGGACATCTAAATTATGAATAAGAACATCATCAGATGCCTGTTTTTGAAATCTTGCATTTTTCAGAGGAATATTTTGCCAATTGATTTCAAATAATAAATGTATATTTCGAGCTGAGGGGTCATAAGTTGCTTGGCATTTATATCTTTACACACACAGAGCTCATAGAGCTGTCGTAACTCACAGTAGCAGACGACAGACGTGAATGTACACTGTGGCTTCAGCAATTTAATGCCTTCATTACCCGCAGGCTGTGAAATGTGTCGTATGGCCTCATCAATTTGGATTGTGGTTGTTTTGGTTTTTTTTGCAGCTGCAAGTAAAAAGCAACAACATTAAGTGAGACGCAAGAGTGGAAAAAAAAACGAAATCACAAACCAGACTGTGGAATAATAGCAACATTAGACCACACGGCTTTGTTTGCTCCAAGAAACTTTCTATTAGTTTGTAGTTTGGGAATCCCACGTTTTACAGGTGCGGTTCCCTCCACGTGTCCTCACAACCTTTTACATGTCTTTTAGATGAGGAGAAGAGCTTGGAGATCCGCCAGATCAGCTGCCCATCGGGCTTCAACGTGGAGCGCCGCCGCAGCCGCGCTGTCCTCTACCAGCTGTCTGGACACCTACAGAAGCAGGACAAGACCAAGAGCAAGCTCAAGATCAACAACGTGAGACATGTGTTTAATTATCATCCGTCCTGCTTGGGGTTTGACCTCATGGACATTCAATGTTTCCATGGTTGACCGTTGTATTTACATAATCCTTATATGTTACAGCAATACATAGCATTCATAACACGCAGCACTCAGCAGAATTCTCTTACCAGTAGTGCTGAAATATTGATGCTGAAGTGAATGAAGTGGAGATCCTTCCAAATGAAGGACTCCCAGTGGTGAATCCACACTATTAATATACATAAAACTGTGTGTGTGTGTTGCCATACCCAGAGTGTCCTCGGAGCCAATGCCAACCCGGTCCCCGAGTACAAGGTGGCAGACATCCAGAAGTCCCGTCTCATCCTCCTCCACTACGGTGCGTTCAAGGCCTGCTGGGATTGGTTGATCTTGCTGGCCACCTTCTACGTAGCCGTGACTGTTCCCTACAATGTCTGCTTCACCACTGTGGAGGTACGAGAGGAGGGCAGCTCCGTGGCACGGAACCCGCCGAGTGTCAGCGATATCCTGGTGGAGATCCTTTTCATCATCGGTAAGGCTGGAACTTTTGAAACTCTTGTCTTTATTCCTTCTTTTAAACGTTTACATCCTTCATCTCTGTTAATATCCTTTTTTAATTTAAGTATGTCTGCATTTTGAAGTCAAACTGGTAATAGGCCCCCCCCCCATCCATTATATGTGGCCCACAACTTAATATTATGTTATAATGAAAACAAAATGTTGCATTTGCACCTTTAATAAACCGTCTGATTGCATGGCCCCTACACTTGCACACAACCTTTGAAGCAGAGAAACCTAACTTCAAAAAAGATATGTGTTAGATAAGATGTGTATCTGTGCCTCAGACATCGTGCTGAACTTCCGCACCACCTACGTGAGCACGTCGGGTCAGGTAGTGTACGACGCCCGCTCCATCTGTGTCCACTATGTCACATCCTGGCTGTTTGTGGATCTGATTGCCGCCCTGCCCTTTGACCTGCTCTATGCCTTCAATATCAGTGTGGTGAGTGCACATTTATTTATTTTTCGTAAAGGTTATGTTCAATTTATGCATTAATGTGTGTGTGATGTAGAGGTACAGCTCCACCTCGCCAGCGGTAATCGACCTTCTTATACCGCTAGGCGCTTTACTGCTATTCGACCCTCTTTCACCAATGATTAATGAGATCTCACACACATACACACACACACAAATCCAAACGCAGTATAGAAGCCAATTTCTACCCGTGATAAAAAAACAAACACAATCCTATCAGTCAGTATAATGAGAAACTTTATGAAAGTAATGACATGGTGTTTCAAAATAATAAGAAGTGTCGTCAGTATTTCGACCAACATAAAGGCATGTGCATCAGCACTATTATTACATACGAGGAAACAAATTAAAGTTGCTATTTTGGGATTATAAATCATTTGGAGAAAATGTATTTGGAGATTTTACCAATTTAGTTGCACATGTTAAACTTAGGTTATACCCATAATACTGTTACTTATAATACTACACATAAATATTTTATTATTTATAATCTTTATTATTTTGTTTAATATGTTTTTCTTAGTATATTTATATGCATCTTAGTGTTGCTGTGAATCTCAGTTATTTTCTGTTCTTGCTTGGAGTAGCTGTAACGAAAGCAATTTTACATACAAACACAGCAATTTCCTTTCCCTTCCCACGTTGTAGCTCTGCCCTCCTGTGCTCACTATTTTTGACTTTGACTTTTTCCTTCTATTTAAGTGTGTTTTTTTTTCAACTAAACTCTGGCCACCATATGCACCATGTACATTGTGCTTGTTGTGGGCCTGTTGCTGTGTTTTTATACACGTTTCGGCCGCGTCTGGTGATCATGTGTGGAACCCTGGCTCTGTCGTTTACAGCAGGGATCAGTTGTTAGCGCTCCACTACACAGCTGTGCTGCCTAAGGAGCCACTCGATATTTACCCCCTGAGCTGAGGAGGAGGCAACAGGCAATTGCACATGGCCAGGAGAGGGGAAGGGAGGGGGGAGAGCATCAGCTGTGAGTTTTAACAACAGTGAGGATAAAGCGGTAGCCAATGGATGGATGCAATGTTAGGTACCCCGAGATTGTAGGGGGAGCTAGGGCGAAAAAGCGACCAGGCTTGTATTTAACTTACAGGAAATTATTCCATCCAAAGTTTCATACCTGGACACCCATAACACCTCTCTCACCAGAACTTTGGGGTTCACCTGCTGAAGACGGTGCGGCTCCTGCGGCTCCTGAGGCTCCTGCAGAAGCTGGACCGCTACTCTCAGTACAGCGCCGTGGTCCTCACCCTGCTCATGTCCACCTTCGCCCTGTTGGCTCACTGGATGGCTTGTGTCTGGTACTTCATCGGGCGCAATGAGATTGAAAGTAACAGCTCCAACTCCTGGGATATAGGTGTGTGTGCATTATCCTTTTTTTTACCATTATGAGAACGTGACAAATAACATGGCAGAAAACTGCACTGTATAAATTATAAAGATTAGATTATTATGGGAAAATGTTAAATTTAAATACTGGCCTCACTGATAACAAACTTTACCAAACCTAAGAGGCCAAAATACCCCTCTCAAAATGTGCTAGCAGTGTTGGAATGTGGCCAAGTTGACCCCACAAACTGCTATATGGAGCAGATAGACTTAATCAGCATTGTGTGAACTCATTTTAAGAATGGTTTGATTGTAATGGAGATTTTGTTAATATGCTGTACTACATCGTCGTTAGTCCACAAATGGACCCTGAGACAAAGATTACCGGAGTCATTTCAACTGATTCTGAGCAGGAAAACATGCTTGTTTTTTCAATTTTATGTCCTTTTACTGAGAAAACACCTCTAATTCTGGTGAGCTGTCTCCCCTCCTACTGTCTACCCTGGTGCCAGATAACAACAATACTGTGAGGTGCATGTGGAGATGCTGGTCACCCTGCTCAAGTGATTAAACTCAGCAGCTTAGGATGAAAATTGGAGAGGAGCGGCAAGGCAGAGCAGAGCAAGAATGGCTGATAAAGAAAAGGATGTGTGACACATGAGGAAAGGTGCACACGTGCTGCGACGGTGGAAGAGTGGGATGTTCATTAATCATAGGCTTGAAAAGCAATAACACGTAAACCCACATCAGCTCTTGATTTTCTCGCCCCCTTTTCACAGTATGTAAACTCACCGTTCACAACATTTTAACTGAGATGGTGCAATGTGAGACAAAAAAAACAGTAATGATAGTGAGTTAAAAAATAGAAATTTAAATGTGATAATAATATCTAAAGGAAACCAAAAAAGGAAAACACACACACACACAGATATATATGTAAAATTGAAAAAGGGGAGGTCCCACTTTCGGAAACCTATTGTGAAAACAGCAAATTTTATGCATAATATAGTGACTAATACCATGATGATTTTGGTTAATTAAAATGTATGCTTGTCAGTTAAAACATGTACACATGAACAAAAAGTCTGAAATTCTGCTAATTTGTTTGGGGGACCCAGAAAAAAATCTCTCGTGGCCCATCTTTGGGTCCCGACCCAGTGTTTGGGAACCACTGATTTATTCCATCTTCCTCCCCCATTTCTTCATTTGTGATTCTTTAAGTTAAATGTATGAAATAAAATGCATTTTGGCTAAATTAAAAAAAATCTTAGCAGTTTAATTTGGAACTTTTTCATTTATAATTTCTTTGCCAGAATGTTTTTTAGTAAAGGACAGAAATGGGCAGGATTCTAAATCTAAATGATATTAAACTGACTATCATACATTTTTAAAATATGAGGAAAACACAAGTGTTGACAGAGCATTTGTTTCACACTTGTATATAAATGGGAGTTGACATGTGAAATGTCAGCCTGCACAATCAAATACACAAACACAAGCACAAAAATAATTACTCTGCCCTTCCAGCCTTATTACCGCTGCTGATGAAGCCTGCTAGTAAAGTTCATCTAACGACCATGGATGCATTCTCATTAAACTGTCCCTCTTCCGCCACCAGGCTGGCTCCATGAACTTGCCAAACGCCTGGGAACGCCATACTTTCTGGCACCACTCACCTCCCTGTTCGGAGTTCCTGATTCACCTATGGAAACTGTGATGGCGACACTCGCCAATCACAGCCAGTGGAATGGCTCGGGCTCGGAGCTGCTGAAAGGGGCGGGTTTGCTGGACTCGGGCCCGTGGAACGGCAGCAGAGCCAGGGTAAGGACGCTGAACGGCTCAGGGATGACTCTCGGCGGCGGTCCATCTGTCAGGAGCTCCTATGTGACATCACTGTACTTTGCACTGAGCAGTCTGACCAGCGTGGGCTTCGGCAACGTTTCGGCGAACACCGACGCGGAGAAGATCTTCTCCATCTGCACCATGTTGATCGGAGGTGGAGTAAAAAAATCACCAAACATTTAGAACCATTATTAGTAGAATTGCTGCAATCAGAGATCACCCATCCATCCATCCATCCATCCATCCATTTTATTGTCAACCACTTATATGAGATCAGGTCATGGGGGTAGCAGCTCTAGCAGGGGGCCCCAGACTTTCCCTTCCCTGGCCACATTGTCCAACTCTGACTGGGGGACCCCGAGGTGCTCCCAGGCCAGCAAGGAGATATGAACTTTCCACCTAGTCCTTGGTCTGCCGCTAAGTCTCCCAGTTCGATGTATAAGGAACACCTCCCTAGGGAGGCATCTTTACCACGTAAAGGAGCAGTGGCTCTACTCTGTGTTCCTCTGGGATCTCTAATCACCTTACCTTATCGCTCATGACTATAGGTGAGGATATGAACGAAGATCAACCAGTAGATCGAGAGCTTTGTCTTTTAGCTCAACTCCCTTTTCGTCGCCAACCCAATACCGCTCCGATTCTCCGGCCAATCTCACACTCCATTGTTCCCTTTAGAGGTAACCCCATTATTTAGTGGGACTGCTGCAATCCCCACTGTCTATTGTCTCAAATATTCCAGGTGGCAGAGAAGGTTTTCCTCCCATCAAAAGTATGTGATGAGGTGTTAATGGCTCAAGGTCGTTAGGATCATCAGCAACATTTACATTCCCATACACCACCATAATGGGATGCAGTAGGAGTGTTGAAAGTCCATTTTTACTCAATCCTGTGCCATATTGCTTTTGATTTTATCATGAATTAGTGACCTTTAAGCTTCTCCTTTTTTTACATCTTGGACCAAAGTAATCCACACCAACGGGAGATCAGGAACAATTCTTTTCTGTAGATTTTTTCTCTTTGTTTTCTCATCGTTCTTCTGTAGCACCTGCAGAAAGAACATTCACCTTTCTGACGGTTAAATCGCTGCTTGTCATCCAGTACCTTTTTCTCAAACTTGAGAGAACACAATGCCTTCCACCATGGCCCAGTTGTCCGTGTATATGACATGAGTATAAGAATGGAGATATGTTGTTCCTTTGTTTTCCTTGAACTCTTAAAACGTACCTTTATAAACTGGGTCAAGTTTTTAAATGGTGCTGTCCTTTTTTTTACTTGAGATTTTCCAGATTTTAGTGCAGCAATCATTCATTGGGTAACTTTTACAATGGACTGTATTGCACAATAACTATTTCAGCTTCAAGAAGATAATCTGCAGACAACCGTTGTCCTCCAAGTGATGCTTTAAACTCCTGCATCTTCACACTGACATTCAATTGACGATTGTAGCCTCTGGTATTGGTTGCAATAAGCTGGATTCTTCCCTCACTTAATGTCAACAAGACCCTTTTTTAACTTGACGATCTGTGGTATTTACTCTTGAGTTTCTTCTGACTTCAAGGTTGACATCACTGATGTGATGTGATGTGAAATGTTGTGCTGGCCGTTACACTGATTTGTTGCTTAGCGACAGAAAAGTTGACCATTTTGATGGATTTCTTTTTCTTCTTCGTCTTTCTTCTCCTGTTTGTCATTAGGGATATTTTCATAGAAATCATGACTGTATTGATTAATCGACAGTTCTTCCATCACGTCAACATGGATCACCCTAATAGGCCTAATAGGGGTCTTCTCCTTCACTACGGCATAACCTCTTTCTGAAGTCATATGTTTGCAGATCTCTAGGCTGCCCTCCTGTGAATTGCTCTGGGTAATGTTATGTAGGTGGAACAGATTTTGCACGGAGTGAGGCCGGCTGCAGTGTTGTCAAGGTGATAAGAGGCACCTGTTTGCAGCTCGCAAGTGTGGCTTTCGGGTATTTTGTCTCCAGGATGACGGTGCTGGCAGGCTGAGCAGTGTTATTGACACACAGAAGGGATCTAAGTGATAAACGGTCACGTACAAAAAAAGAAAAGATATCCAAGTGAAGTTGACGTTGGTAAACGCACGTCTGACAAGTTTTCCCTCAGAGTGAGGGGAACGACTAAGGAATGAGAGCTTTTTTGCCTGCCTAGTTTGTGAGGCAGCCCAGTAGTGAGGAGACATCTGTCCAGGACCTTGTGCTTGGGGGCTACTGGTTTAGCAGGTCATTTGTTTATAGTTGTGTGTCTGTGTTGTGTTGTGGTGTGTGGGTGCAGGGGATTCACTGTGCAGCTGGTAGATTATATATAGAAGTATTCTTTTGTATTTTTCATGATGAGATTGATTGGAGTTTGATTGACTGTGTTTTGTTTTGTTAGAGCTAGTGTTACAGCCACTAAGCCTTGGTGGTTGTTTTCTCTATCTTTGGTTTTCCTTTAGTATTTTATTGTCTCGCTGCTGTGAGTTTGCAGCCGGTGTATAGACTGTGAGATATATAGCACGTCAATTTGTTGATGCAATGTGCCTGGCAATTGGGGTTTTAAAGTGTCTGGAAACACCTTGTGATAATTGAATAAAGACTTACATTTTGTTTACGCTAACACTGCTCACGTCTTATCTGCCTTCAGGGTGTTGTTACCTGCCGACTGGCTTCCTTATCTACGGGGCTAAAAGTAATACAAACAATTCTCCTTGCACACCAAGGATGGAAGGCTCTGATAAAAGTTTTAGATTACAGGAATTTCTCTGTGTGGTTTAAAAATGTGAGTTTTGTGTCTGTACAAGTAGTGCTGTTACTCGGTGTTGTCCTCGTAGCAGACTGTAGACATATCCAGCCGGTTGAGGATTGCTTCGAAAATGAGCTGCTTGTTGACCATTGGGATTTGACTGAGATGATGTTTGACTCTGTGGATTGCTGTGGATGCTGCAATTACTGTTTCAATTTCCAGTTGCTCTTTTCTCCTCCATAATTACCTCCAGAGCATGCTTTTTCTGTAGAGCAGCAGCAGAAGCCATGAGAGCAGCCTCTGCTTGCAGATGTGAAGATGATGTTGAAGACTTGCTTTTCTGGGAGATTATTTTTCCATTTGTTTACAGCTATAAAATCATTAGCAGCGAGCATTTCCACTTTGTACCACATTTCATGTTTTTCCGCCTCTGGTGGTGAGCTGATGAAAGACTCTTACAAGGTCCCTCACTGTCCCTTTTAAGTGCGTGTTTCACTTGTGGACTTGTTGTGTTTTCTGCAAGAACTGGTGGATAAAGGACAGACTTTTTCCATAGTCACCAACAATGCATTGGATTTTTTTACGCACAAAGTTACGTGTGCACACATTTAAAACAATGGCCATTGACGTGACTTAAAGTGTAGTGTCCACACCATTTGCTGTTGACAGCCATTTAAACCATGTCAGTTTTCACTAGACTCATCAAGGAGGAAAAGTTATCAATAGTTTAAAACATTGGGGTCAATTTCAATGCTTCAGTACAAAACAGTGCGCTGTTACTTCACCCTAAATACAGTATGTGAGACCAGGGAGCAGGGACCCGCTCTGAACACGTCTGCAAACCATTACCTCCAAGCGAGAAGTAGGTCATCCGAGGAAGTGCACTGTAACTTTGCCGCACATTCACCGATCAATACAAAACTTCACATGTGAGATAAGAAACCCAGTGAGAGCACATTTAAAGTGAATCAAGGGCATAGTGCCAGTGGCTGTGATGGCGTTCTATCATGGCGACATATATCGTATAAAAAGCTGCACACAGGTTGTTTCTCTCGGGTCATGAAATGTTTTCTTTTGAGATATTTGTGCTTCTCAAAGGAGAGTGACAATACACTGTAAATACACTCTAAAATCATCTGTAAAATCCAACTATTACCTTTCATTATTATTTAGCTTTTTAATGTTAAATGAATGCTATTATATGTGTTAGAAACAATAAATTTGACTATAAATTGACACAAATAACTTGAGCTTAAAATGGAAGAAATGTTATTAAGTGACTTTTTAAAATATCATTTATATAATATAATATTAAGTGTATTTCACTAATTCAATGTAATAAATGTGATGATTATCAATGCAACAGCCTTTTGGTAAGGTTTTTTGTGTCTTTGTCCGTCTCCTCTGCAGCGCTAATGCACGCCGTTGTGTTCGGTAACGTCACCGCTATCATCCAGCGGATGTACTCGCGCCGCTCCCTCTACCACACCCGCACCAAGGACCTGAAGGACTTCATCCGGGTGCACCGGCTGCCCAAGGCTCTTGAGCAACGCATGATGGAGTGTTTCCAGACCACCTGGTCCGTCAACAATGGCATTGACGTCAGCGAGGTAGGAGGGGCTTGAAGTATTAAGGAATGACGACAGCTATAAACCCTGGTTTGTTGCCTTATTGCTCGTATCACCATGCTGTGCAAGAAAGCAGAAATTTAAAATACTAGCCAAATGTTTGCGTGAGTGTGAAGCCACTTTAAAATAAAACATTTTTGCAGCCGTAGAATAAGCTGTGCTTCAGACAAGAGCCTTTCTTTACAGAGAAAGTGAATACAGTTTGATGGATCTTACTCGTGCGGCAGAATTGTGCTTTTCCCTTTTAGAAAGTATTTAGGTTTGACAGAAAGTCGTTTTTGGTGGTGTTACACCAAATAATGTCCTATAATGCCTCTGTGGGTGAATCAGTTGTGACTACGTTGGAATGTGGAAGGTTTTATTTTGCCTGTTACCTTCACCCTCCCACACACACTCGCTCACATTCAAGTGATGGTTAAAGAAAAACGTAAAGAGCCACTTAAACTAAAAGAGATGAACCACAGTTATTAAGTTGATAATTATTGTTGTTATTATGTGTGATTCATCGCAGAGCTCATTTCCTTTCCTCCCCGTCCTCCTCACAGCTGCTGAAAGACTTCCCAGACGAGCTGAGGGCCGACATCGCCATGCACCTGAACAAGGAGCTGCTGCAGCTGCCGCTTTTTGAGTCCGCCAGCAGGGGGTGCCTGCGCTCCCTCTCGCTCATCATCAAGACCTCCTTCTGCGCTCCTGGGGAGTTCCTAATCCGGCAGGGAGACGCCCTCCACGCCATCTACTTTGTGTGCTCCGGCTCCATGGAAGTACTGAAAGACAACACTGTGCTGGCCATTCTAGGTAAATTAAATTGGGATTTTATATTTACGAAAGTGAGGAGATTTTCATCCAGAGTGTACTCCTCTGGGATTGGCTCATGCAGCCGCTGCAAAACTCGTAAAGCAGTAAACAGTGAATGAATGAGTAGATTTTAAGCAATGGTTGAATCCCATTGGATTTAAGCATTTTAAATAGTATACACATATCATTTTTCTATTTTTCTAATTATTAAGTAAGTAATTAAAGTGGTTATCACCACTGAGACTGACACTGGTTAGGTGTAATGCAACTTTCGTTTTTATAGTGATAAATTTGTAACAACAATAGTCAAGCACCAGCTACTCCAAGGTGGTGGGGGCCCAAAATCAAATTCACCTTAGGGCCCCGTAAAGGCTTGGGCCAGCCCTGGGTGAATATGTACAAA
The DNA here is from genome assembly GCF_958295425.1 of Solea solea. Classification (NCBI taxonomy): domain Eukaryota; kingdom Metazoa; phylum Chordata; class Actinopteri; order Pleuronectiformes; family Soleidae; genus Solea; species Solea solea. The sequence goes on from NC_081135.1 coordinate 11,316,163, forward strand.
ACCAAAATTGTGAAAATACCATAGTCTGTATATAAAACGTACTGTATATAAAACAGTATTCCAATTTGGTGGATGAAGACAAGAGGGAAGTAAGAATATGTTGAATTACCACCAGGGGGCAACTTGAATGGAAATCAATGGGAAAATGTGCTTCACACTTGATTTACAACATCAGTAAAAATTTTCCTGGGGAGTTCATGGTCTCAATCACTAGTTTCAGTTCTTCTTCAACAGAACATGATGTCAATTTTGTAAATGATCATCCCATTATAGGAAAATTGGGCACATATGAGTGTGAGGACAGTTGCTGTTGCATAATTTAGGACTGACTTAAGTGTATGGAGGCATGCAATTCACAATCAAGTGTTTTTAAGTCGTGTTGATTGTGAATTGGAGAGCATGGGGATAAGAAATTCTCTTCTTTTTGGTTTATTTCTTAATGAGGAGAAGATGAGAAAGCATGTCTTTAGATCTGCGGCATTTAGTTGCCAAGCCAGTGTTTTTGTATTTATTATTATTTTTTTAACGAGGAAGAATATAATGAAGCAGGAACAGCACAGTGCTGATAAAAGCTGCAATCATCCCCATGTTTAAGTGTCTCTGTGGGCAAAAGATGAGAGTTACCCACTGATGGCAGCAATCACAAACAGGAACCAATTTCATGCATTATTTAATGAATGAGTTTATGTTTTAAAGGTGCAGTGTGTCAAATTTAAGTCTATTGGTGAAGTTGCATTTCGCAGCCAAGTATCCCTCACCTACCGTTTACCTTCCATGCATGTTAGAGAACATATTTAGCCTTCAGTTAGCATAAAGATGTTTAGTTTGTCCTCTAGGGGCTGGGGTAAAAACATGGTGGTCCAAAATGGCCACCTCCATAAAGCTGACCTGGCTCCAAAAATTAGTATTAAATTAAATTAAATTAAATTAAATTAAATTAAATTAAATTAAATTAAATTAAATTGTCACATTTATCCCAGTTGCAACTCATATGAGCATATGAGCAACAGCGTTTGAAATAAGATAAATATGTTGGAATTTATGTAGGAACCGTCTACAATTTAAATGATGCCATTACATTTTAGTCATTTGGCATTTGACGCTTTTATTCAAAGTGACACATTGGCATGTAGACTGGCAGAGCAGGAGATTGAGCTCATGAGCTGCTCTACCACTGAGCCACTGCCACCCTATTATATCCTAAAAGTAGCAAACTATTGTAAATATGAACACACACACAAAATGATGTAACTCAAACATTCTAGAATGTGCCAGAATATGTCCACATACACTTCTGTTCCCCAGTCTATGGATTAAACAGAATAGAGAAACACAAACAGGCCAATACAAAGCAGAGGGAGCAAATTAGCAATACTGTTTCCTGTATTAATGATTTAACTGCTGTAAATAATGAAGTGACTGCTGCCTCCAAAGGGGGGGGGGAGGTTATTATCTTTATGTTCCTGCTGTCTGTGTACAGTCCATGCACATGTACACGTGGGGATTGAAACAGAAACAGAGCCACACGTACGCACACACACACACACACACACACAGATGCACAAATTGTTTTGGCACTGCCACTTTAGATTTACAGCTCCAGAGAAGCAGTGAGGACGAGAGAGGAAGCATTCAAAAAATTCAAAAAGAGAAGAATAAAAAGCATAACAGACTGATCCGTACCACACAGTGTAAACTTGATCCAACACTCATATAAATGACACATTTATTTGTTCAATCCAAGATACAATTTAACATCTACAAGGTGCAACACCCAATTTTTTTTTTACATGTTTTAATAACTACACCATGATACAACGTCAGTGTGAAAAGAATATGCTTTTATATAATTTTTGTGAATATTTATCATTAATTAATGCCAACTAGAAAATTCCCACGCCCCTCCCCCATCAAAAAACTGGTGACAAGCAGAGAATGCAACATGTTTTAAAGTTGTCATATTTTAAAATGAGTTGACGATACAGCTTGTGTTTTTGCGTCGGGAGGCTTTCAGGAGCTCCCACATTTAAATTGGTGAAAAACGGGTGAGAATTGACAGAGAAATTACAGTTTTAAAATCACCCTTGTCTTCAATTTTTCTTTTTAGGAACTCCAGAGCTGAGTTTTAACATGGGAGTCAATGGGAGGTTTGGCCAGAACTAAAAAATAAACTGCAATTGTTTAAAAACAAGTAATAGGTAACAAAACTTTGATTCAGCTAAAAAAAAGTCTCAAGTCTTGTGAGCCCTTTAAAGTTTCAACCACGTCTCTATGTTAATGTATGACAACACTGTGAGGCTCTAAAATGGGCTGGGCTATAGCAGTGCTACTGGATAATAGTTTTCATTTTAAGCTCATATTGTGAACCGGCTACTGAACATTGTTTTTTAAGGTTATACAAACCATCAAATTCTGCCAATAAACTCTCCTAAATGTTACACACTGGATCTTTCACCAAACTAGACTGACTGAAAGAGTCCAGGTTTATTGAAGTAGATAAAAACATTTTTATATAAAACCTCTTTTTTCCAGGCCGGGGTGACCTGATTGGCTCTGACTGTTTGACACAGGAGGAAGTGATAAAGACCAATGCCTGTGTGAAAGCCTTGACCTACTGTGACCTCCAGTACATCAGCCTTAAAGGTCTGCGCGAGGTGCTGTGTCTCTACCCGGACTACGCTCAGAAGTTCATCTCCGAGATCCAGCATGACCTGACATACAACCTGCGGGAGGGACACGCCACTGAGGTATGATCACCACGACACCATATTGGCTCCAGCTCCCCCTATTTTCCCCCAAATGGAGGCTGGATGGACGGATGGTTGGTTTGTTTGTTGGACTAGGATCAGTTGATCAGCTACTCTTAGTTGTTCCTCAATCACAGCTGAAGCTCAGAAGGGATCGGTGCTTTCGCAGTTGCAGCCATTATACATGAGGCAGTCCCCTTCACTGTCTAATTATAAATCTCTTTTAAAGATTCATCTGTTTTCCTTTGCAGTCGAGACTGTGTGCAGTCTGCTGTTCTGCACACTCTGGATGAGATGTCGTTGTCCACACACGTGTTTTATGTCTTTTATGTTTTTGTTTGTTTTTACATCTGTTTATTTATTTAATTACTACTGTACAGCAACGTGGTAAACTGCAGTTGTTATTAAATTTGCTTTATGAATAAATAGAATTGGATTAAATTAAAAAATGTGTCTTTGAGGCTATGGAGGTTTTTGAGGTTGTTTCCTGTCTCTTCTATGTAGCTTCCTCTCTGTTAAGGTTGTTTCCTGTCTCTTCAAGGTTGTTTTGTATCTCTTCTGTTGTTTCATGTCTCTTTAATGTTGTTTCCTCTCTGTTAAGGTTTGAGGTTGTTTCCTGTCTTTTTAATGGCTTCCTCTCTGTAATGTAGTTTTCTATCTCTTTGAGGTTGTTTCCTTTCTCTCTGAGTTGGCTTCCTGTCTCTTTGAGGTTGTTTCCTGTCTTTTTAATGTTGCTTCCTCTCTGTTTAGGGTTGTTTCCTGTCTCTTTAATGTTGCTTCCTCCCTGTTAAGATTTGAGGTTGTTTCCTGTCTCTTTGAGGTTGTTTCCTGTCTCTTTAACGTTGTTTCCTGTGGTAACTTGTTTGCACAAAGTAAGAAACACTCACTGGCTTCACTGTAATGTTTATTCAGCAAACGTAGCACACACAAGTTGTGAGCGAGCAGTTACATGATCACTCCACACTCATCATATACCATAGTTATCATCTAACATCAAAGGCCAACCCTTTACCAGATAACAACAAAGATCATTAAAGGTCGCGGGTAGCACATTGCCTGTCTCTTTGAGGTTGTTTAAATATGTTATCATCATCATCATTGTCGCATGTTCTAAATGCTTTAAAGAAAATTCCACAATAAGAGTCCTTCTGTTTTTCCCCACCAGTCTCATCTGTGCATTGATCTCCTCCACCCAGCATTTTACACAGTGACGGAGTGATGGCTCTGCACTTGCAAAGGATTAGCCATCTGGACTGGGAGTGAGGAGGAAGTGCAAATGTCTTCTGCTTGAGATGCGGCCAACAGATAAGATTTCTGCTCATTTTGGTCAATTCTAATGCTGGGGATTTACAGATGGAACTCAGCTGCAGCATGCACATGAATAACCAGCCTATACTGGAAATGACTGCATCCCATTGTCACTGCCAGTAAACCGGTTAATTAGAGCAGACATCCAAGAGAAACTGTATCATTACAATTCACTGGCTTGTATATGGCCCATAGTTTAAACACCTGGACACGTGATTATCAAATTAACACTGTATGTCACTGAGCAAACAGTAGCTGTAATTTATTATAATGTAACATATGATAAATAGACACATTTTACACGCCATGTCCTCATCTCTGCAGCTCAGTCTAAGCATCTGGTTGCAAAATAATAATAAAAACATGTTGTTAAAACTACACCAATACCACAGTTCTTATGCAATTTCCAGTTGGTAATAACAATGATACTAGTGTGGTAATAAGGAGAAAATCAGAAGTGTTATTATTTATTTGAAATTCACCACACACACATACACACACATTTTCCATTGTTATTACCAAGCTATTACTTGGTGATTAGTATAGAAATAAGAAGGTTGCTCCATAATATTTCTTCCCTTTTACAAAATTAGATTAAAATCAGGTCACTCCATAAAAAAGATGTTATTTTTTCCAGTAATTTGTAGCCCGTCTCTTAAAGTCTCTTTGTTGTGTTTTGTCTCATACCCCACTTATATGTGAGTCTGAACTTTATTTATTTATATTTAGCAAACCCAAAGAAGAGAGACAATGATGTGGTGTACTTTAGTTTGTCTTTATTCATTGTCAAGGTCAAGTTTACTTACAGACCACATTTAAACACAACCCCCCCCTTTTTGTCCCTTACCCTAACCTTAACCATCACAACTACATTAAACACCTTTAACCTATCAATTATAACCCCTACAACAAGTCTTAACCCATAATCAGCCATTTTAAGGTGTGACAGAATGTGAGCACCAGCCAAAAATGTCCTCACTGTTGTTGTCCTCACAAACATGCATGTACAATGTGTGTGTGTGTGTGTGTATCTATGTGCAGCATGAGCAGCGGTGTGTCCCTCCACCGAGTGTGGTGTGTACCTAAATATAGCGCTGTCAGATGTGTGGAGGGGGGTTGGGGTCGTCCCTGGCTGAATAAATATAGAGCGGCAACCAGATACAGACGAGATGGGGGGGGGGGGGCATCAGGCTGAGAAGAAGAGGAAGAGAGAAGGACCATGCTGTTTTTTACATTCATATGCTGACACAGACTCACAACATACATGTTCACACACACACACAGTGACCATATAATGCATGCAGCATCTCTCACATGCTGGACACACACTCTGTTTTATACCCACAAGGGCACACACGTAATTCCTAGGCATATATAGGCATGCTGCATACCGAGAGTGACACGTGCTACACACACACACACTTACACTTGCACACACAAATACTGAAATTCCCTTCTCCGCTCACATCCCTCCAGGCAAACCTCTGCTAAAATTAAACCTCTGTGATCTAAAAATACCAGCCTGGCACGTGAGTCAAAGACTGAATGGAGAAGACAACAAATGGAGGGAAGAGACGGTGAAGGGTGATGAAGATAGGGGAGAAAATGAAGGGAATAATACGGGGAAAGAGGAGTCATTAGCGTTCAATTTCAGTCTGCAGGAGGTGTAGGGAAAAATATTTCTGTATCAGCCACCAGCAACCAAACGCTGACTGAACTTTACTTTGAAAGGACAGTCACTTGTAAAGAGTCATAAGCATCTAAGGACCCTAATCTGAGGCCATAGCGCAGACAAAAATGACATTTAAAGAGACAAAACTGTCAGGAAACATCAAAAATAAAATAAAAACAAAAGGACTTTTCTTGTAAAAATATGAATTTCCTCTGCTGCTCTTGTGGGCTGTTATGATTTAAAAAGGCCAAGAACCAGTAGACCTAAAGGTTCCAGAAGGCTCTCTGAAGCAAGTCAGATAAATGTGAACACCATTAAGAACTTTAAAAAACAACAAAGACCTTAAAATGGATCCTGAAACTCCAAGAAACTCTTCATAAATCTGAGATAATAATAATCCCTCAAAAAAACTGCTTGTTGTTTGCTTGATTTTGAATGACAACCCTCTCTAAACTGAATGGATTATCAGCATCACTATGTGTGAATTGTGGCTATGCTCAGTGAGGCTTCTACAGTGCATGGCTCAGCAGCTCCCCCCTCTGCTCAAAGAGTGACACTCGACTTATTTTCCTCTCATTAATTCACAAACTCATTTCCTGATTCCCCATGAAATTCAAGCAGATTGTGGGTCTGGGCTGTGTTTACACTGGGAATGTGTCAGAAAAATACTCAAACTGTCACTGTGGATAGTAAAAAAAAAAAATATGATGGTTTTCATCTGCCAAAAATGAGTGGATGATGGTGGCGAAAGTTTCAGGAACAAATAACTATTAATTCAAGCTGAACAACTCTTTTCAAATTCATATGGTAATTTCAGACAATCATTCTTTATCTTCAAGGTTGTTTCCTGTCTATTTAATGTTGTTTCCTGTCTTTTTAAGGTTGTTTCCTGTATCTTTGAGGTACTTTCCTGTATCTTTGATGTTTTTCCTCTCTCTTTGACATTCTCTCCTGTCTTTTTTAGGTTCTCTTTGAGGTTCCTCCTGTCTCTGTAAAGTTATTTCCCTGTCTCTTTAAGGTTTTTCCTGTCTCTTTAAGGTTCTTTAAGGATCTTTCCTGTCTCTTTAAGGTTCTTTAAGGATCTTTCCTGTCTCTTTAAGGTTCTTTCCTGTTTCTTTAAGGTTTTTTCCTGTCTCTTTAAGGTTCTTTCCTGTCTCTTTGAGGTTCTTTCCTGTTTCTTTAAGGTTCTTTCCTGTTTCTTTAAGGTTCTCTCCTGTCTCTTTGAGGTTCTTTCCTGTCTCTTTGAGGTTCTTTCCTGTTTCTTTAAGGTTTTTTCCTGTTTCTTTAAGGTTTTTTCCTGTCTGTCTCTTGACGTTTCAGACTGACTGTGAGAGAAACGGAGGAATCGTGAAGAAGCTTCCCTCAATCAAGGAGGACGAGGAAGGCCCCGGGTCAGAGTCGGAACGCTCAGCTCTCCCGAAGATTCCTGCTCTCGGAAAGCTTGGCCGTGGCCTGTGCTCCCCCCTGCGCTCCCCCCTGCTGTCAAGACCCTTCAGAACAGCGAGTGTTCACCCTCGGCCCACCAGCCTGCAGATTCCTGTGATGAGCTTCAGCTGCCTGCAGTCAGACCTTAGCCCACGGTAGGAAAACACTCACTGAGGCACTGACTGTGTTAATCCGGTGGCTGAAAGTAATCCTCCTCTGTGGGAATTTGAACTTGAATCTGTCATGGCATGTTCAAACCATCTAGAGGCTCATTTGCATGAAACCTCTGGAGACGAGGCAGCAGACACTTGGACAGAGAAATGCCTCTTTTTTTTAAAGCACCAGGTTCAGTTTTTTTGGGATTGTTTTTGCATTTTATTTCCAAAAAAATAAACGTCAGGCTTGGGAGTGAGTATGTTTGTCTTATATTTTGCTGTCACTTCGTTTCTGTGCAAATTTCTATTCTTATCACTTATTATTGCAGTTTGCTGTTTGCTGTTGTGTTTTTATGTCAGTTTGGATTCCCCCTGTCTTATCTCACCTCCACTTGACTCATCTCGTCTTACCTTGTCCCATCTTATCTCATTTCATCTCATTTTACCATGTCTCATTTTACCTCATCTAATCTTGCCTCCTCTCATCTCTCATCTTATCTCGTATACTCTCACCTTACCTTATGTCATATTGTCTCATCTCATCTCTTATGTATTCTTATCTCATCCCATCTTGCCTTATCCCAATTAATGTCATCTTATTTCATCTCATCTTATCTTGTCTCATCTTGTCTCTTATCACTTCTCATCTTACCTTAACTCATTGCTAATCTTTTCTGGTCTCATGTCATCTTATCTTATCTCATCTCATTCTATCTCATCTTATCTTACCTTGTCTCGTCTCATCTCTTATCTCATATTGTCCTATCTCATTTCATCTCATCTTGTTTAATCGCACCTTATCTTACCTCCTCTCATCTCTTGTCTCATCTCATCCTATCTCATCTTACATTTGTGTCATATTGTCTCGTCTCATCTCTAATATTACCTTCTCTCATCCCATCTCATCTTATGCCAATTTATCTCACCTTATTTGACCTTGTCTCATCTATTTTCTCATCTCATCTCATGTCATCTGATCTTATTTTATCCAATCTCATTTCACCTCACAAGATTATTCATGATAAGTCCCACATTGGGGACATTTGCTTTGTGTTACAGCTGTGGACATTAAGTATTAACATGTTAAACATTAGAGCTCCGGACGTTACGTGACTTGGTCCCTGTGAACCGTCACGTTGATGCGGCAAAAAAGAATGGGACTAGTAATGTCCCTGCGTGTGGGGACAGTGAGCATGAATCATGAATCTACTGTTTAGTAACAACTTCACCCGTCAGTGATGGTGCAGTGAAAATGAAGCTGTGTTTTTTTGGTTGGTTGGCTGGTGATTTGTATGCAGGTGTGCGCATCATCACCTGCTCACACTGAGCACGACCTCTGACCTGCTCACTGACATCAGCTGGGGAACATTTCCATCAGCGCTCCCTCTGTCCTCTTTACGCGCAGTGATTTTGAATTTGACAGTTCAATTAACATTTTAGAGTTTATAGAGAGCAGAGAGGCCTGAGATCAGCACTGTCTTCTTTTTTTTTAAAGATCACATCAAACACTAGGCTTTAATCACATTTGACACATTTGTCAAAAAAAGTCTATATTTTTGCTAAATTGTGGACTTCGCAGATAGATAATATTTTTTATAATATATCTATTATATATTTTATCATGTTCAGTGCCTGTTTTTTCTTGTCCCATGTTAAAACGACACCTCCTCTGTCCTCAGGTTTGTCGACGGGATTGAGACAGAAAGCCACAGAGCCGCCGCTCAGAAGTTTGATTTTTCCTCCAGTGTAACTCACAGTTTCTTACCAAGCCCTGATTCGGCTCCCTCAGGTTACCTACACATAAATACACAAAAACAAATACTGTATATTATTAATTTCATTGCCGTTTGAAGCCATTTTCTCACTCTAGGTGTGTATGTTTGTGTCCACAGAGGCTCATGAAGATGCAGACACCATGCAGACTGTTACAAAACTAAAGCATGAGGTGAGGCTGCCGATAAAGGTGATCCTGTTCCTCATTCATCATCAAATATTTTTTAAAGAATAGTATTGAGTCTTTCCTCTGACTTTTCAGATGAGCGTCCTCTCCCGTCAGGTAGCTGCAGTGAGCCACGAGCTACAGGAAGTGACGCGTCTCCTCAGACCTCTCCTCCACGTCCCTGCCGTGCTGCTGACACCCGGCGCTGTGACTCCGCCTCCCAGCGTGTCGTCACACGGCTGCTCCCCAGCCCCGCCTCTTTTGACCCAAAGTGCACCTGCGGACTCTTCAGTTAATGGGAAGGCCCCGCCCGTCCTTGGACACGAGTCGTCCTCTCAGCAGCTCAGCGTGAACGTGTTACGTGGAGAGCTCGATCAACGTCTGTGTTCACCCTCGCAGACCAGCACGACCCCGTGGGTCTCCCATTCCTCAGCTCCCCCATCACTCCACAGCTCCCCCCATGAGCACACACTTGTGCCACCTCCCTTCTCATTCTCCTCTAACCCTTCTCTTCTTTCATTAAGCCACCCATCTCCCATCGCTCCCCTCTTCGTCGACCTGTCAGGACCTCATCTCCAGCTACTGTCCCAGTCGGAGTCTCAGCCCCGTTCCCGGTTCATATCTCAGTATGATGCCACTTCCCGACCCGAGCCCCACCTCAACGCCTCTGGCATGACATCACAACCTCGGGAGTGGGCGGAGCACAGTGTGCAGCTCAGCTTTGTCGACGAAGGACGACCATCGGTGTGAGCCGAGAAGAGCGGAGCGTGGACACTAACACTGGACGGACAGATGGGGGCAGCATGTCGCACAGTTACTGCATGACGAAACATTTTTTTTCCGAAACTCTGCCATGTAAATACATTGATTTAAAAAGATTATAAGCTATGATTATGAGCACCAGGTGTAAGCAGAACTGATAATAAAAGAGTTTGTTTTACAGTTTCATTTGGATGAGTTTGACACACAGTAAACTCCGGTAGCTGACCTCACACAACCAAAGTAACACTGTTCACCTCTGTAGACATATATCCATCCGTCCATCTCCTACTGCTTTATCCTCCACATGAAGGTCTCAGGGGGAGCTGTGTCAATCTCAGCTGACATAGGGCGATAGGCGAGGTAAGCCCTGGACAGTTCACCAGTCCATCACAGGGCCACAAAGAGAGACAAACAACCATTCACTCTCACCTATGGTCAATTTAGGGTTTCCAATTGTTCAATCCCCATACTGCATGTTTTTGGACTGTGGTAGGAAGCCGGTGAGCCTGGAGAAAACCCCACACACACACGGGGAGAACATGCAAACTTCATGCAGAAAGGCCCTCGTTCCCCCCGGTTTGCGAACCCAAGTCTTCTTGTTGCAAAGGCAGGAGTGCTCACCACCATCTCTTCGTCGGCTGTTGTCATCATAAATGTGAAGATGGTGGATAGATGTTGTGCCAAAAAACAGTGGTAACATTGTAATTTACACTACACTGCCTGTTACTAATGCAAACGTCACGCTATAACACGACTCTTACCCTTCCAGATTGCATCCTTTTGTTTCCCTCCAGCCTCTTGTAAACGTTCAGTGACTCCCTGGAGTAAGATGAATGGAAGTTAATGAGGAAGATGTCAGGATACTGCAGGTAATGTCCTCCCCACCTCTTTACAAACTCATAAAAAAAAGCATACTGGGGGCATTATAAAGATCAGATATGTTGGTCAATCTTTGTGGATTTAAAGTGCACATTGAATTCTGACAGGCTGAATCTGTCATCAGCCGATCCCGTTCATTTTTGCTGTGTCTTAGGCTGCTAACATGGTGCTTCATAGAGTCACGTGACATCTGGATCTCTATTGGAGTCATTTTTTGCTGCATCGTTGTGCCAATGGAGCATTTTATGAGCATCTCCCATATCAAATGTCAGTTTCCTTCACTAGTTTTGGTCTTTCTTTTCTCGTTAGGTCGCACAATTTTATCATTTCTTAATCGCCACTACTTTACATGTAATTTAGCAGACGCTTTTATCCAAAGCGACTTACAATGGAATCAAGTACAATTAGCCAGGGGTGGAATCGAACTTGCGACCATGATGTCTTTGGTGCACAAGGTAGGGTCTTAACCACTGAGCCACTCCACCCCACTTTTTATCAACTTGTGGCACTTTTGTTGAACTAGTTTTAACTAACTAGTGATACCAAATGACACATTAGTAGCACCACAGGCCTAACCAGTCAACTAGTTAGACTAGTCAAACTAGTAGAATGAACTCGGTTTCCACAAGCTGCAAGTCTTTTGCTGAAGTTGCTCTAAATCCCCACTAGATGCTGCTGTCCCCCAATTAATCATTTATTTCAGTAATTTGGTATGATCCAAATACTTCTTTATCCACACAGTGGAGCAGCTTATTGAGTCAAACAGTTACCACAACAACATTTATCATTTGATAATAATTCTTTTAAGAAGTCAATCAAAACATTCCTGTGTTGAAATGAATGCTTTTGTGTTGACATACAGGACATAAAACTTACAACATGTGTGATTTGTGTGTGTGTACATGACTTGCATGTGATTACATTAGGTACCACAGGGGGGCAGCATTTCCACACTGAAAAGAAACAAGCTCAACTTCCCGCTGCTCGTGTAGGTCCAGATTTTTATTACAGTTTGAAGTGAAATGTCAGAACAAACAGGATATCTTTAATTTATATAATATATATTATTATTATTATCTTTAATTTAAGTGATTTTTAAGTAAAACATTTTCATGGTTGCAGCAGAATGTGCTGATTTGCCTTGCCCTAACATTCTAGCAACAAAAATATCAGTGGGTGGAAACACATACACAAATATACCTCTTATTCATGGTGAACAACTTGTGGTGAGCTGTCAGAGATACTTAAGATGAAGGATGTGTAGGGCATCAGTGTTGGCAGTGCATGCACACACACCCACACACACAGGTTTGCACAGCTATACTTCTCAGCACACTGTACTGACTTCCATTCCTTTGGACAGCCTGAACAAAACCGTATCCCTAAAATGAACCATAACCAGTTAATTTCTAACCTCAACCTTAACCTAACAACAATTCATATCTCAAAGCTCTAAACTTAACCAGTTCCTCAGAAAAAGGTCAGTGTTTATGCACGGAAAAGGTCCTAAAGAGGTGATAAATACAAGAACACACACACAGAGCCCAAAGAGGAGCGACAGGACAAGAGGGCAGACAGCCTCAGTGGTAATGATAGGTGACTACGCTTCCATCTAGAATAAATCAAGGAACACTGACCACTGCTGGTCAAATCCAGACCCACTGTTTTAACAGACACATATATAAACCTGAAAGTGATGGATGGGCAGAATTTTTTGACATGTGATAAATTCCCACCAAAGCTTTGCTTTCATTTTTACAAAAAGCAGGAGTTTTCATGAAGTGAACATGTTTATCTACTATGGCCCTAATCATAATAATAACAATAATAATAATAATAATAATATTTAAATATTATATAAACACTTGATGATGATGATAGCGACAAAGATAGGGACAGTGAATGAGAGGCAGCACAAGTGAGAGGTGGAACTGTGGCATCATCGTTTTCCCAAAGTAGCACATGAAAACGCAAGGGTGGCGTTTTGAGATTTAAAAAAAATTTCGGGGCGGAGTCATCACAGCATGGCTGCATGAAACTGCTGTAACTTCGTTTTATACGTGACACAGGCAAACTACTGACTAGTGACTTGTAAAGCAGTTGTTTTCAGTGTAACTTAATCATTAGAATTAGTTCATTAAAAGGATGTGTTAGGTACTCCGTGTGACACAGTCACTGAAATACAGTGGCAGGGGTTGTGATGGCCGGCTTTCGGCAGTGCTGTTACTAAATACACAAGACTCCTTTGTTAAATCTGTTAAATTTGACACATTTCCGTGCTAAATGCTGGGGATTTTTAAGTCTTTTTAACTGTTCGGGATTGTTTGGCTTGATTCTTGAGTCAGATGTCGCGCTCAATCAGTGGCTGGCAGTCTAACGACGTCACATTTTAGTATTGGCTCAGCTCGCTTGGAACCTAGCCAGAGCAGGTACTAAAAAAAGTACCAGATACTTTAGCTAATGGAAGAGTAAAATAACCACGCTGAGTCGAGTCGTGATGGGACCATGTATTGGGAAAGCGCCACTAGAAGCAAAGTTGTAGCTCTGGGAGGGGATGTGCCATTTCCAACTTGCCGCTCTCGGTAGCTGGCCAATCACAAGAGCGTCTGTGTTCTGGGGGTGTGGTTTTAGCTCTGAAACCACTCAGCTGACAGAGACAGGCAGAGAGGAGAAGTAAACTGGCTCATTCTGTAGAAATTATGAAACTTGTTTTTATTATTTTTTTGGGGTTTTTTAACCATAAAAACAAGCTACTGTTTTTAAATAGACCTCCCTAACTCACATATGTAGTTTAAAAAGGGTCATTCAACCTCACCTTTAATTTAAGTTTTTATCACCACTGGGTGGCATCATAGACAAGTACTGTATATGAGCACTAGATATGATGTGTATCTTATATCTTGTGATCCCTTTACACTTTCTATCATGAGTTATGTTTCTATATTGTTGACACATATTGAATATTGCTCCACATTTTCCAACTCGTTACACTTTTCCCCCTTTTCTTTGCTGCCACAGCATCTGGGGAGTGAATTAATGAATCTTATGATCACATTAATTTTCACTTTGTCTCCAGGGCCATTTTTTATACCCATTTAATTCTACAAATAAAGACTACTTTGTATTTTGTTGCCTCATATCAGTGTACATTAGAGATTATTGTATGAATAAATTAAACTTTTTTGTCATGTTTCCCTCCCTCCCTCCCTCCCTCTCTCTCTCTCTCTCTCTCTCTCTCTCTCTCCTTCTCTTCTCTCTTCTCCTTCTCTCTCTCTGTCCATGTGTCATTTTACACAGCAGGCAGCAGCAGTCTCTCCTCATCCCTCCTTGTCTTTACATCTCCTCGCCTCCACTCCTAATCTGCTCTGTATTTTTTCCTCTTTCCTTCCCCTTTTTCATCTCTCTTTTTTTTATAAATAAGGAAACATTGGAGAAATCCATATTCTCTCAGGCTGGATTCACTCGTTTGCACCAGTGGATGGACTTTATTCCCCAGCAAGAACAGTGACATCTTGAAAAGTGAGTGAGCATTTTACTGGAAGAAAGTTCTTACACCTCCCGGTGTGTGAGATGAAAACTTTATGGCAGCTTTGACTTGTATAATACAAGGGGTTGTGTCATTTATGATGATGTGAAAATGCATAGTAAATGTAATTAAATGTACTTCGTAAACATAGACATAGCTTTACTACACTTGTCGACGAAGGATCTACAAAGGTCACAATTTATGTTATGATTTGGGACACAATAGTTTGCCATGGGGGTCCCGACATAGAAAGTTTGGGAAACACTGGTTTAAAGTGTCATATAAAGAATTGAAATGGTTTGTTTTAGTTTCAACGAAACATAACCATGTAACCATATATAAAATAGGCAAGTTCTTTCACCTGCACTTGATGTAAAGTATTTAATTTGAGCTAATTGTGGTCAATTAATATAAACTTTAAATTAAGTATTGATCTGTTGTAGATTACTTAGAACACATGTCTGTTTGTAGATCCATATTGTAGATTTTATTATTAAATTGACCTTCTCTAAACTTGCCACACAAATAGTTTCAAACAGTGTTGTGGTTGGCATCATACACCTAATTTTCTAAATATAGCTTTCATATTTTGTGATGGAAATTTCAGTGATATTCAGCCAACTGTGCAATATTGTTCTTATTGCCAAATACAGACATACTGTATAACTTGATTAAGAACATGTCGTTTAGTGTGGAGAATTATCATTTAAACAATATTAATTTGTTAATTTACTTTTAATGCCTTTTTTTTTTACTGTCACCACTTTGTGTGTTGTCAATGGCAGAGCTAACCTCAGAGAGCAACAACAAACTAAAGCTAAAGCTAAATTTTAACATGATTACATTTACTTTAAGATTTTGTCTTTTACTGTAAATACTTCTTTGTCGCTTGTACAAGTGCTAACGTCAGGGAGAAACTAAATCTAAGCTAAATGACATAAACGTTTGACAAATAATGAATGGAGTTTGGTGCTAGGCTAGCTCCAAACTCCCATTAAAAATAGTGTGTTGTTGAAACATCAGGCACATTTAATAAGCCGAGGTTATGTTGGTTAAACACAGCTGCAGCTAATACAATTCGGATTTACTGAACCACTGAGCGTTAACAATAGGGACCATTTCGTCCGTGCTCATTGGCACATGTCGTCAATAGCGCTTCGTTTGGCTCACCTGAATCTAACCGAGCCATTATTAGCCTAATTATGATATCAGCGGCACCTGTGTTTGCTCTGCTGTCACATTCAGCCTCTAATAGCCGTTACTGCTGCTGCCGCTCTCGCTACCGCAGGGAGTCCAGCTGTAAAAGTCGAAAATTTCACCGCAATGAAGTAAGTATTAACCTTAACATGACAGCCGAATTCACTATAACATTCTGGAAATTGTATTAGTAGCACTAATGTTTGTATATCAACGGCGAAGACTAAATGATGAACAAATATGAATACATGTCAGGGGGGCTGCTCCAGGTCTCTGTAGAATTAAGTGAAAAGCGCGTCATTTAAGTTGTTTAAAATATAGATTATACATAATATAATGTTATAAGTGAGCGTTTCAGGAACAAAATATCATATAATAACATTGTGTAAAAATTATTTAATTGAGTTTAAGGTCAATTAGATGTGCTGTAGCCGATTTAAGTTGAGAATGTTGATAAATATTGATATTATTGATTGAATATTAGCATTTTCTTATTGGATAATGGAGGGGAAACACATTAAATCCTTACATTTTCTCAGAGGTGTATGTGAATGCATCGGTTTTCTCATCCATTGATGACTAATTCACAATGAGGTGTGAACACAAAATCTGTGACCTGAAGCTTTTACTGACCTTTGCTCTTTGTGGGGTTTATGTGGCATTAAATATCTCTATATTATAAAACATAGGCAGTAATGTGATAAACATGTGGGCCTTTAATTGATGCAGTTTGGTCTGAAAATTTGACAAGACTGCGATTTCTGTTAAACCCACTTTAATCCAGGATCCAGTGTCCTAATATTCCCTGTGATGACCTGGAACCTCTCAAGGACACTCGGGTGTCATAAAAGCCCACACAGAGAATCCACACTTAAACCTAATTACAGTTAAATACTTCAAGAGACCCTGTAAATTAGACCCTGCCTAAATGAATCTGCGATTTTGTAGCCAGCTGAAGTCGTGTGTCTCGATGTGATTTGTCAGTCGCAGGCTACCGAGACTGCAACTGTACATTTGGCCTCCATGTGTGCTGCTAAAGTGAACAGGAGTGTGTGGTCTCATGGCTGTGTGCCCCTGAATGTGTTGCTTGAAGTGGTTATGTGTGAGTAACAGATGCTTTAAAAGCAGTTATAAACAGAGGACAGTGTATATATATTTACTGAATTAATAATATGAATATGCTCAAATTAAGTGGTTTTATTCAACAGAAACCATTTTTCCTATTAATATGAGACATTTTGAAAGAAATTTAATTGTTTTCTGGCATTTTATTTCTAAAACAATTAAAAATGAGCTCAGTTTTTGGGGAAAATATTTGTTTGATGCCGATAATAATCCCCCAGGGGTGACATTTACTTACTAGTAAAATTTTCCAGCTGTTGTGTTTTGTAAGTTTGTCTTGCACAGATTTCTCTCAAATGCCAAAACCATCGGTTTTTTTTCTCTCTCCCCTGCTGCACATTTTCTGCCTCCTCATTAACGACTTAAATATTGCTCTGGTTTAGAGGAGAAATTACGAAGTCCCAGATATTCCAAATATGCGTTTATTAAAAGCAGAGCGAGCACATGAGCACGCTTTTAACTTTAAGACATTTTAATCAAATCGTTACACACTTTGATTCCTTTTCTCTCAGCTGCTCATGATTCAGTGTGTGTATACATATGAAAACAGCATTCACTTCATTTGCACTGTAACCTTGTTTACTGTTGTCGATTTGACTCGGGGAATAGAGCGATAACTTTTTCGCTTTCCCCCTCCCGGGGTTGAAATGAAGTCCCAGCAGGAGGAAAAAAGAGGAAACACTTCAGAGGTTTGTGGTTTCTGTGGACTGGAGAATGAATGCTCAGTCATGATTAAATCCTTTAATAGAGTGATGGGGGAAATTGGGAAAGACAGTGTGGGACAGACAGCTGCGTCCAGGGATGGCAATGAGCAGCGGTGGTTTTTAAACGGATCGCTATAGAAAACATTAAATTCAGTGGACATACTGTCTCAGGGTTTTTTTTGGAGTTGCAGAAGCTGCAAAATCCGCAGTTTATACACAATATTGGACTTTTTACCCATATATCAGGAGTGCTTGGACTGATAACCAACACGATACCACTTTTTTGATACCAATATCACAAAGTCTTAAGCTGCTAACATATTTGTGCTCGCCATTTCCAGCTATTTCAAAAGATAAGCTGATTTTTCATTTACATTTTTACAGTTTGTGCATAGTGAAGCATCCAAGTCATTCCTAAATATATGTTTTTCCCCTGCGCCCAACTGAAGTCTCTCTTCAGTTGTGACATTAACCTGTTTTTCATACTCATGTCGCAGCAGATAGTGATATTTTCTTCATTGTGCAAAATATATAAACCTAAAACAAAATAATAGCTGTAGAGGGCGCCAGCATAGACGTCATGGATGTAGCAGCTTATTCAGCTCATGTCTGAAACTGACATTAATTTTAGACATAGCAACAGGCTCATTCCATGTGAGGTAAGGTTGTAGGACTGCGAATCACAGGATTGCTCATTTTGCTCAATCTGTGATACATGTACAATAAACAAATGACAATATTAGGATACAGTGATTCTGAGATGATAAATAAGTTGTAGTACAAGGAAAGGTTTTCACTTGCCTCTAAATCAAATTTTTAACAGAACTTTCCCAACCAACTTGAAGTTTAAATCAGTTTGACCAAATATCTGTTAAAATGACTCCCAATGATATCTGGTTTTACAGATATGGCTGTGAATTAGTCGTTACATTTTGCCCAAAAATTTGCTCTTGTCACAATTTATATCATGATTTATGTCACAGTAGATGGCCATCTTTAAAAGGTGATGACGCCTTTTTATATATATATATATATATATATATATATATATATATATATATCTCTATCCCCTTTTTCATGAACCAAAAGACAAGTTTAGTCTATATGTGTTGTAGAAAGACTCCAGCATCTCATGGCATATGTAAAAATCCTTATATGCGTTGGAAATTTAGAAAGTGGATGACTGACAGCTTTTCTAAGTTTTAAATTTCAGGTTTAGCTACACTTGAAGAGAGAAATTGTGAAATTGCGTTGGACAGCATTTCTTTTGTCTTTTAATTGGCAGCACTTAATTTTGCATGTGTGTTTTTTATGGTAATCATGCGTCGCTTTTTGGGCTCAAATTGGTGCTCAGCGTCTTTACAGTCAAAGCAGTGGAAACCACAGTTTGTGCGAGGAGGTAAAACAAAGCACAGGCAGTAGATGTTTGCCGTGCGTGACGCTGCACATTCTGCATTTGAATGCGAAACAAATGTCGTCTTAAACTTCTCTGACAGCACAACAAAGCAACGAGACGGTTTTATAGTTTTCAACAATACAAAAGCGGAATTAAATCTTGTTTTTATTTGATTAATAGTAAAAGTTATGTCAGTTTTGGTGTTGTATCCCATCATGTCACACAATGTGATGACATTTTGGGTATTGTTAAAGTCAAGGCTCAACTTGTATGCAGTGTTTTCTGCTTACATTCACACATCAAAGAAGGGAAAAAACTGTTTATTTCTCTGCTACAAAGCAAATTCTGCTGCAATACGTTCAGTCATTTCCTAATTAGCATGTTTGGATATATAATAATAATCGTCGTACACAATCGGTTTACAATAAGTCTTGATTCTGTCATTTTCCGTACATCTTTGCCCTCCACACCTTCATGTCAGGTTGTGATTTTTTTGTTTCTGTGTGTAAACTCAGGACAATAAACTGGTCTGTGTTTAGTCTGCGAGTTGAACGCCACTGGCTGTCGACTTGTGATCTGTTCCAGATGATCCTGACTGTCCCCGTCTGTTGTGGTCGTTGCTCTGTCTCTTTCAGGAGGAAACGGATGAAAGTGTGTGATGGAAACAGTATGTCAACAGCGATATCTGATCGATAAAACAGTGTGGATTAGTCTCTTCTGGGTTTTTCCAGCAGGGAAACACTTATCACATATTATATGCATAAAACCTTGAATAACAAGCAGTTAAAACACGTTTTTGTCCTGGTGTTTATGTTGGGATTTTGGCATGAAGTGTTGAAATCAAATCTCTTGTGTTTTTTTGATCTTTTTATTCATATAAATTTATATAATAATTTGTTACCATTATTAGCAAAATTAGAAACATCCTGCATATTTTACATACACATAATGAAATAAAAATGTAATTGTGTTAGAATATGAAATGTATTTAAATGAATGCTTTTTCTTTATTCTATTTTTAAGCTTTTTCTCTTAGTGTGTGAAATTATATAATTGGCCTCATACTCTAATAAATAAAGGCATAGTTTAATTATAAAGTATTCACATCTATTTGATTTTATTTCAATAATGTATTAATTATGAAAAACACTCCAATTTAATCAGTTAAAACCACTTGAATATGTTTGAAATCTGGCTATAGCTGTGAATCAACCTTAATTTATTTAGCTAGGTATGAGATGAGTTTTATATGGTTTTAAGTAAATGTGGCTGATCTAAATTTGACATAAATCTCATCCTGAATGGTTTCATTTGTTGAGTTTATTAGTTTGTTCATGTTAAAATTGTGACATTCTATAATGTGCAGTTGAAACGCATACATCTACATATTTCTGTGAGGGTCCAGATCCCATCAGAGAGTTTTTAACTTGACTTTGAGTGTCTCTTTTCCTTCCAGCACACTCACACACTCTGCTGCCTGCACCTCCTGAAGCATTCGTGGGGATGGATCAGCGAGGAGGTGCAGGAGGAGGGACGGAGAACCCCGTCCTCCAGGTCAGTGTCAGCCCAGAGCGGCAAGAGCGGCAGGACCAGAGCCCCATCTCTGGCAGTGGCCCGCCGCCACCCTGCAAGCTGAGCCGCGCGGAGGTCAACGGCAGCCCGGCAAACCCACAGAGCCGACAGAACGGCACGCCACTGACAACAATGGGAGGTGAGGCGTCAAGACGAGCACAGACTCTACATCCTGTTTTCAATCCAGCACAACAGATTTCACACCAGTGATGTGAGATATTCAATCAATATTAAATAAATATTCTGATATTACTGATACTTTTTATTTATAGATGCAGTGTATGTACTGTCATGTAGGGGAGAGCAGCGCGTCATGTGTCATGGGCATTAATGTTTTTTATCAGCCCTTTCCATATGTATCAAATAAAATTGGCAAGTTTTGTCATAATGCGTCTTCATTCTGTGGTCTAAAAATAAATAAATAATTAATTATTTTCAATATACTTAATGCAAACTGGAATTTTTTTGGTTTTATTATTACAGCCTGACCTAATTATTATAAGATTAGCAGATAAAAAATACTCATGTTAACACACCTAGAGCACTAAAATGTGCCCATACAATTTCAAGCTATAAAATAGTATTGTTTTTTAATTTATTTTTTTAAAGGGCCTTAAATTGCCATGTTTTTATCATGATGCTTCAAAAATAGTGATTTGAATGGGTCTCAATGAGCACATTTTTGTGCGTAGGTGTGTAGTATACATTTTTAACTGACAATAGGATAAAATATTCTAGAAATGAAAAGCCAAAAACACAAAGATGTGTATACGTGTGTTTAAGGGTTAATATAAATCTGAACATATTTTCATGATCGCTAAATAAGCTTTTCACCTGTCTTTTCATTTGTGCATGTTAAAAACTTAGAGCAGATCCTGTATTTTTTTCTGGATCTATTCCTATAATGGGATTTGAGAAATGATTAAACTTTATGGTCATTATGGCCTTGCTAAAACAAGTAATCTAAAGGTGGCCTGTACCATATATATTAAATAATTAATCTATTCCAATGGGCTGAATATAGTGTTTGAATACAATCTATAAGAATATTGATTAGTCTGCTAAAGTAAGAGCAATGACTACAACAATCCACATATTCCCTTTTGATTGATTCCTCAGAAATGGGCAGGATTTGTCTGGTTCTTTGTGGATTCTCATAGTAATTGTGGCCTTAGATATTAGAAAACATTGCTCCTCTAGTCTTGATGACCTTTCAGTCATACCCAGTCACACGCTGCCATCAGGAGCACCTTGCAGGTTAAGTGTCTTGACCAACTAACAGAACCTGGGATCAAACCGATGATCTTCAAGCTGAACGACAACCCAATCTACCACTGAACCACGTCTACTGTCCTTCTATAAGTCTGAAGTTAAGAGGAACCATGAATGCTTCACAGCCTGGGTTTAGTCTCTTATCAGTTTGCCGGGAAATTAAACATGGAATAATTTTTTGTTGTTGTAATTAACCAGATGCAGAAAGTGTTTTGAGACTCTATTAGTGACGTTGATGATTGAAACTGTGGTTAGGGAGAGGAAAAGGGAGGAGGTCATGATGGTTTCATCATGTTTTCATACACTACACTTTACATTTCACATTGACATAATGTACATTTCTTTTTACATGTGTCATTTTTCTTGAATCTACAGTCAAGTGAATACAGAACATTACAGAACATTATATATAGGGATGAGGCTAAGTTAAATATGCATACAGATGACTTATTTTGTAATCTGATTACATGGAATCTGTTACTTCCAAACCCTGCACACAGGTAACACAGACTCTGCGCTGGCACCCGGAGTAAAAAAAACACACAGGAAACAGTGCTGCACAGATGCCCATTATTCTCTCATGCAGTTGAAAACATCATCCTGCATCATCACACACACACACACACACACACACACAGTTGCACCTCTCTCCACCCTCTCACTGAGCAGTTACTGGCTGATCCTGAGCCTAACACGTCTCTGGTTTGGCTCCAGCTGATCTGTCACTGCCTCATCAGGCGCAGGATTGATGGCGGGTTAACGAGCAGTTCCTGTGGGACGCAGCAGTGGACTGGTTGGGTGTGAATGGGTCCAGGCCTGGGGGAACTCTTGGTACTTTCCCAATGAGTCTGGTCTAGATTCTCTTTGAGGAACCAGCCCCACCACTGGAGTTATGGCATCCCTCCCTCACTCCCTCGCTGCCTCCTTGACTGCAACATGATAAAGACGTTATATCCTGTAACAGCGGTTCTGGATTTGACTCGTAGTCCTTGTGGGCTTTAATATGTGGTGAAAATACAAATATGGTTGTACAAATCTCACAGCGACTTACAGGCAGCTGCCCAGTTTAACCAGCGGCTTCTACGGAGACCACCAAGCAGCTTTTGCTGCCACACAATGTCATGAAAAATCCCTGGCTTTGTTTGTTTACAACTACACATGTCCATGCAATCCAAGGTTTTTTGGGGCTATTTTGATTTTTGAAACAATAAAACAAGACTCTTAACTAAAGTGCATAAAAAAGGCTTATTCTGAGGCTTTGAAAACAGTAATTTAAAACAATTATACACTTTTACAAAATACTTACTGGTAGTATATTATTATACTTACTATTATTATTATTATTATTATTATTATTACTACAACAACATTACAACCAGGTCTAAGGGAGAACCTGAATAAGGAGACTCCCTATTCCTCTTCAACTCCCAAGAAACCACCAGCAACAAACTAAACAAACCATTTTAAAGGTTTATTTAAAATGTGTGCTGGCAGTCTGGCTCAAGGAAGTCCCCTAGACCTGGTTGTAACAATTGGGGTCTCGTCCGGGATTTGAACCCAGGACCTCTCGCGGCCCAAGTGAGAATCATACCCTTAGAATATTGAATTTCTGTCTTGATAATAAACCTGATAACACTTTATTTTGATAGTCCATTGTTGACTCTCTATTTATTTATATATACTTTTCTCAACTGTAGGATACTTTTTGTTTGCATTTGAATATATCGATACAATCCAAGGTTTCTGGGGGGGGGCATTCAGCTTGTATCCCCAGTGTGTTGAATAAGTATACATTACATTATACAATGTATACAGCCACAGAAAAAGAGACAGAAGGCCAACTAAGGGAGGAAAAAATCATAAAGTGAGAAAGACCAAAACAATCTCCAAACACAAGAGGCAGATGACGAGAATAAGAGAATGCAAGCGCAAGAGAGGTGGTACTGTACATCGTTTCTACAATGTGAATAAGTGTTTCCATTGCTCCCAATGTGCCATTCGGTGTGGATAAAATGCCGATACAATTTAAAAAAAAAAAAAAAAAAAAAAAAAAAACTTTAGTTGATTCACCTAGATCCTTTTCCGTGTGGTACAGCAGCAAGTCCTCATTCTTCTCCTCTAAAGTTTCTGTGAATCCGTGTCGTCCTCCAGGTTTGATGATCCCAATCTACTGTGTGGTGGAGCACAGTGACGCCGGAGCCACGGGGAACTTTGACGGACACGGCGACTGTCACGCCGAGTTTGTGTTGGTGCGCAGGGACGTCCTCTTCACTCAGCTGGTGGAGACGGTGCTGGTCGCTCTCGGGTATTCGCATAGCTTGGCTGTACAGGCACACGGTGAGCATGATGTTTTATAATCCAGTGTTTCCCTAAATTTATATATGGGGATTTAAAAGATGGCTAACTATCGTGACAGTATAATTCATGACAAGAGCCACATCTGCGACACCTCATATCAACTAAAACGTCATTTTATGAATGCCATTTAAAACAAATACACAATTCTGCACATTTGTTAGAGGACCCAAAATAAATGTCCTGTGACCCATCTGTGGGCAGCGACCCAGTGTTTAGGAACCATTGCTATAATCCATAACAGCCACGCATTTGTGATATGAGTGTTTTGGATATTAATTCAAGCTCCTGACTCCTGTTTTTATACTTGCACACTGACAACGTGTAATCCTGACTTGACAATTGTAAGGTTCCACCTCAGTGTGAAGCTCTGCATCTCCTCTTTAATCGATTACTCAAACTCAAATAAACTGGGGGCCACTGAGGAGGGGGCCGGTCAAGTGGAAAAAAGGGGTGCATGACATGAGCTTCAAATTATATCTCAATATTCCATCATACGTAACAAAATTGGTGACGATATTTCACAGAATGTCAAAATAAAAGCGTCTGAATCAAAGTTGAGTTTGAAACCTCTGGTTACCTGCAGTAAAAATGATCTTTTTACAAAACTATCAGAATGGAAAGAAGGGGAAAAAGACTAGATACTGTACAAGGTAATCCTAATTTCAAATCAATCAATCCCTCCACAAACACAATGTATAAAAAACTTCATATCAAAAATTAAATAATTCCGTAAAAACACCTTTTTGTGTTTGAATGTAGCAGCATTTGGTGCATTTCACAGCCTAATATAAATGACTGAATATCATCTTTACAGTAGTTTAGAATATGTACTTAAAAAGGCATATTGTTGCGCTGTCTTCACATGTTAATTTATGGTAATTTTGTTACTCGACGTTCACGGTGATGTTGCGAATTGACCATTTAAGGATGTACATGAGACCAAAAGCAAACTAAATTGTTGTGTACTAATTGAATGAATAACAGAAAAGAGCAATTAGGCCCCTGCAACAATTTTATTTGTATATAGAATTGTATATATGCAAGTAAAATATCGATTTAATCATTCAAAAATATTGTATTTCATTTGTTTGAAAACACACTTTTTGTTTGCGTTCCCTCACGTTGCGCCGTGGTTTTTTTGTTCGCGATTCTGACCATGGGTGGGCCTTGGGGAGCTTCCTGCTGATTGGCTACTGAGTTTTGGAGTGACAGTAGTCATGGGCCATGTTGTGGTCCGTCTGGAATTCGTTCCCCAAGTTTTCCCCGTCGGTATCGTCGTAGTCCCAGACGGACAGCGACTCCAAGCCTGTGACTACTTATCATACAATATTTTTGAATGATTAAATCGATTTTTTTATTTTCTATTTGTGTATTTTTACTTTGTGGTTCGTATTTCTTTGCTCAATTCATAAAGTGCTTGCTTCTTAAAAAGTGCTGTTATAAATATTGACACAAATGTAATCCCATATGGAAACCTCATGTTTGGATAATGTGAATATACACATAATATTTCATGTCAAGGTTTGAGGATCCTTGCTCTGTTTTCACATAATTCCCAAGTGTTTTCAAATATTTAGATATTTCTGGCAACAAGATGACTTAAAAACTCCAGTAACATCCCATAATTAACGTTCTCGATAATGAGTCAATATTTTAAATGTTCCGGTAATGATGAGTCAATATTTTAAATGTTTTCTGTAATGATGAGCTTCAGTAACATCTCATCATTACCGAGAGTGTTTACAATATTGACTCATCAGCCTCTGTAGTGCATGTTGCTTCACTTTGCTGTTATTACATGCCAATGGGAAACATTGCTTTGTTTGGTTATTTATGAGTAATTAATTATGTCCAGCAGCAGCAGCAGTAACTGCTTTTCCAAATGGGTGGGGGTTACTACTTATTTATTTATTTTTTTAGAGGTAAATCTGAGGAAATCTTTCTTTTAACTTTTTACCTGCCGATCCAGTTCACCCACCAAAATATCTGAATCCGTGCGTCTCAGGCCAGAATCAAAAGTTTCTCATCATCTCGAGATCAAAACAAGAGGGAAGACAACATCCAGGCGACCATGAAACGTCAGCCTACTCACACACACACACACACACACACACAGAGAGAAAGACATTCCTGGTGTGTCCCCATAAACACAGGCCCTGTAACCAAGTGGCCGACGCCCTGCGACCCCCCTCGCCTCTCTCAAATAGCTAGGTTTTGTTCTGAGAAATAAGCCTTTTCTTTTTCAAATAAATATTTTTTGGCTGGAGTCGTGCATTTTTTCCCCCCAGTGTGGTCACAACCAAAATTATACAGTCTGCTATTTTCTTCTGCGATTGAATTGCATCTTGCATAACTTTGGCTGGATGTGTATTTTTAAGCTTTTAAACTGGCACAGGTTTTTTTTTTTTCTTTAATTAACTTGCACATTAAGGCTAATTAAAAAGAAGCTCTTTCGTATTTGGTGTATATGGTTTCTCCTCCGAGTTTAATATGACCCTAGGTAAAATGCCGAGCAAAAAATAGACATGTCAAATCTAATTTGAGGCCATGTTTTGGGAAACATTCACTGATTACTCACTTTAAAATATAAATTTACCATATTTTAAGGTTTTAAGTGGATCCCAGACACAAACCAAGTCCCTTTTCTTTTTTTTTAAGAAACAAACTGCACTTAAGAGCATTTATCGCCAAACCAAATTATTTCATGTATATTTAAAACGGTCTCTAAACCCCCTCCCAGACTTCTAAATCATTTAAAAACAAGTTTGAGTAATTACACGTCTGTGATTCAAACATGTTTCTTCACCAAAGAGAGTGAAATATCTGAAAATAGTTTCCAGGACACTGTCTTGCATGCTAAGGCCTCACAATCGGATGAAACTGTGGCTCAGCTTCATACTATCCTGATGTTTCATGGTGTTTTTTTGGTGACCCTGGATGATTTAAAATCCACTATGCTGTGACTCACATGTCCATTTTATCACTAATTATATTCAAGCAGAAGCAATGGTTATATTTGTTTTGTTTTTCCAAAACTTTAAAGAAACAAGTCTGTGTGTGAGTTTCCATAAATGAATTTACAAACCGTTACAGAGCTGTTACCCTCTTAATCCATGTTTGTTGTCATTTTCCTTGCATTCTTTGATCTGCCAGTTTCTCGGGTGCTGACAAATATGTCTGGTATTCACAGTCTTGTCCCACCGACAGGCTCTGATGAGCTTGGTTGTTTCTCAACTCACATTCTGTAGCTCGGGGCTGCAACGAGTGAATCAAACCATTTTCGATAAATGACGAGTGTTTTATTAGGGAATAAAAAAACAAGCTTCAATTTAGGGTTTGTGGACAAAACAAAAGATAATTTGAGAAACATCATCATTTCCAGGTTTGGGAAACACCGATCCACATTTTTCAGCATTTTATAGCGCAAACAACAAATACACGTAGACATTGTTATTTGGTATAATAAAATAGAAAATAAAATGAAGCTGTGGCATTAATTTAAAGAATGAAAACTTTGTGTCACACAGTAAAGTAAAAAGAAACAACTGATTATACATGTTAGATATTTAGGGTACTTTAAGGACCCCATTGAAACTAAAGGCTTTATTAATTTTTTTATTATTAGTCCTCAGAATTAATTGTATTTTTGAGGGCCTAAGCATGCTCATAAACTTACAAAATTTTAAATTTACATCTGAAAGATGTTCGGCAGGAAAAGGGGAGGGGCAAATAACTGTGGTTTATTTAATATTTAAATTAAAAAAACAATTTGCTGGTTATTGTAATACAGTGCATGTATATCTCTTGTTAGCATGTTAACATACACTCAGATTCCACTTTTATGTTTATAAAGTGAGATTTAATGAAGTTTAAAATGTCATCCGTGCTGCCTTCTTGATAAATAATCGATTACTAAATTAATTGTCAGCTAATATTATAATCTAATGGGTTGTTTTTTTTAACAATTAAAACAAGTTGTCTGATTCTTCTGCTTCTTAAAGGGGAATAGGTTCTGATATCTTTGCTTCCTATCAAAAAAAAAGGAAATCATTAAAACTGGAGGATTTTGGTTTGTGGAAAATTCACGATTCATTTTGAGGTTTGAAAAACACTGGTCATAGTAACATTTTCAGATAATTTTGGACCTAACAATTACTTGATTATGATAATAATCGTTAGTGGCAGCCATCTGAACTATTTGCTTCTGTTCGCTGAGTGTATTTAAGGCCGGGAGTTTAAAATGTTGGTTTATATCAATGACAAACTGATGACATGACAAAAGCAAAGCTTGGGCAGCAGCAGGAAACACAGTTTAAAGTGCCAGAATCCTGCTGTCAGACAGACAGACAGACAGACAGACAGACAGACAGACAGACAGACAAAGGAACAATGACGGTGTTTATTCAGAGCTTCAACATCAAAAATGCTGCTCTCATCTTTAATGTTGAGCTGGTTTTACATTTCCCCTCTGATTAATCGGCTGGAGAGTGCAGCCTATGGGCCCATCGCACGCGCGCGCGCGCGCACACACACACACACACAGGTTTGCAGCTTGTTTGTAAGCCTTATCCATAACCTTAACCTAACCACAACTCAAATCTTAACCTTAAACTTAAACCATTCCTCAGAAGGACCAGGTTTTGGTCTCCATGAGGACTACTGGTCCTGACAAGGTCAGTGTTTATGCCAGAAAGAGGAAACAAAATCAAGCACCCACAGAAACATATGACTGAGGCTGACGGGCCAAGCAGCGTCTGGCTTTGATTTCGCAGCTCCTAACATGATTAGGCCTGTTTAGATTTGCACTTGTAGTCATGGTTGGAGCAAACTGAGAGAATGTTCCAGAATAGGAGAGTTTCAGCTCCCTCTGTACACACTGACTGGACATCAGTGTCCAACAGAAGATGATTATTTTATTATAATGCGCTCTGTGTGTATGTGTTTTCCCCAGGTATCATTAAAGTGGGCCGTTGGAAGCCGATGCCCATCCACTATCTCACAGACGCGCCAGAGGCAACGGTGGCTGACATGCTGCTGGACGTTTATCACATGGTCACACTGCGCATCATGCTGCACAGGTCAGCTGCATATGGTGTATTTAAATGATAGTACTTTAGCAATGTTGCCATTGCCAGAGCCACCTAATTTTAATTATTTGCTTATTTTAATTCTTGTTTTAATGGTAAGCTTGGCAGTGAACATAAGAAATTAACATAAGGTGTTCTTATGAAGGTAATCATAAGTAATAAATAGTAAACATGCATTTTAACCCTTTAAAACTGAGCTGAAATCACTGACGACACGGTTGCACAAGCACAGAAGCTGAGAAGTTGCACATCAATTAATTTCACTCACGCTGTTTTAGGAAGCCAGTGAGAGAGGAGAGGAGAGTGGGAAGAACACCTGTACATACGTTTCCGTTTTTTGGCCTGTTTTTGGACATTGAGAGAGTCTCAAAAATGTTATTTCAAATTTAACACACACAATCTGGTCTTTGTGTACAACTGCAGTGCTTTTCTAAATAAACCTTTTTTGTTTTCTTCATTTAAAATGGTTAAAACTGTATTTTAACATGCAGTACATTTTAAATAATTGCCAGATATTGTAAGTTGTTCTGCAAAAATGGGCAAAAGCACTTACTCACAGGACAATTTCTGGTCCCTTTTATGGTTAAAATAAGCAAAATGGGTTAACGTCTGATATTAATATTAAATATCAAAATCAAAAACCTAAATAATATAGACTATATAGATGGTGAGTGACAAGACTATATAGAGGGCATCATGACTTTAACTGAATTGTGCTGGATTTCACATAAAAGATATTGCACTGACATGAATAACAATATTTATCAACATAGGAGGAATTTCATGTGGTTTGTTATACAACCTTGACCATATCCATTATATCAGATAAAGATATGTGTGCTGCAATTTTGTCTTACTTAATTAAGTTATGGCTGATCTTTGTCGAATATAAACTGATTCTGTTTCCCTCGGACCACTGACAGATGAGTTCACAAAAGCTCCTCACGACTCTGTGTGACGTTCCCGTGCTGCACACAGGAAATTATTTCAAGTACGAGTGAAAACTCAAAAGAAGTGCCCATGAAAAGTTTCAAAAGGGGAATTAATCTGCTTCTTGTCCCCCACCCCTGCACGGCTCCTGTATACACACAAATGTCACGTCAGGTCTGATGAAGGACGCAGCATACAGACAAAAAAAGTTACAGCTTTAAAATAAATCACCTGGTGTCATGAGCTGTTTAAAGGGAAATCACTTCATGATGTTTCTTTGGAGTGTTTTTAATGATTCAGTGGTCACTGTGTTGTGTCATAGTGAATATTTTTGTTCCATAGCTTCGCGCGGCTGGAGGAGCTGCCGTCAGAGCAGTGGACCCATGCCACAGTGAGGAACGCCCTCAAAGAGCTGCTGCGAGAGACCAACCAGAGCGCTCTGGCTAAAGAGTGTCCTCTCTCCCAGGTGAGCACTCTACCTGAATGTCTGGGTGCCTGAACGTCCACAAAGAGCAAAAAAGCTAAATGATTTGACTGTGGAAATCTTTGTTTAGATTTTCCTGGTTTCCACATTTTCCACATTATGGATTTTATTTTTTTATGATTAGTATGTTACAGGAAGTAACAAGTAAACAGAGATAGAGTTTTAAATTCCTTTGCTTAAGCTAAATGGTTCAGTGTGTGTGATGATGATGATTCTATTTCTCACTCACACACACACACACACACAGCTGAATTTATTTTTTATAAACATGTGGTGTCATCATCAGTTACCCACACGTTTGCAGTGTGTAATCTGTCCCACATACACATACAGTTATTGATACAATCCCATGGGAAAAGATGCAAATACACACACACACACCTCAATTATACTGCTGTCTCTCACACTTCACACACACACACACACACACACACACACACACACACACAGAGAGAGGGAGAGACACACACCCTGCAGTCATTAGACCTGAGAGTGTGTCATTTGGACTTATGATTTACACACGGGACTTCGTCATGATGTAATTAGTGATTAGGGGGAAGTGTGTGGGTGGTGTGTGTTTGCAGCCTGACTCATGTGAGTTTTAATCCTTACTGTTTCCCATGTGGAGCCTCCACCACTCTCTTTAAGAGTTGGTGCATCTATCTGAGGAACTGACCACAGTGCATGCTGGGGGAAAAAAATAAATAAAAATAAAAAGTCAGGCTCAAGAGTTGTCACGAATCAGCCGAGAGTTGGTCAACGCGGAAATCTCATCACCCAATTATAGAAGGCAGAGCCACACCCAGCACAAACCACAGGCTTTTATTAACGGCCTAATTATATTAAAATAAAGTTTGATTCTTCATAATAAAGTCATAAATCTGTAATAATGTTTATTTATTATAATACTTTAGAGCAGAACTCAATTACAGAAGGGCCCGAAATTAAGTCCAGGGCCAGACGAGGTCAAATAATTTTAAAAAGCAAGCTAATAAATTCAAACATGTCATGTTAAGATATATTAGTGAACGCAATGGATGCTTAATTGATTTAATCATGGAATAGCCTGAGATGGGCTAAATATTAACATAGTCAAGTCAACTTTATTTCTAGCGCACATTAAAAAGGGTGCTTTACAGATTTAAAGGCACAGCAACATAAAAGGTATAAAAAATAGAAGTAAAATAATGACATAATAGAATAATAAAATGGTAAGAAACGACATAGAAGTGTCTGGGTTGATTACTTTTATCCTGAAGTGAAGGCCAAGGAGAAGAGGTGGGTCTTTAAAAGTGATCTAAAATGTTCAGTGGTGGGGGCAGATTTTATTCGCATGGGTAAAAGTTTAGGGGCAGCTACAGAAAAGGCCTGATCGCCCCAGGTTTTTAGTTGGGATTTCCAAGAACTTCCGAGAGGTTAGATGGTGCAATAAAATTTTAAAATCATTCCTAAAACAAATAGGAATCCAGTGGAGAGAAAGAGAGAGGAGCAACACAGGTCCACAATTCATTTATTTCTTTTAGAGGTGAGCGGGCCGAACACAATCGTACGGCAGGCCAGATGTGGCCCGTACGCCTTGAGTTTGTGCTTTTAGACCTTTTCTTTTTTTAATGCATCATTCCTTACACTTCCTTCCTGTCTGTGTCTCTGTCCAGAGTATGATTTCAGCGATAGTGAACAGCTCCTACTACGCCAACGTCTCCACCTCAAAATGCCAAGAGTTCGGACGCTGGTACAAGAGATACAAACGCATCAAAGGTAAACTTATTCCTCCTGTGGAGATTTTTCATGTCCAACAGAAATGACCTCTGAGCCAAAGACACTTTGCTCCCAGACGCGCCACAGCAAACAGGCAGCTCTCTGCAGGTCTGAGTCTGGATGAATATTTAACACGCGTACAATACTGTCGTGGTTACTCTCCTCCTGGCCACACGGCAGAGTAGTGGCTACTACTGATGCCTTACAGCAAGACTGGGGTCTTTTTAGCTTTTTGCTAGTTTCCTCCCACAGTCCCAAACATGCAGAGGTTAACTGAACACTCTAAATTGACCATACTGTCCAGGGTATGACTCCATCTTTTTCGCTATGTCAGCTGGGATTGGCTCCAGCTCCCTGTGACCCTCATGTGGGAGGATGAATCTGTAGACAGTGAACGAATGAACGGATATTCACCATGCTGAAATATTCTACCACTGGAGACTTTTATGTTTAGTTTCAGTCGACTGAACCCTTTCATCAAATATCGATCTCTCAAGTGAAAAGGTTCCTGGGATGCATGTAATCCCGATGTTTCACAGTCGCCTGACTCCTTAAATGCACACAGGCTGTAGGTTTATGATGTTCAGCAACTCCTGCCTTGTTAAAAAACTTTACAGTTTCTGTGACCAACTCAAACCGTTCAGCTGTTTATACTTTATTTGCCTCCTGTTGCTTTTCACGCACAGAAAAAGCAGAGCCCTTTCAAAAGTGACACTTGTGACTGGGCTCACCTGCCTCGTCGCCTTTTTTGGTTGTTTTTTTTGTGTGGCCTCAAAAAAGCGAAGCGTAATTTTAATGAAGTTCTTTCCCATTCTTCTGTCTGTCCACCCCCTGCATGTTTACGAGCGTCTGTCAGCCTGTATGTGTCTAATCTGCAGCATGAGATGTCTGTCAATGACAGCTCTCAGTAGGAAGGAACTGTCACATGGTTCACATTAATGTCACCCTTAATACACATGACAAAACTAAATGCTCTTAACTCCAAATGGAAAACAGCAGTGGTAGCCCCCCCCCCCCCCCCCCCCCCCCACACACACACACACACACAAGCTTGTCTTACACATACACACACACACAGGGAAGGTAAAAGTCTGAAGCCCTGCCAAACCTCACTCCAACTTTTATTCCCTTAATAACTGAAAATGTGACTCCGAACCAAACCCAGTGGAAGCGTAATAAGAAGCAGATTTATGTGCAGCACAGCAGAGAGAGGCCAAAGAATCCAGAAGAGGAAAGACAAAGTTCACCTCAGCGATAAAGAGAATCTTTTCACTGATTTGATTAATCAGGAGCTCCTTGACCAACCTGTAGCCAACTTCATTCACTGTAAAGAACGCAGCAGCAGCAGCAGCAGCAGCAGCCCGTCACAGTGACTTATAGAACACTGGAAATTAGAACATTAGAAATTAAGTTTTAATGGACTATAAATTATAGAAAATAAACTAGATTTGTCTGATTTAAAGTACTCTTGAAGTAAGGAGTGTCTATTCCCTTGATGGCTGGTTTAAAAAAAAAAAGAAGCCATCGAAAAGAGGAGAATAACTGAAAAATGAAGGTACACACTGTTACAGAAAGGTTTAATAAGAATGCAGTACAGTTAAATAAGTGATGTAAGGGATTTATAATGACTCTGATGCAGACTTGTCATGTTTCCTCTTCAGGTGAATACATTGAGAAGATGTGGAGCGCACAGGACAAGTCGGATATAAAAGGTACGTTCAAGGGCGAGCTTCCTCTAATGTATACAGTGTATATATATTTATAATCTCTTTTACAAAATTTTTTTTTACTAATCTCAGGTCGCAAATCCATCACAGCGCCACATAGAGACAAACAACCATCCACTCTCTCACTCACATCTACGGTCAATATAGAGTGTCCAATTTGCCTAATCCCCAATTCTGCATGTTTTGGATTGTGGGAGAAAACCGGAGAACCCGGAAGAGTGCTGTGAAGGTAATCCCAGCAGCTGCTAATTACTGCATGTCCAAAACTCATTATTAGCATTATTTTAATCCATATTAACCTCAGACCAATATGATCTAAAGTCATACATCACTTTACTGCCTTCACAGCTGGCTGTGTAGGATGTCTGATCAATGGGCCACTTCAATCTACTTATTCTGGATGATTTTAGATTCATTTATGCAACTTTTCTCTGAACTCTTTGGACCGCTCTGAAAAATGAAGAAAAAAAAAAGTTTTATTAGATTAAAGATGTTTTTTTTAATTAAAGTTTTGTCCAATTAGAAAAGACAAGACAGCCATATAAACAATACAACTAGGCACATGTAAACAAACAACAATAAAACACTCAAATACATGAATAAATAAATAATAATAATAAGAAACTGTTACCCCTCTACAAGTCCTGAAGTTGACGCTCACACGAAACTCAGTCATTGTTCACATCATACCATCGAGAAGAAAAACAAACAAAATAAACAACAACACTCAGTTCAATTTATTGTTAATCCATCTATATCAAAATCATTGTTCTCAAGGAAATGATAGAAAAAAAATCCATAGTTTACCGAAAGTGTCAAGCCTGTTCTTGGTTGCGTAACTTATCTTTTCTAAAGTCAGTCATCATCTACCGCTTTATCCTCGCAGGGCCACACACAGATAGAGACAAACAACCATTCACTCTCACACTCACTCCTATGGTCAATATAGAGTGTCCAGTTCACCTAATCCCCACATTGCATGTTTTTGGACTGTGGGAGGAAGCCGGGGAACCCGGAGAGAACCCACGCAAACACGGGGAGAACATGCAAACTCCGTGCAGAAAGGCCCTTGTTCCAACCGGGGCTCGAACCCGGGTCTTGTCGCTGCAAAGCGAGAGTGCTAACCACTACACCACCATGTGGCCCATCTTTTCTAAAGTGAAAAGTATTAATTCCCCTCAACCATTGCCCTGTAACACAAGGAGGGTCTGATCTCCATCCATGCTTGGCTTCTAAAAAACAAATCAGTAATGCCCTAATTTTCTGGGGAAGTAATAAAGCCACCCGGATAAAGATTTAATAAACATCATTTTGGGAAATATTCTTTCGCCAATAATTAGGCCAGCCAGGTCTGATACCTTTTTCCAAAATCTGTGGACATTTCCACATACAGTATTATGAAACAAAGTTTCTTTTTTGGTCTTTACATTTAAGTATCAGGTCTGTTTGCATTAAAGTAGTGTTCTCTGTTCTTCTGTTCTCTATGCTTGCAATAAGACTTGTGATGACTCCTCAGAGAGTCTTCCAGTGTGGAGCAGGGAGGAGGTTTCAAACTATTTCTCTGTATGGAATAAAATGAAACTCCCTAAGCAAATATTTAAAGAAGGGTTTTTGAGGGAACCCATATCTGGATTTTGAGTTCTTCAAATGACATGAAAACAGTGTTTTCATTGTTGAGGTTCAGCTTCCCTGGCTTCACCCCGCGATGCCCAGGCTTTGAACCTTGTCAGCTCTACCAGGATGGAAATGGGGGGGGGGGGGGGGGAAACTGAGACAATAATTTAGTGATTTCTCCCAAATATCCATGGGAATTATGCCAAAGTGTTGATGTGTTTTTTTAAGAAAAGTCTGTTTAATTACTTTCAGCTTGTTTGCAGAATATAATTACACATTTAAAGGAATGTTACTCAAGTGTGATTCTGTTGAAACCCAGACTGAAAAAAAAACATCCCTGCTCTGATTTGAACTTCCCAGTAATACCACTCAATATACCTATATTGTTTGTGTGTGTGTTGACACAGTGGAGAGGGATTTAGACCTGGGCATCATCAGCCATCGTCCTCCCGCTCTCTTACCCTCCGCTGCACATCTGGCCACCATTGGTGGCCCTGGAGCTCTGCCAATCAAGAGTGGCCTTGGGGACACCCCCACGCCCACCCAGCCTCACGGTCTGCCTCACCCAGCGGGCCAGCACCACCCCAGTCCTCCACTGCGTCCCCAGGCTCCACCGCTCCTGGGCCACAGCAGCCTTCTGTCCCCTCAGCTCGTCCGCCAGCAGCTCGCCATGGCCCACCTCATCAACCATCAGCTTGCCGTCAGCCGCTTACTCGCCCACCAGCAGCACCCACAAGGAGTCAACCAGCAGTTCCTCAACCACCCACCCATCGCAAGGGTCTGCAAAGGCCCCGGGGGAGTGACTGAGTCTGGCCTCAACTGCTCAGGGGCCGAAGTCTCACCAGACATTTACCAGCATGTCAGGAACGAGCTGAAGAGGGCCAGCGTTTCTCAAGCAGTGTTTGCCCGCGTGGCTTTTAACCGCACGCAGGTAATCTAAAATAAAATGATGTCACTGTCCACCAGAGACTGAAGATAACAATGATAGTAAATGTGTGTGTGTGTGCTGCAGGGGTTACTTTCAGAGATCCTTCGTAAGGAGGAGGACCCTCGCTCTGCCTCTCAGTCACTGTTGGTCAACCTGAAGGCCATGCAGAACTTCCTCAACCTGCCCGAGGGCGAGCGTGACCGCATCTACCAGGAGGAGAGAGAGAGGAGCACCAACACGAACCACAACCACACCACCAACCACATCTCCACCCCTATCCCACACAGACACACACAGGTACCATATACACACACACACACACACACACACACACACACTCTGGCCTCATACTCAAACCCCAAACATCACCTCAAACAAAATATAGAATTAATGACATTTCCCGTTGTTTCCCTCTGTATGCAGATAAAGTGCAGCGTTTCCAGTGCAGAGCTGCCGCTGAAGCTCGACTCGCTGATGAACATCACGTCAGGGATCTACGATGAGATCCAGCAGGAGATGAAGAGGGCGAAGGTCTCGCAGGCTCTGTTCGCCAAAGTGGCTGCCAATAAAAGCCAGGTTAGTCGCAGTGAAACAGCTGTATTTGAAAAGCTTCCAGATCAAGCCTTTGGTTTAATTATACCACTGTAACTTTGTCTATGCGATGTGGAAATGATTAGGGCACATAATTGGTTCCGTCCAGATCATCCCAGGGACGCAGCTCTCTGCTCCCTGGGACCATCAAGGCTGTCGTTCAAAATCCCTCCCCTGGTGTCCGATCCTGAAGCGAGCGGACGTACTTGAGTGACTGAATAAGCCCTTATTCCGGCAATAAAATAAATATGTAATCGATTACTAACCTGATGATTCATAAACCACTTTTCAGATGCAGCTGCAGATCAAAGTCTGTATGATCGCAATAATAACTTGTAAAAAGACCTTCACACCCATCCAACATTTTTTTATCACTATCCACCACTGCAATAAAGTCTCTTTTTTAATATTTATATCCACAAACATCCTGCAGTTGAAGTTGCATACATAGCTGCTCCCTGACTTTCTGATGAGGGTGTAACAGGGAGGTGTGAGTGATTTCTTCGTGTGTGGGTGTGTGGAGTGTCTGATTACCCCGTTGTGGTATGCCATCATGTCTCCATCCTCATATAAACAATGCGGGCGATCGAGGATGAGATCAAAGCTCAGTCTGCGCTTTGAGGGAGGGAGGGAGAGAGAGAGGGAGAGAGAGAGGGAGAGAGAGAGAGAGAGAGAGAGGAAGAGAGAAAGAGAGAGCGCAATATGGTTTTCAAGCCAGTAGCAATGTCTTCACATTATCACACAAACCTCCTGCAAGTTCTTCATCACCGAGGCACAAGAAGTTAGAGTGTCGCAAAGGAAAAAGTGAGGGGGTGAGTGAGGGATGAAGGGGGGGAGGGGGGGACAGAAGGGGGAAGAAAATGGAGACAAGATGATGGAGGGATGATCACATTATTACCATTAATTTGCAGGCTGAAGGCTGTGAATAAACAACAGCTGGTGGCAGATCCTGGGTCAGCCTAGCAGATATAATCCAATCAAAACACACACACACACACATACACACACACGCACACGCACGCTCTCGATGTTTCCCTCAGTTTCATTCTCCTCCATCTTCTCTGCTCTGTTGCATTCAAAAGTATCAGAAATTGACCAAAAAAGCAGCTTTTTACACTGCAGTTGTTTTTCATGAAACAATGTGTTTGTGATTTTAGTTTGAGACAAATAGTCTTTGCTTCTACACAAGGAGCAATTTGCCAGATCATTACACTGTCCTAGTTAAAGACTTGTCTAGTGAATGAGTTATTTCAAAGTTATGTGTCATGTTCCAGCCCGATTCTGTCACGTCAACACTGCGTTACGCCGTCATTCATTGTCACTCTAGCTTTTTCACTTTTTTTTTCCTCCACTGGGTCTTGGCTGTAGGGTTGGCTGTGTGAGCTGCTCAGGTGGAAGGAGAGCCCGAGCCCCGACAACCGCACGCTGTGGGAGAACCTGTGCACCATCAGACGCTTCCTGGCGCTAACGCAGTCCGATCGCGACCACGTCTACGAGGAGGAGTCGAGGCAGCAGCACAGCGACAGAGTTCACAACGTTCTCCACATTCCCGACCAGCAGGTACCGACACGTACCAACAAATGTAGCCTCTCAGCGGTGTGAAACTCAATTAAAGAGGGCCCCAAAAATTAAAAACCTTCCATGGGGAGGGCTTCACACTCAGATTGTAATGGTTAAATGGCTTGTTGCAGGGAGATCCACTCCCCCTACTAAATGTTAGCACAAAACCTGCCTTACAAGATCAGTTCCGCCGACCTGGAGTCCTCAGAATGAAGAGGTCTCATGAGAAAACACAAAATATAACATCAAGGCTGTGATAGTGTTATTCAAGATGTTCATCGTGGCAGAGCCGGTGGAAAATAAGCAGAGAAAACCCATTGTCAGAGGAAGCGAGGGAGAGGAAACGACTGTCTTGAAATCCTTGAAAGATTAAGTTGCCCTAAAAAGACATGGGTCATTGAAAGTGCTTGAATTTTGTGTGTTGATTCATAATTACTTGCGGTGTTGTGGACACTGTCCACTGTCTTTCTCTCTCTCCGCCGTGAGATTCCATGCAGAACAATGAGCGAGTAACGTTAAGCATGAGAGAGCAAAATATGTGACGCCTTTGAAATGCAAATTTCAGGATTTCAAGACTGACTTTGACCGAGATACCAAGGACAAATCAATAAAACACAATGGACAAAGCGGGTCTTACATGTTGCTGTCCCATCTTAACCTGTGCCATCACATTTGGCCCTTGAATTTGAGGGGAATTGGTCCTGGAATAGGTCCTTTTTCCAGGACCAACACACGCTTAGCCAATAAGTCACTGTACTGTTTTCAAAGTTAATGAGTGTGTTTCTCTTTTTACGGGACAATGTAAAAGTGATACAGTAAATGTGTCAGTGGAGTTTGACACACGTGATGTAGACGATACATCAACCTTGTATTCTACTGGAATGATGACGGGAGTAACGAGTAAAAACTTTTAATAAACACAACCGCAGTGCGGCCATGTGTGAGCAAAAAGTACAAATCAAAGCATCTTTTATGAGTAAGAAAATGTTTTTGTCTCTCTGTGTCTGTGATCCCACCACCTGCCCTCCTCTTTGTCATCGTCGTATCCCATAAGTCATTGAAAATAGAAGTGGTAAATGACCTGCCCACACATTTCCTGCTAAACACTCCTCCATTCCACCCTCTACCCCAAAACCCAAGAACGCTCTCCAGTCAGGCCCTAACCTCAATATTATTCAGAACACAGCCTGTAATTATTGAAGCCGAGAGGGAGAAAAAAGGAATTGCCATTATCTTTATTTAGGTCCTTTAATTTTGATGGGCCAAAGATTTACATGTTGGAATTCCTGTGTTTGGGTGTGCTGGCCACCCCGCCCTGCTAATAGGCTTGAGCAGTGTGGTCGCCCTTGTGATGAATGGGGGGGGCGAGCGGAGCGTTCATGTTGGCAGCGGATGGAAGCGGGTCAATCACCCTTCCACTTGTACGACATTTCCTCTGAGCGATGGCGGTGCAGTGTGACATGGGAAGAGCGGGTCACTCGTGATTGTAGCCGTGACAGCTTTGAGGTCTGTACTGGAAAAAGTCACGAGTCATGTTCACACAGACAATGATGAGAGATAGACTCTGTATGTCGTTTATATAGTAACAAAAGGAAAAATATTTATTGATTCCAGACACTGTTAATGGGATATAGTGTGGTTTTGTGTCACGGCCCTCGGTCAGATGTGGTACCACCCGCAGCGCCGACTTTATGTGTATTATTTATGACCTGGAAGTCACATGTCGCCCGCATTAGTTTAGCTGTTAGTTTAGTTGTGCTTTGAAACCAGAGTCCTGGGTTCAAAACTCTCTTGTGAGAGACATTTTTTGTGTATATTATTTGTTATAATACACTCCAGATGAGAGTGAA
Source organism: Solea solea (assembly GCF_958295425.1). Classification (NCBI taxonomy): domain Eukaryota; kingdom Metazoa; phylum Chordata; class Actinopteri; order Pleuronectiformes; family Soleidae; genus Solea; species Solea solea. The sequence goes on from NC_081135.1 coordinate 11,356,726, forward strand.
AGAAAGGCAGATTAGATTATATAAAATAGTGCACTTGTTTGTAAAGTTTACTGTTAGAAAAAGCCTGGGATGCCATTGGCCCCCGGAAATCTTCCCATTATCAAATCTGGCCCTCGTTTTTGACACCCCTGGCTTAAGTCTTTGTTATCTTAAGAATATAGAAACTGAAAGTCAAGTTTCAGTTGACTATCCTCCACATAATTAACATAATTAACTGACAAACACAACAGCTGAATCATTCAGGCAGCAGAGGATCGTCTACTCTTTTGTGGCATAATGTAAAATGGCTGATTTTCTCTATGGACTTTGGTGTGGGGCAGAGAGCAGATTTGAAACTTTAGAAATGTTTAGGAAAGGGTGTCCGTGTGATGGCAAGGAAAAGCAGCATTCATATTGTCAATGTCTTTTAGGCTTAAATATGTATAGACTTGAATAAATCAGCCTTTGTTGAGGCAGCTAAAAATTCCAAATAAATTGGTTCTATTATTACTATTATCAGCCTTATACAACCATACTTCAAAAAACATCTTATTAATCGATCACATTGCTGCAATACAAATGTAGTGTATCATATCAGTGTATATACTTTGCACAAAGTGAAGTAATAGTGGTTGAAACAGTTATTTATTCGACATTTTATTTATGTGTTAATTAAAAGTCTCTCTATTATCTAATTGACAAATACTTACATTTCTTGAGCTCTGCTTATGTTCAAGCTATAGAAAAGAGGGCATTTCTTATTATATCTATTGTGTTTTTGCTGCGTATTACAAATTAGGCATTAAAAGTGTCATTTAATATGGTTCTGTATTTGCTGCATGAATGAAAAGTCTTAAAATACTCTTATTAATAATCCTTGAATTCTTTTTGAACAGGCTCTCCACAGACAGCCCCTCCCACCGCTGACCTCCCCATCTCCAGTCCATGAAGAACCACAGCCCGTCCTGCTGCCGGCACTGCACGGCTCAGAGGAGACGCCCCAGCGCGGGATGAGTCCAGGCCTCGGAGGACAGAAGAAAGCCCGCTCCCGGACACGGATCTCTCTGGAAGCGCTGGGAATCCTGCAGAGCTTCATCGGCGACGTGGGCCTCTACCCCGACCAGGAGGCCATCCACACCCTGTCGGCTCAGCTGGACCTGCCCAAGCACACCATCGTCAAGTTCTTCCAGAACCAGCGCTACAACGTCAAGCACCACAGCCAGTCCAGAGAGTCCGTCCCCGAGGACGACGGCGACAGCTTGAGTCCCAGCGAGGGAGGCATGAACGCGGTGGAGCAGAGCAGAGCGGAGGACGCGTTCTCCGCGTCCGAGGAGTCCAGCGATGACGGCAGAGGATCAGTGGTGTTCAGAACAGAGGGAGGAGATGACCGAGAGGTGGAGATGGAGCTGGAGAAGGAAGAGGCGGATGACGGGAAAGCCTCAGGTCCTGCGACGTCCTCGCTGTCCCCCTACAGCAGCCTGGACAGTCCACACTCTGCAGAGCAGCAGAGATAACAGCAGAGGACACACACACAAACAGCTGTGAAGCACACACACACACACACACACACATGCTCTGTACCAGAGCTGATCAGAGCTCAGTGATATCTGGACGACTACATTTGAAGGATAATATCAGTGTTTTTTTTATATTTTATAACATTGATGTAAAGATACTGTACGTACTGTATCTTTACATACACCGATGCTTAAATTTCCACTTCTCTCTAAAGTTGAGGATTTGCTCCTCTGAGAGCTTTAAGCTTGCGGTACACGTACTGTAAGTTACATGTACACGACTTCAGGAGAGAGGGAGAGAGAGGGAAAACAGTTCAAGGACGTTTCACTGAAGCCGTGGTGGAAGATCCTTTCGGATATTTAAAATAAATAAATGAAGACACATCGACTTACTGTACGTACAGTGGCTGTTTAGCAGCAGCAGCCGCCGCTCGTGTAAAGAGGTAAAGAGTCACTCAACTCGACAAAGCCAGTTTTCTACTCTACTTGTGTTTTTTCTATCGTGCCATTTATTGTCGTGCTTTGATGCTTCGAGCGTTTCCTACATGGACTCTTACTGACAATAAACCAGCTCCATTGTATTAATATTTATTGCCACCTTTGTATTCAGGAAATCAAAAGTATTATCGCTGTCATGGGTTTGTGGTCTTTGTAAATGTGACGAGAGAGGAAAAGTCTGAGCTTTGAAATCACAGACTTTTTATTTGCTATTTCTGGATCAATGTGTCGATTCATGAACATGAAATTTCAAAAGTGAAAAAACATGGACAAAAACAGTGATTCTTATTTATATTTAAACTTGAGAGTGAATTTAAATCATGAAATCATATTTCAGTTGCGACAAATGCAACAGTAAAAATCATTTCCGTATCAATTCCCTGAATCGTATCGATCCAGATCATATCACGAGAGACTGTGTGATATTGGCAAATCGCCCAATAGTCGACTCTGAAGCTGTCTATTTACACTCGATATGTAAACGCTGACAATCTGTCGTCATGGATGCAAATTACTGTCAACATTGTTTGTTTTTTTTAAATCATTTTGTGCCACAAAGGAACAGGGTAGGAAATGTATTTCCTTTCCCAGTGTGTGCGGCCCTGGACGAGAGCACACAAGCTTTTTATTTGTTCCACTTTGACAATTTAACTCTCTGTTTTGTTTCAGGACAAGAAAATCTGATAAAACCTTTTCAAATTATTGTGTAAAAGTTGCCCTGTTTTTTTTTGCCTTTTTCTTCTGAGCATGCAGCAGTGAATTAAGTGAATTATGCCACATAGTTAGGCTTGTTGTGTGTGAGGTAAAAAAATGATATCACACATATGTATAAGTAGAGATGAGCCAATATGATGTGTAGTATGGGTCCAATAGTTGTTGAAATCACTGGATAGGAAAGAGAGAGAAGAAGGATGTTAAATCTGACATAATAGAACTTTTGTTTCACAGTAAATGAGTTGTACACATAATATTTTTAAATTTTTAACCGTACAAATGTTGCTATGCTGTTTGTGTGCACACAATACCATGGAGACCATTAATTGTAGACTTAACTAGAACTCAGTCAACTGGAGGTGTGAAAGCAGAATATTTGTTTCAGTTGGTGCTTTCAAAATGTTTACATTATGGCTAAATGATGAAAACATTAACATAAATACTGTACGTCAACAGCTCAGTTAAGCAAGATTGTGATACTAGTTTGTCTGAATATTAAGACATTTCTATTTATAAGGTACCATAACGTTCTTTATATCACATTATGTCAAAAGTAGAGATAAGATGTCAGTCCTCAGCTTTGACCCCACAGACCTAAACCAGCAGCTGTAACATGTAAATACCAAATCTACCGTACAATTTTTCTTTTTAAATCCCTGATTCAAAACAGACGGCGGCTCCTGAGCACCATGTGTGATATATATCTATATATATCTAAATATATAGATATATATCTGTATATTGACTGTATATAGACATTTGATTGATAGAAAAATCCAGATATTTAATAAACGTGTGGGTCAAACGGCCTCACACCCATTAAACCCTTGTGTCATGATACGAGAGCGGTTCAGTGTGCAGAGATCTGGTTTGATTTCTCCTTCTCCCTCACTCTGCGAATCATTATGAAACAGATTAATTTACGATTCGTGCTAAGTGCAGCGCAGTTTCATGTCCTCGCTGCTCGTCGGGGCATCTGATAACAATTTGAATAATTACAATTTAACAGCTGCCATGTGTGAAAGTGTGCCTCCTCTCCTCGTCTCTGCCACCCTCTGCTCTGCAACACGTTTAAAGGAGCAATCGCTGGATTTCTGACTTCTTGACGGAGGAGACGTCTGTGGGTGAGCGTCCGCGCTGGGTGTCGTGACTCCGTTTCATTGACGTGAGTGGAAGCTTTACAAATGTCTACTGTGTTTATAAGTGTCATATTGAACTCGCATCTAATATTACAACTGCATCAGTGAGCGTTGGTACGCTCCAGTGGGTTTGTGCTCACACAGCTGGCTATTAGAGCCGTATGACAGACTGATACAGGGCCATTAGAGGTGTGTGTGCGTGTTGTGGAATAGGGATGCAGGTGCTCCATGTGCTGATATTACTCAGGATGCTAAGGGGAGGGGCATGGATGGCGAGGGTGTGTGTGTGTGTGGGGGGGTTGTGCTCTCAGTGGAGCTTGCAAACACACCTGCGATCGCACGCTCACACCCACACACACTGTTCTCCAGCACTGCGGCACGTTAATACACACTCTGATAAACAGGTTAATACTCACAGTGGCAGCACTTTACACAACATTGAGCACAACACAACACAGTCATCAGTTGTGGCTCTGTGTGTGTTTGTGTACATGAAGTGATATCTCTGTGAGGACCTTAAAGGTCTTTTTCTGAGGGGCCGGATTGGCCTGCGGGCCATACGTTTGACACCCCTGTTCTAAAACATAGTGAGGTCCCTATGACCGGGATCGAGAAAACCAGCATTAAACTATGGCCTGATTAAAGTTCGGTATAGGTTAGATTAAACATAAGTATACAATTGTACTGGTTAAGGTCAGGGACTTTTGAGGGCCCCAGGATAAAGAGACCTGGGGGCCCTACACTGAATTGAACCCAAGCAAACTGGCCCTTGGTAATGGGTTTCCAACCATGTTGACATTGCAGCTAATAATAAAATGAAAGGATATTTTCACAAAGATGTTGCTACAGGCGAAAATGTAACCGGCTGTTTTTGTGAGACCATTCTCAGCATGCAACACCTATGGTTAAGGCTAGAGTAAAGAGTGTGGGAGGGTGAGTGTGTGTGTGCGTAGCATGAGTCTAACGCTAACAGTATCATTTAATTATTGGGCTGCAACGCACACACACACACAGATGGTGGAAAAACACCCCCAAAAAGAGCCAAACATGAAACAAATCCATAAACAACCACATCACATCGCCGTCAAAAACAAACTTTTTAATTACCGCAGCGATGCTGCATCAGTGGCGGAGCAGCGAGTTTTGATGTTCACCTCGAAATAATATTTTTACACCCACAAAAACACTTAAAAATGCAAATCCTTTTAAGGGGAAAATGACCAAAAAATACTACAGATGCCTTAACTTTTAAACGACTGAGATCTGTTTTTTAATTTTTTCATCTAGTTAAGTGCTGTATTTGATATAATTTACATATAAGTAACTTTATAAGATTCAAAGTTACTTATCCACATTTAAACCCGTAACACAGGGCAATGTCATTGGCCCCCTGTTGATTTCAAAGTTAGTGACAACATTACAGATGTTTCAAAACAGGTTTTTAAGTCTTGGTGGTTTATTGATAATTGAACAGGATAATCAATATTAGTATATAAGTAATATATAACTTTTGAAATATAGTCAACTTCTACTACTTTCCCTTGACCAAGTCATGGCTCTTTGCTCTAGCAAAGGTTCTTTGACTTTTCACTCAGCTAATTACGTTAGTGCGTTGGTGGATGTACGCCCTCTGCTGGCATAAATCTCAATTAGACAGCATTTGAGGTCCTAAGAAATAAAAAACAAAAGATTACAACAGCAATTCATAAATGAACTCTATTACAACTGCAGTAGTATTGAGCGAACAAAGTGAGAGGACTGCAAACAGGTTGGAGTGTGTTTATCAGCTTGATGGGATTAACACTTCTCCTCCCCGCCCACCTCTGTGCTGCTGCTGTATTCACACGAACGCTCCCTCAGTCGGGTCTGATACTTTCACTTGACTGAGCCTGTTTTCAGATGAAGGACGCAAATGAAGTTGCATTGTTTCTATTCACAAAGACCAAAGAAAGCCAGGGTAATATCAGCAGTTTTGACATCTGTCCAGATACAGCCATATTAGAATAACTATTAACTGTAAAATTTTGTGAACTTGCTGTTTTTTCTTCTTTCAAATAAAAAAATTAGTTAAAGTATATTCACCTGACTTGACCTTCAATGCTACAGTCATACTAAGACTTTCTTGACCAAACGCTTTATGGCAAAACAACTGACAAAAGAGAATGTGGTCAGTGAGTATGTTTCAGCAGTAACAGTAATACATCCCTGGGCCTGCTGACTATAGCAAGAGTGAGAGTATGTATGAGTGATTTGTCATCCTGTGGTTGCGTAAGGCAGGGGTGGTTTGGTTCACGCTCTGTAAATAACTGTGTCATTGCACAGCGAGTGCGCTTCACCACCCCTGGATTTCACCGTGTCTGAATCCAACTTTAAAAAAAAAAGAAAAAAAAAAGGAAACATTTAAAGAAAATCAACCCAGAAAAACAAGGCTTTGATGAGAGTGTATCGGGGGAAAAAGGAACAACTTTCAATCTGATACCTAGAGTTTTCATTTCCTTGTCTGAATGTGAAAAAGTACTCAAATAAACCACAAGTAAAGTGCTGATCACAGACAATGGGATTGACTGTAACTGGAAAAACATACAGTACAACAATGTTAACACTGCTATCCAACAACATTACACTAGAGGTTTAGTGTGTAAGAAATAGTGACCTACAGAACTATGGTGGCCTTCACCATAGTTCACACTGTTTCACACCTTTTTCCCTCTAGCTTTGTCTCAGTAGGCAAAGGCTGCGACCTCCAAGTTACAGAGGCTTGTTGCGTGAATGGGGTAAAATCTGCCATCTCTGATTGCCTTGTTTAGTGTGTTGTCCAAAAAGTCACCAAAATGTCATAGTTTAGATTGTCGTCCGAAATTTGACAAAAAGGTCATAGTATAGTATGTCGTCCAAAATCACCAAAAAAAGTCAAAGTATAGCATGTCGTCCAAAATCAGTCAAAAAAAGTCATAGTATAGTATGTGGTCCAAAATCGGTCAAAAAAGTCATAGTATAGTATGTCGTCCAAAATCAGTCAAAAATGTCATAGTATAGTATGTCGTCCAAAATAAGTCAAATAGTCATAGTATAGTATGTCGTCCAAAATCAGTCAAAAAGTCATAGTATAGTATGTCGTCCAAAATCAGTCAAATAGTCATAGTATAGTATGTTAGATGTCAAGTGGGCCGGACCAGTAAAATCATAGCATAATTACCTATAAATAACAATAAGTCTTGGGAATAAGTTTTTCCCTTTGTTTTCATGCAAAGAAGTACAAGTACATTAGGAAAATCTTTATATTTAATGAAATATCCTTTTACAAAACATACCATGAACAACCTCAGATTTCAAACATGTGCAACTTGCTTCTGATTATCATTTACATGTGTACATTACAACTGGTCACAGTGTTTGTACAAATACAATGAATAAAATAAAACAAACACCGACACTTGTTGATTACACACCAACCACACAGGTTTCCCATTCACCTCTGTGAATAAATAGGAAGCGGTCCATTTTTCTTGGAAAACTCTTGACTCAGTATCCACTTTTCTCTTTTTTGACAAAGACATTTTGGCTAATGAGGGTAGACTACACCGTAATTAGCAGAAGGCAGCACCCCCCATCATTTTTACATTGTTGACAAGTGAAAACTATGGACTAGTCAAAGTGGCAACATTCAATCAATAAATACACCATTAAATAATGACTCAAATGTGTCTCACATTCATTCATTCACAATGGAATTAAATATATAAATGTCTCATTATTAAATGTGACATTCATTCATTAAAATACCTAATTCATTTGATGTTAAAAAACAAATATCATTTCTTCACTATTCAATGAAATATTTCATGGTCCTGTGTTGCAGTAAATCATGAAATAATTCATTAAATACTATAGTATAATAGTACAAGTATAGTATAATAGTATTTGACACTAAGTCAGTTTTTTGAAACAGATGCGTTGAAAACACACGTTTGCTGTGGAGCAGTGACGTCACATTAGCAGCAGCTAACCTGCTACTGGACAGACTAGATAGTCAACAGTTTTAATGGTCTATTAACATTTATTGTTGAGGACATTCTTTAAAGTTTTGGACAGTTCTTTGAGGACATGTGGAGAATTTATATTTTAACGTGTTTGATGACATACTGTAGTAGGAAAGTTCATATTTGATCGTGTGTTTGCTGTGGAGCAGTGACGTCACGTTAGCATTAGCAGGTGTAATCTGAACACCTGTGGTCGGATGTGAACAGCAGGTGTGAACAGAGCGTCAACACAGAATCTAAGAAATGTTTTTAAGCTGCTGTTACCACACGTCTGTCCACATGTTTGTTCACGCTGCTCCTTTCCTCCGTTTCTGTCTCTGCGTAGAAGAAGCCCCGCCTCCGACAAAGGAAGTGGAACATTCCAAATAGATCGACTCAGAGGGGAGGAGTGGAATGTACCAAGTCATGGAAAGTACACAAAGGCTTTTAAATCAGTGTGTCTTTGTGCAGTTATAGTTTAGTATGTCGTCCAAAAACTCACCAAAAAGTCATAGTTTAGTATGTCGTATAAAATTTCAAAAAAGGTCATAGTTTATTTAGTATGTCGTCCAGAATGTGACAAAAGAAAGTCAGTTTAGCCAATATGACTACAGAGTCTTAGTGCGTAATTGGGGTCAAGTCTTCCATCTCTGATTGCCTTGTTTTGTAATGTTATAGAGTTTATTTATTAAAGCAGGTTTTTTCTGTGTACTGAATCATAAATATATATATAAATATAAATGTATCCTCTTCTGAATTCTATAATTTGTCTTTAACACTCCTGGTAACTTCTGCAAACACCGACTGTCGAACATTGTTTGCTCACAGCCTACAGGAAATAGTCAGGCTGGCTTGTTGAATGAGTATAGTCAATTATCTACAAAAATAGTGCACATGATGAATTGTAACATATTTAACTTCAAAGAACAGTTTTAATACATTGATTCATATAAATGCTCATTTTTATGTGGTTATATGAAACTCCTAACCCTTTTCTCGTGGTGAACTTTTTTTAAAAAAGATATTCAAATCTATGATGTGCTGTCGATGTTAGATAATAACTGGACCACAGCTGACGTGCTAAAATGAGCCCATGTGACCTCACTGTACGCCAGTGGAGTCGACATGCAGACACAGCTGCATGGCCCGGCTGGCTGTGGGCTCCTGACACCAGACTGCAGACAGCTGCAGAAAGAGCCACCAGGTGTCTGGGATTTCACGCTCCTTCCTTCCTCCACTGGCTCTCTCTTTCTCTCTCTCTCTCTCTCTCTGTCTCTCTCCCTCTCTCTCTGCAGCCTGTTGAATCATTACTGGGTTGGATTAACACCGGCTGTTTCTCCACAGTGCCTCCACGAGCCCACGGCGAACGCTCCACTGCATGTTCACTTGTGCTCTGTCTCCCTTGCACAAGACGAAAGAGGCTGCGTTTGAACCCAAGTTTATTCTGGAACAAGACAATTACAGTTGTTGTTTAATAGTGATCAAGACATTATTTCTTTTTTCTGCTGTTTTAATTCTTATTTCATGTTACAGCAGCGCGAGTAGGTTCACCACACAGCTCCTCTACCTGTCACACACAGACACACAAAAAACACATCTGTGTATTTGATCACACGCGGTCACAGGAGACAGTTCTGTCCACTTGTGACTTGACCTCTAAGGACAGACGTCAATCTGATGTTATTTGTTTGATCCTTCCGTGTTTCCTTCCTTCCTTCCTTCCTTCCTAGCTTCCTCCATCTTTCCACTGTGTAATCACGAGTGTTTGGAGTTTAGCTGGGATGTAAACAAAGAAAGCAAGTGTTTAGAAAAATACACACACACACACACACTGTCTGGTTTTCATGACTTCAGAGGACATGAAATTCACGAACATTAAATCTCTTACTCTAACCTTAACCATAACTACTACACTAATCCTACTAACCCTAACATCATCTTAACAAGGTCCTAAAGAGGTGACAACTGCAAGAACACACACGCACAAATATGTGCAAAGATGAATATGTAAGCATGTTCATAAACCTAAATACACACACAATATTCACAACAGACGTCCCATATTTGCAGCCCCCAACAACTGCAAACAATTACAACAATTAGCGGTTGAACATTGCCAGCCAGCCACACAGCCTGTTTATAATGTGATCGAACACAAATGTCATAACATTGAAGCTTGAGACAAACAAGATGCACGACCGGTGTAATGCCTCAACGTCGTCGACGTCCTCGAAGTCCAGCCCCGCGTCAAACTACGACAGGAAGTCTGCACATTTGTCTCTGTCCTCTACTACTCACTCAAAAACTGAGGCTCACTTGAGCCTCAGTGGATGAGCTAGGAGTGCGTCTGCTTCCTGTAACGTCTTGCTTTTCATTCAAAGCACAGATTAGAGCAGCCACACTGCCATACACAGATTAGAGCAGCCACACTGCCATACACAGATTAGAGCAGCCACACTGTGATACACAGCGCTACTCAAAGAGCTTTACAAAGGCATAGAAATACAAGCAAATCACAGCCATTACAATAGACGTTAAAATCACAAGAGGTAAAAGTCTGCTTTACCAATAAAAGTTCATTTACAAGACAAGAATGAATTGATAACTGCGATGATGATTATTGTTTTCAGGCCTGATTTAAAAGCAAAGCAGACAGTGAAAATAATCTTTCATCACATACTTAGAACTATAGCTGTTGCATATGTCCACTATAATTATGTCGTTCCAAGCGCTTTTATTTTTAAATTTGTATGTCAAATATTTGCCATTTTTTGGAATATTGTGAAATAATTGTTAACTCATATCACCCACTCCTGCTGAACAGAAATGATGCCAAATATTGTCCCAAATGTCGTTCACGATGGCATATCATGATATCATTTTTAGTTCATATGGCCCACTCCTACTGAACAAACCTCGATCTGGCTTTCATTTAATCATTTGTGTTTTAGCAGAATTTGACCATATTTATAGTCAATCGCACTATTTCTAGCACACGTCAATATCCCTCGTTTCAAGTAATAAAGTAAAACCGGCTCATACCCCGACCCCGACGGGCCTTTCATCTGTGACTCAGGCGTGTCCGATGGAGCTGTAGCATCGTTCTCTTCTACTTTGGTAGGAATGCGTCCTATTCCCTGCGTCCAGACTTGTAACGCCACCCGATGGTAAAGTGAGAAACTACAGGACCCTGAATTGCGAGTACACCAGGGTCCGCGGTTGAGGCTGGTTATTTTGTTACTATTCCTAATGGAAACACACAAAGTTACGTATCAAACCCAATCGTTCCACTGGGTGTAGTTTGTGGTAGTTTTCCCTTGTGCACGTTTTATGATACTGAAGCTGTGACGTTCGCGTCCATGGAGGATGACAAACACAATTAATTTCTCTTGACCTCTGGATTAAAAGCCAGCGTGCAGAGACACGCTGTGGTCACAGTAACGTGTCACGTTAAGGCAGGTAGGACACTGCAGGAGAGCATTAACGGCCACTGCTGCGTCTCTCTAAGTGGATTAACTGGAGAAAGGGAACTGGCAAGTGACTAAAACAAGGTTAGTGGGCATGAATATGAGAGTGTGTGACTCTCTGTGTCTGCGTGTTTGTGTGTTATAATAAAATGTTCTCTGTGTTGTATGTGTATTCAGTTCTAATGATTTAAGAAGCTGAAAAATCAGAAAGCTTGTTTTAACGTTCGCACAAGCGCACTTTGCATGACCGCTATCGGAAAAATCCCGACGGTTTCTGAAAGCTGAGAAGTTGCACGTTAAAGCCAACATGTGGTTATTACGGTAATTTCACTTGCGCTGTTGCAAGAAGCCGGCGAATCAGCATCTTTGTCGCCAGAAAGGGGAAAAGTGGGGGAAACGCCTGTACATAGTTTCCATTTTTTGGCCTATTTTTGGACATTGAGACAAAAACTCAACATTTTTTAGTTTGAAATACGTTATATACTTTTCAAATTTCAAATTTAGCACGCAAAATCTGGTGTTCATGTACGACGACAGTGTTTTTCTTCATTTTAAATCATTAATACGCTATTTTAACATGCCGTAAATTGTAAATAGCTTCCAGATATTGAAAGTTATTCTGGAAAAATGGGCAAAATCACCTATTCACGGGCCCTTTTATGGTTAAAATAAGCAAAAAACAATTACTCAATTGACAATTAATTTAGTAATCGATTAATCTAATAATAATAAATCCTGCTACTCATATAATGATAAAATGTCACTTCAATTCAAAGGAAAAACTACATATTTGTACTTAACTTAAATGTGTACTGTCCTGACAGTTCTTTACAATTTATTTCACATACATCTTTAATTTTTTTTAATCATTTCCCAATAGCGTTCAGGGGGACATTTTGAGACGAGCACAAGAATAAAAAGTGTTGTAATTAACACTGATAATGAAGATGGAGGTCCTGAGTGTGTGCTCAGTAAACCATGCCTCGCCGCGGACGGACGACAATCCAACTACATCTGTACCCGCTCTCTGTCTGTCCTCTCCCATCTCTCAAGTCGTCTGTCTTCCTGGCAGGCAGCAGTCTATCCTACACTGGGACTGAAGCCTCCTTGGCAGACAGCGGTCCTAATTTCATTAATTATAAACCAATATGCTGCTGGCAGCCCCTCTGGAGAGGACTTAACCCAGCGCTGGCATCTGTTCAGTACAAACACAGCGAGGGATGGAGGGATGGAGGGATGGAGGGAGGAGAAAACAAGGACATCTCTGACTCCTGCCATGGTTGAAGCATGGTGCTGTGCAGGGGGATGGATGGATAGAGAGTGGATTTATAAGTTCATGTTTCCAACATGCAAAGTAGTGTTTATGTGGCTTGAGACTCACATACACACGTGAGGCATGACTTGAGGTTTTTCCTTTGGAATTTCACTTTGTCTTTAGATAAAACTGGCAATCTTTCTCTCTCTCTCTCTCCCTCACTCTCTATCTATCTATCTATCTATCTATCTATCTATCTATCTATCTATCTATCTATCTATCTATCTATCTATCTATCTATATACAAACCAACAGCAGAGCAAGAAGGAGAAGAGAGAAGGGGACAAAGAAAGAAATTACCATTAAACGTGCTGTTAATTCAACCGTTCACACATGCTCAAAGTGCAAAAGCATGTTACCAACATGAAGCTGTTTACTCCCTTGTTGTTCATACATTATACACATAAATACACACATTCTCCATTCACAGACACACGCACACAAATAAAAAAAATCACAAAAAAACTAATAGTGCAATTAAAACCAAAAAACAAACATTGTGATAAAAATTCAAATTTTAGAGGGAAAAATAGAGACTCAACAGCTTTTTAACATTTTCTTTCAACAACAATTATTATTATTATTGTGACCATTTGTTTACTCACGTCTGTAAACTTTCGGACTCTTTATGTTATAGTGGTGCGGCTATATGCGGACCCCAAAATGAAGCATGATGGGAAAAAAAAGGTGAGCCAACTCCTGCATCACGGCGCAGCTTTAATGTGATTTTCAGCTCTAATTGGAGTTAAGTCACTTTGTGTTGTAATGATGTTTCGCTCTTGGAGCAGCAGACGCCGTCCATCAGCCAAATGAAATATTAAACTGACCTACCGCTGGAGTACGCACACACGTGTGTGTGTGTGTGTGTGTGTGTGAGAGGATTCTTATTTGCAGTCATGTCAGGAGACCTCCAGAGCTCACTGTGCGTCCACATGAACCAAACACACACACACACACACGTGCACACAGAGCTACAGACAAACACACAGACACATTTCTGACCTACATTCACCGTACACAAACAACAGGGTGTCAGTAATGTGTACAGTATAATGTGTGTGTCGGGGGTTGAGAACCCTGCAGGTGCACTGGGCTGTGAATCTAATGCAAAATTAGTGTTATCTTCCTGCCCAATAATTCATGATCCCGCATTCAAATTTATAGCCCAATGACTCGCCTTGTCATCTCCCCTCGGCCCTTGTCGCTCTCCCCAATGGATGATGATTTATTCAAAATGTCACATGGAGCGGAAACTAGTAAATAAGCTACAGCTACATTTGGCAAATCCCCCCCCTTTGATCCCCAAATGACTCTTAGACCTGATTCGAGCCAAAGAATGCATTAAAAAAAGAAGTGAGGTCACAGATATTTTCAGTATATCGAGGGTTGTGCTTAATGTCATGGAAAAAGGAACAATACGGTGAAGAACTCAAAGGTCCATTGTGTAAAATTGAGGTGAAATTTGTTTTATTTGGTGGAAATTGACAATAAGACAAGATGGTTTTTCTATGGTTGGTTTATCTGAAGAAGCCTCTTGGATTAAAGTCGCTTATTTTGTTTTACAGTTCAGTTTTGGGATTTCCTGTCTCATTTCAGGTGTCTTCACTTCCTGTCCTCAGGTGTTTCCCACCCCTTTGATTACCTGCATCTGCCCTAATGTGTTCCACCTGTGTGTGATTGTCTCCAATCACACTAAGTACATATATATATATATATATATATATACACACATGTCCTTCCCTATCGTGTCTCTGCCAGTTTGTCTTCATCCTCTGTGTCAAGAGCTCCAACATGATTATTTCTTGTGAGTTTTCCTAATGTGTTAGACCTAACTTCTGCCTGCTGACCACCACCATTTTTTTGTTTTTTTGGATACCTCTGCCAATGCTTGCTACTTTAATCGCAATTTTATGAGAATAAAGTCGTAGGTTCATGAGAATAAAGTTTAAATTTTTATGAGAATACATTTGTAATATTATGAGAATAAAGTTGTAAGATTACAGGAATAAAGTGGTAATATTACAAGAATAAAGTCGCAATTTTATGAGAATAAAGTTGCAGTTTTACAAGAATAAAATTGTAATATTATAAGAATAATGTCGTAATATTATGAGAATAAAGTCGGAAGCTTACGAGAATAAAGTTGTAATATTACTAGAATAAATGTGTAATTTTACAAGAATAAAATCCTAAATTTGCAAGAATAAAGTCGTAATATTCTAAGAATAAAATCGTAAATTTATGAGAATAAGTCGTAAATTTACAAGAATGAAGTTGTAATTTTACGAGAATAAAGTAGTAATATTAATCAGGTGAACCTTTTTTAGTTGCTTAAATCATTGTTTCCTACACTCCCTGCCAGCAGCCATCTTCTCAGTCATGGAGCCAGAGAAATGTTGGTACTGTACATGCAGTGACATCAGTGGTGATAATGTATCAATGCCTCATTCAACCACACCTAAATAAAACCCTGAATTAGCTGTTGGATTGTGGGTAATGCTTGTCAATAAGTGAATAACATTGTTAAAGTGAACATTACGATCCTCAGGAGGAAGCTACCAGATACCACACCCCTGAAAATAACCCTCACAGTCACGCTCGGCCATTACATAATCCAGGTCTGTTCAATAAAGAAAAATGCAAGATAAAATCCAACAGCCAGGCCAGTTCAGTTAGCATTACTTTTAGCTCACTGGCCAAAGCCCAGTTGAGTGTGTTTACTTTATTATAGGTCAGTGTGTACACACCCACTAACTATAGCCAGGGCCCCATCATATAAAACCCTAAATAATATGTCTACATTTAGAGAAATCATTGGGTGTCGCTGTGGAATGCAACAATGTTTGTGGTGAAGCAATTTCACAAAAGAACAAACAACCACTGGACAAAGCCAGAGCGGGGACCAAATACTGTAGTCATGTTGATACGGTCCAATGTCATCGACGTGAAGCTGGGTACTTTCTTTTCAAAGGGCGTAACCGATGAAAGTGTCGCTTTGAAAGTGTATTTAAGTGTTTGGATATCAGTGGAAAAGACTGCTTAGAGTAGATACAGACACACTAACGTGTACAATGCATGTGCGTGGCATGGTTAGGCTGCTTCACTGCAAACATATCTGTTCAAACTGAGTGTTGGACTCAATTTCAGAGAAGGAACATTTTGACATTTCACAGAATAACTCAGGGGTGTCAAACATACGGCCCACGGGGCAGAACTGACCCACCCAAGGGTCCAATCCGGCCCGCAGGAAGGATGAATTTGTTCAAATTCCACATTATGATAACAGTCATAATGTGTTTCAAAACTATATCTGTCAGTTTCAGATCCACTGTGATGTTATGTACGTTGTTATGCACATGCGTAAATGGTTAACGTTTGTGTAATATTGTTGAAATTGCACTTGTTTTTCTCAAGAAATGTAAGGTTTTGTAAAAAAGATGCTTCAGTCAGTGTAAAACAAAGGGAAACATTTGGAGTTTATTGTTGTTTATAGGTTATTTGCTATTATTTTTACTGGTCCGGCCCACTTGAGATCAAATTGCGTTGTATGTGACCCCTGAACTAAAAAGAGTTTGATATAACTAATACAATTATGAATGATTTAAACATACAGGGGGTCATTTCTGCCACTAAGGGGTTAGGGTTAGTCTTTTCAAGTGTGAGCATAATGTATCTACAGGCCTAAATGCTGTTTAACATACATACAATAATGACATTTTCTCCCCAAACCACCGTGATTTTTGCAGCATTGTAAATCTGTTTTATGAGTTTTGATCAAGAATAGAAGATCGAATGGGAGACATATGATTTACTTTCTTGTCAAGGGCTACACAAGAAGATTGATATCGCTCATTATTGTCCATTAGGTGTGAAGCTACAAACATTTAGTTTAGCTTAGAATAATATGTGAAGACAGGAGAAAACATCTGGCTGCTACTTCGGCAGATGTTTACAGGTGATCTGATCCCAGCGAAAGAACACAGGTTCACTGGTTTCTCCTCCTGAGATGTTTTTTTAAAGTAAAATTCCGATATATTCAGGCAAAGAGGTTTTATCTTATCACTAAAAAATAAACTGTGATGCTAAAGGAACAAGTAGAAGTAGATGAACATTACGTAGAACATTTGCTAACGTTATAAAGTTATAATGAGTCATTTATGTTAGTTATTTTAATTCACACATTGATTTTGTATCATAAATATTTTTAATTTTGATCTATTTATCCTTCCATACCAAAAAACACTTTTATTTTGAAAAGTCTATGAAATATTATCACAGATAATTAAATTGGGGGGTCATTTAAAATTGTTTTAATATATATATATATATATATATATATATATACATATACATATATATATATATACATACATATATACACATACATATATATATATACATTATACTTTTATAATTGATACTTATATACTTTATTTACTGGAACACTTTAATGCATGTTTATGTCAGGTAATTATGTAGCTTCTATAATTAATGTGCTTTATAATTTGTGGCTTTTTTTTTTCTTCTTCTAACAATAACAATAAAGATCTACTATTTCAAACACACTGGGAGAACAAAATATGAGTGCATATACACATATTCCCACTCAGCGCCATGTCACAGTCAATGATATTTTCCACTGAAGTCTCGTGATTGTAACATAAACACGAGCGCGGCACAAAGAGGGGAGGTCTACGCGCTGCAGTCACCTGAGTGTTCCCAGACATGAAGGTGTGTGTGTGTGTTTTCCTTCTCTTTTGTTTCCGCACTTCTGCAAACGCAGGGGTAAAAATAAATAAATAAATAAATAAATAAATAAACCACATGCAGCCCAGGGCCTCGCTGGTGCTTTTCACCCTGTACAACAAAGCGATTTCATCCCGGTTCACATGAGCTATTTTGTCGAACCATCACATCTTTACTCGCCACCACCTCCCCCAGCAAAGCCGCTGCCATTTAGAATAACAGATGAATAAAAAGACGAGGGGGGAAAACAGTGGAGTGAAACCACAGTGGAACTCAGTAATGGTCAGCCAGGCCCACCACGCCTCAGCAAATGTTTGTCCAAACCTGTTATTTCTGGCATTGTAGTGTCTCAAAGAGATCATTTTATTCTCCGAGAGGAATGCAACGGCTATAAATAGTCTGGAGATGAAGGAGGGGAAATCAGAGATTTGTAGAGTAATTACAGAGCCAGCGTCAAACCCTTCTGTTATGGCTCATTTTTCATCAACCTCTGTCTCCATGACTGTCTGACTGAGTGACTGACTGACCGACTTGACTAAAAAGGCCATTTTCTCAATAGGACATCCACGTCTGACCTGATCTCTGACCTCAGAGTCTTTTCACACACACGCACAAAACTGAAAATAGCAGTTGTGATTTTGGTAAACACAAGTGTGATGACAATAATGTACTGTAGCGGGTCTGATACGACAACTGCTCCCAGCTGTTTGTAGTTTCGCAAAAAACAAACGACAAATTCTGCCGTTTTTAATATCGTTGTCATCGTTTAATTGAGGCGTCAGCTCAAAAAAACACACAGCAGATTAGAAAGGAGGCGAAAAATGACAAACTGATTTTGTTATGTAGTTTATAGGACTTGACTTTCGGTATTCAGTATCAGATGAGGGATTTTCAGTTAATCATGAGATCGTGGTAATAACAAAAATATCAAAACTGTGACAGACGTGCTGCATTTTTCAGCTACACCAACGTTTTCATGCTTTTATTTTAATTAAACCAAACCAGAAGCGGATCACGAAACATCTAATAAAACGCCGCAAAGCTGCAAACGAACACAAACTGTTGAAAATTAAACTGTATGACGTGATTTACTCTGAAACAACATACGCCAGACGTGCTATTAAAGGTCAAAGTAGCCGTGTTTGTGCGGCGGCAGTTGGTCGGGGTTGGCGAGGTTGCTCCGAGTTGGAACGTCCGAGTTCCCACTACAAATGGAACACACCAATAGTTTGAAAGAGTACAACCAAAAAAAAAAAAGAATCCAGCTAATAACGCACCAAATAATTGCATTTTGAAACAAAACAGCAAACACATACTGGATTATTGCTATTGAGTGAGTGCACTAACGGCAGGTCGGCTATATGATTTTCATCATAAAGTGATGAAGATATTGATTTTCTTGCTTTAATTTTGTATACTTTTTGTTGGAGAATATTCCGTTTGTGTGTAGTTTTCTATTTTCCAATGTTTCCTGTTTTATTTTGTAGTATTTTCCTTGTGTGTATCTTTTTTTAATTTTACTTCCTGTCCTGATTCAAAAGAATAAAACAAATCTGCATAATCTGTTTAGTCTCATCCATCCATCCATTTTCTACCACTTTATCCTCCACATGAGGGTCACAGGGGGCACTGACATAGGCGGGGCTACACCCTGGACAGTTCGCCAGTCCATCGCAGGGCCACATAGAGACAGACGGTCAATTTAGAGTGTCCAATTTACCTAATCCCCAAATCTGCATGTCTTTGGACAGTGAGAGGAAACTGGAGAACCTGGAGAAAATTAACCCACGCACACACACACACACACACACACGGGGAGAACATGCAAACTCCATGCAGAAAGGCCCGTGTTCCGACCGGGTCTTCTTGGTGCACATACATGGAAATAATAAGCACATACTCAAGCATGAAACAGACTTCATCAACACAGCGAGCACAGCTACAAAGAAACTTAACTTGCAGCTTTAATCGCACTTTATGTTTTCAGCGAAAGAAGTCAGTCAGTGAGACAGACAGACAGACAACTTGTCCTGACAGCACTTGTGTCTTAAACGATCTTTGTCGCATATAAAGGGACTTTTAGTTAGAAAATTGCTGTAATTATCAAACATTGTGCTTCTCATTTTGCACAGTCAGACCTTGTTTGCAAATTCACCCAGTAATTAGGAAAAGCTGTAAATGAGTGGCAAGTCATGGTGTGGGCCCGCTGTGCTCGGTACAATGAGGAGAAAAAGAGCCTGTAATAATGTGACATGTGAGAGGATTTACATTTGAATATTTTTGTGGGTTTTTTTCTTTTTTACTTGTAACATAACTGAAAGTTTCAGATCACTTTGTCACCAACTATAGATGCATGAGCTAAAAAAAAAGTGCTTTGGTTATTTGCCCGTCACTAATTTAAATATGTGTATTTAATTTAAAAGCAACAGATTACAGTTGAAGGCATGTCCTTAGGCACCAGCGTGTAAAATACCACCCTTGTATATGAAGAATAAAAAGTAGGAAAAGTTCCCACAGAAACAACCTTTTCATGGAGATTAAACCGGTTTATTTGCAGGGAAATTGCTCCCTGTAGAGGCAGCGTGTGGTACTGCAGGGTAAATGAGTAATTATGGACATGGATCATGAAAGTGAAGTTAAAAAGCTTTATGTATATACAGTATATATACATATATATATATATATATATATATATATATAATGCCATCTAGAAGTGGAAGAGGACTGAAATATTCTACTCAAGTAAAAATGCCACTATGTTGATAAGTGTTATCCTTTTATTTAATTGCTGGAAGTCGACTAAAATTTGTTTTTCTTATTTTGCAAAATAGAGTGCAACTTGTTTTTGTGATCTTGTTAATTTTCTTAAAATACTGGTTTGCATTAGGGTGAATATCCAATGCAAATTTGCCTGTAATTTATAAAAAGCTCATAAAGACGTTTTTTGTGCGTCAGTGACTGACAACAAACAATAGTTGGTATCTTGTTATTTACAGAATGTACAGTATGTATAATCTTTATAACTTCAATAATAATAATTTTCTTTTTTTAAGGTTAGACACGAGACAGACACTCGAGAGCAGCAAAGAATGAGTTGAGGTCAGAATGAGTTTATAGGTCACAAATTGAGGCTTTAAAGAATTTGGGGTTTTCTCATATTCTTATCTATTGTTCAATCAAAGTTATGATTCGTTTTATTTCGCATTTTTAGTAGTGATATAAAGTAGCAATAACTGTGCAGAGGTCACAAAATGCACACGCTTTTCTTTGTGTCAGCAAGGATTGGCCCCCGCGACCCTCGTGTGGAGAGTAAAGCAGTAGACAATGGATGCATGGATGGATGGATGGATTCTATGTGGACAGAAATTCCCAGGGCCGGCACCATGTGCTGACCTGCGCCCTTACCCTTCAACCACTGACAGAGAGTGAGTATTTGATAGATTTATATCACCTTATTTTATTGACATAAACTGTGCAAACATCAGTTTCCTCACATGGTGACTCGTCTGATGGATCCCACCCTGGAACTCATGCTCCCCCACTCGTTGAACCTCCTGTACTCGCCGGGACGCATCAGGTACTGGCGTCCTCTGTAGTTGGGATGTTCGTAGAAGATCCAGTAGCCGTCCATCACGTTGCAGGAATGGATGTCGTTGTAATGGAAGCGCTCGGAAAGGGAGGGGCAGTCATCGGTCATCTCCATCATCTGGCCACCATACTCTGAGCGCTCGTAGACCCTCATTCTGTGAGAGCCTTGGTGCTGCGGAGAGAATGAAGTGACTTATTTGATATTAAAGCAAAAAAATAAGACTTAGAAAGAAACTTGTCCAGCTGAGGTTTACCGTGGGGATCATACGGCAGGATCGCACACAGTCGTTGAATCCCATCCACCGCTGGTAGTCTGAGTAGTCGCCCTTCCTCAGGAAATACTGGTAGCCCATGTAGCTGGGCCTCTCATAGACCATCCAGTCCCCACTGTCCACTCTGATGGAGTTGCAGCGGCTGAAGTGGGAATGCAGGTCCGAGCATTCGCTGGTGCACTCATAGGAGCGACCCTGGAAGTTCTTGTCTTCGTAGAAGATAATCTGGGAGCACATTAGTCGAGGGTTTTTCTTCAGAATCTACATCATTGTTGGCACAAGTTGAATAAAATACAACTACAGCTACTGTACCACCAGTTTTGCCTGAGTAATCCACGCAGGTATGCGGAGGCACAAAAGACACAGAGGAAAACACGCAGACTTACCTTTCCCATTGTGTCAGCTAACCTTGGTCACACTGGAGCAGCAGCACCAGGCTCCACTGGCTGCCTTTATAACCCACGGATGACATGTGTCATTGTGGCACACACAACAATAACCAGGCTCGTCAGCTTTTTCTGCCAGAATAGTGTTTTTTGTTTTGGGCGGTCAACAAAGCACATCAGCTGTTTCAGGTTATCCTTTCAATTTGCACTGGGTAATGACGGAGCACTCAAATTTTACTCTATGACTATTGATAGAGCACATAACATTATTATCATGGCACTTTATAATAAGGGAGGGCTAAGTATGTAGTCTGTCATCTAATATATGAGGAATGACAAAAAAAAATCCATTTCATTTTAAATGAAATTTTGTAAATACAAGAGATCTCGTGAACATTTAAAGCTGCAGTACGTAACCACCTTTTTGTAAGATTTTTGAAATTAAGATTATATATATATACAGTATATATATATATATATATATATATATATATATACATATATATATATACATATACATATATATAGGTCTGTAATTAGCTAACACATCTGGGTCAAGGGTCCAGGGTTTGATTTAGCTTAAAGCTAAGTTTGTTTTTATTTATTTATTTACTTTACTTTACTGTATTAAATGTTGTAGTAAAAACAGAGGTAAAAGGTGATAAATACTGGACACTGAGATTATTCTACATCAATAATTATGATGCTACATGTTGTAAAAAACCGCAGTAGTTTGCTAACACATTAGCTAATTTTGTTTAATTTAGCTTAAAGGTTCTTCGTGACGAGAGAGGAGCAAAATTACTTTAGTGACTAATATTTATCCCCCTCTTTACCTCTGTTTTTGCTAGTACAACAGTACTAGCATTGGTACTTAACTGCACTGGTACCTAAAGTATACTTTACTGAACTAGTAAAGTAGCTGCAAAAGGGGGACCAACTCCATATTCAAATTAAAATATGTATTTGAATACATCATTACAGGTATTGCTGTTGGTGTAATGTCCATATAGTGTAGTAAAATCAGTGAAGACACAGCAATTGGTCTTTTTTTGCCACTAGGGGGCAGTGGAACACATAGAAACCACTTTCAATCATACGCACCTGTGTGTTTCTTGTATGCATAAAATTCTCACAGCAAACGTGTGGTATAGTGCCTTGCTAGCAGACACTACTCTACTCAACCAAATACTTGAAAACAAAACAAAACTTTTAGTGATTATTGAAGCCTTATCAGTGTTGAACTGGCCTAATAAAAGTGAGTCCTGAATACAAGGTCTCTGGGGGCAAAACAAGTTCTAGGCCTACAGAGTGTGATATATTTGGCCAAATCAAGGGCACTGGATGCATTTTTTTCAGTAGTGCAGACATAATTTAATAAGATCTGCTAGAAATACTTACTGAGAGTCAACAATGAGCTAAAAAGGGATTTGGTGAACACAGATTTAGCTCACGGTCACCTCATAAAGCACATTTTCATCATATTCATCTATGGAATGCAATGCAATGCAAATTGGCACAAATGTTCACAAGGATTATGTGATTAGATTGTGGTGGGACAAAGGGTAAAGATCATTGTGGCCATAACTCTGTAAACTGCAACTTATTATGACAAAACACAATGAATATTCAGTGTATTCACTGTGTTTTCCATGTCAATAGTATTTGTGTTATATCCCTGGAGAATAACATCACCATAGCTTCGTTCAGTGTCTCCAGAAATTATGAATTAGTGGCGCAGTGTGAAAAATCATGACTAAGCATCTCGCTTAAAGTCTCTGGTGCCTTCCTGCTGTGTCACCAAATCAGCTCAAAGCATTTTATATCAAACCAAATGTCCTGCAGTGTCAGCTCACTCCACTCACTCTCACCAGTGGCTCTGGGATGCTTTGCGCCTTTGCATTTGCATTGTTTGGTGAAATAGGATTAACTGCATCAGAACAATGAGGTAAGCCTGGGTCAATATATGAATCATTATCCACTTCACACAGAGCAGACCATGTCCTTGGTTTTTTTGTTCTACTTCATTGTTCTAAAGAAGTAGCAGCAATTTGACCATATGTCATGTACGAATGTGACCAAAGAAAAAGAAATTGAGATCTCACTTGAATAACAATCATTCGACTTGGCAAAGCATTTCATTGACATTTATATAAAAGTGACTCACTGGTGTGGCTTTGATTTGATTGGCTACAAAGAAACAACGCGTGATTATGGAAAAACTGGAAAAAACTAACTACTAGTGGATTCATCACTACGTGCTATGGTATGCTTTATTGTTTCTTCATTAGTTAAACTAACAGACATTCAAACTTACTGTATTCATAAAATTAGATGTAAAAACAGTGAAACTGCATAGGAAAAAACACAAGAGCTGCAAAAAATTGTGTTTTTCTTTTAGTTTTCTGCCACTTGGGGGCATTGGTATGCATTGAACCCATCTTGTATCACATCACCTGTGAATAAAAAGGTATTTTTGGCTGTGTGTGCCATTGTGTGTGCATTTTTATAGCATGAATTCATGAATGAGCGATGATTCATAGCGCAAAGTGCTTTGAGTGGTCATTAAATGTAGTTCCATTTACTATTTCCACATTAGCTACACAAAATAGAACGTTAGAGCCTCTTCAGACTGAGTTAAAAACAAATGTCTGAAGTTTCAAGTTAACATTTATGACTGCAAAAGAACAGTCATAATTTCATTTTCATCTATTTAAGGCTCATGGTTCATGAAGGTTGAAGCAACAGGTGTTGGAAAAACGTCCACGAGTGCAGGGGTTATATAATAGATCCATCTAGTGGAGTAAGCGCTCCTCTCTGTAAGGAATGTATTACAAAAACCAACATAAACTGATAAAATGTGAGGAATAAAACAAAGGGATTTACTGATTCATATCTTAAAGAATAAAAACATCATAAACACAGCTTCCAGATGCAATATTCACATAATAAACGACTGCATGACTCTAATTTCCTGTTGCAGGATATGTCGGATAATCTCATACATTTTAATCTGTCCAAGCGGAAGGATAGAAATCAGTGATATGGCATATTTGCAGTGTTGGACGTGTAATGGCTGAGTAAACAGGTGGTGTTGCAAATCAGTAACAGAGCTCCTGAGGTCATGTGATGTTTGAACTGGAGCCTTTATCATGGCACACAGATCTGTTCTGGCACGCATCGATGCTGATCTGGCAGTTTGCAAAGTAAAGCACAAAAAAATCACTGCAACATGAAAAAAAGGAGATATTCACCTTAATTACCAGGTTATAAAGGGGATAATGGTGCTTATTTCTGATTAAAAACGTTGTTGAAATTGTCGACAATCATCCAATGTCAGAGTCACTGCATGAAAACCTCAAAGTGGGCTCATAAAAGCACGCCAAGTTCACACACGATCAGGTGACACACTGGCTGATCTCTCCACTGTGACTGGTAATGAAGTGGAAAAGGACCAAAGTGGAATTAAAAGTGGAGGAAGTGCTCTGCCACCCACCAAGATGAATGGACTTTGAGGCACTCATGTGTGATATTGGATTAAATCTGTCAAACGTGCAACAGTTATAAAGCTGCCTGCAGTGGTAACAATGTATTTCTGTACTTACACATCTGAGGATGTGCTGGGGCATGTGATGAAGCAGGGTATCTTCTCCAACTGTTGCAGCTGAATATCCCTCACCTCACTTCCCTTCCATGTGTTAGAGAACCCACCGAGTGGAACGGTTTGGTTTGGCAGAGTCCTTTTTGGTTTCTGTGTATCCATGAGGAGTTGTACCAAAATAACCAATTGATCCGCTCTTTTGGCACCTTTCCTTTGGGGTACCAGAGTAAAGTGGTCAGGGTGGAGCTAGATTGGCTCCACCCACGACTGTGACTGCTACTGGAATGCAGCATAAATACATGGTGTTTATTATTATTATTATTATTATTATTGTTATTATGTCATCAAGCCAAATCATTTTTACAACTGTACATGTTACCTATGAGCAGTGAGTGATGACGTCACTGTAAATTTGTTTTACTACTTAAAATTTATTTAGTGCATTTCTGACTTCTTTTTTGTTACTCCCATTTCCAAATAAAACTTAGTCTTAACTTATTCTGATCTAACCATGCAATAATAGTAATATGTTATGAATTGAAGTTATGACATACTGTGTATTTGTTTATGTGTCTTTTTTCACTTCCTTGTTATTTCATTGAATGGCAGCGCTGGCCCTTTAAGATGAGAGCTCAAAGATGGATCCATGACACGCAGTCATTCATAAAAAACACTGGCAAAGCACGTCAGAGCAGCCTCGACGCCGATTGGCTCTCTCTTTGACTGACTCGCTGCTCCGGCCAATGGGAGACCAGCGCAGGACTTGGCTCAGATTCAGCGACCGCAGCTTTCATTGAGAAAAATCCACCGGAGATGAATTTGGTCGCGGAGCTGCAGGGGATGTAGAGAAGGAAAAATCCCGCACGGCCAAGAAACTTCACACAGTGAGTTTTGCATTATTAATAATGTTATTGTTGTTGTGATTTTTGTCATGTCGGTGCAGTCAGACAGGGACAGGCGCATGTACGCGAGCTTTGTGTGATTTCGTGGTTGCTGTTGTCCACTCGCAGTCAGATATGGGCGAGGAGGCGAACGCCATTTTCTAGAAAAACCAAAGGCGACGTCCCCGCTCGTTTCTCCGCATCTTTGCAGCGGCGACTGATTGTGCGCGTGCGGGCCGTTGCCTTCACGGCCCGTTGGCGCCGCCACTCTTTTCTCCGTGGTCGGTGGAAAACGGGGGTATTTCACAATGGTGAGCCGCTGCCTCCCCCCTCTCTTACCCCTCCTCCTCCTCCTCCTCGGGTCAAGTTTCACTTCATTGAGAAAAACAAGGAGGTCCACCTCCACCACACGAGAGTGCCTCACACCGAGCTCCATTCACAAATCTCTCACGTTGCCTCGCCTTTGTTTACACTGTGACGCGTCGAAAACAGCGCGTGAAATGGTTCAGTTTGGCCAAGTTTGGCCTCTAATTGACCAAACTTCACCACCACCACACACTTTCCAGTTTCCACACAGAAGAAAACTGTCTCAGAAGCAAAGCACTTTCGCCAGAGTACGACGTCTGTGTGTTGTAGACAATCTGTGTCCCTGTAAACATAAATATGGCGTCTATTATTGTTGTTGCTGTTGTATCCATAGTTATTTATATTGCATATTTGGTTGTGTAATACAATTCGGGAATTGCGTGAGCATAATATCTTGTTAGTATATACATGTGTAATAATAGTAATACCGACATTATACAGGTTCTTATTTACATACCCCTTGTTTTTGGTTCCTGCCTGCCTGTGTTCATGGGGGAAACAATTGAAGGTGACAATACTTAAATAATCCCCAGTGGGAAATTAGCAAAGAATAGAAAACACCAGAGACTCATCTAAAACATCAATGCCGCATACTGTTAAGAATGGAAATGAAAATATAAAACAATTAGTTTAAGTTGTATTGTGTGGTAGTTTCCACTTTCAAGCTGCACTGAATTCTGCAGGCATTTCTCGTGCTAAAAACTAAAAAGAGGCTATAGTACAGAGACATTGCTTCTCTTCAGGAAGTTCTCGGGGGCCCTTTCTCAGCCCAGGCCCCCCTCAGCTGTCATGATTGCCTTGCTGAATTCAGCTGGACAGTCTTTTACAAAATCATGTTGAAAAATATCTTTTGTAAATAAATAGACTTTACTTTTCCACACTGGAAAAAAAAACCATGAGAAATAGCCGTTGAGAAGAGGAATGCATTGGCTGATGATAAAACCACAACATTCCTCCACTTAGTGCAAGAAACAACACCAGCCATCAACAGACACTGACTGCAGCTCTTTATTTACATCAGGTTGCACCTTTATTACTATTATTATGATTAATATTATTATTATTATTATTATTATTGTTATTATTCTGTGGTGACCACACCACCTCAGGTGTGGGAATCACAGGGTACCTCACGATACGATACCAATAGTATCACGATAGAACAATTCTGTGATAATCAATATATTTCAAGACAACCATATAGCAATACATCACGAGTGCAGGACTTCTCTATTCACAACACAGAGAACAAAGTGCATAAAGTCTGTGTATTGCACGTGGATGGAGCATCTCTTAACGTAGCTTTCGCCACCATTATCCCGCTGTAAACTCTCTTCTCACCAAATCGATATTTTGACCCACCCATACACCACCTTCAGTATTTTGTCTATTCACTATTCCTGAATGTATTTTTTTCTAATTACCCTTTTTTTTTATATCAGTAAATTTGAAACCAGTATTAATTGAAATTTAGAGATTTGTCAGATTTGTTTGACCTATTTAACTACAATCGTAACAATAGAATACGTGAATGTAAATGTAAATAACATAAATAAACCACATATCTCAAAATAGTGACAAAAAAACCCCACTCTAAATAATAAAACTGATCTGTTTATGTACATTTTTAAACTTGGATTTACTTTCCTGTAAAAATAAATATAAATGCTGGCTTTAAAAATGGTTAAAAGATGTTTTTCCAGACTTTTTCTAGTCAATGTTGTGTTTTTTACTGAGGATGTTTGCTGTGTTGATGATAATGGAGAAAGCTGCCACGTCTGTGGGTCTATTAGCATCTTGGCACGTCATGTTTTGTCTTTATCTTCCCGAAAAACCCCAGTCAGGCGCGAGTTTACGGGAGTTTGCGTAACGCTGTCATTGACAGTGAAGCGTTTACAGCCGCCATAAAGACTGTGGAGAGAAACAACAAACATGGTCGAGGAGGACACGCCCAGAACCAATTCAGTGCTTCAACCAACATGTCCCTAATGTGTCCCCATCCTCTTTATTCCAGAGTGAAGACTCCTGCAACATGGACGGCTTTTATGACCAACAGGTTCCCTTCCTCATCCCAGAGAGTGTGAGTTTTTAAAAACATTGAATTCAATTTAATATTACGTTATATTTATGTTAATAAAGTTTGCTCACTGAGCTGTTTTCTCATCGTATATCTCTCTAGAAAAGTCATGCAGAGGAAGCGGAGACGTGTCTCAGTGCCAGGAAAAGGAAGTTCATGGACACAGAGTTAGCTCAGGACACAGAAGGTAGGACATGGACCTTTACTTGAGTCTTTTTGGCTTTAGAGGAAACCTGGGAGGACTACATCAGTTGTTTTATGGCCCCTGTCTATAAATTGGATATTTAAATTTCACATAAATGCTTGAGTAAGCACAGGCAGCAAATATCTTCTTAATAGAAGCAGATTGTTTGTTTTACAATTGTTACATTATGTTTTTGTGTTTCGTTAACAGCTTGGTACTTTTAAAATATTGGTATCAGACCATCTCTAGAAAGTAATACCTATGTCATAATTGCTTTACAGAGCTTTTTCAGGATCTGAGCCAGCTCCAAGAAATCTGGATTGCAGAGGGTGAGACCATAAAACAGACACGTCATCTATTTTGTCTTTGATTGACAACCATGTACTTGCTCTGTCCTTAATAATATAAGCCTGCAGGAAAGTTGTGAGAAGATTCACTTAAATTTCCTGTTGTTTTCCCCCCCAACAGCTCAGGTTCCCGACGATGAGCAGTTTGTCCCCGATTTCCAGTCCAGTAACCGTGAGTAGCTGCTTCTCCTTAAATATATATATTTATAACAACGCGCATGCTTTCATTATGCTGCTTGTGTATATTAATGATGCTATGCAGTGTCTCAGATTTTTTCCAAACTTTTTATTCAAGATGTATGTGTAGATGTTTTAAATAACATTTAAAATTCAGTTTTGATTAATTTAACAAACATTCTTGTTCTTGTTAATACATTAGCTTTTTTCCCTGTAAATTTGTTGCTACGCTATGCACAAATTTGCTTCTGTCACAATTGATATTGTGATTTCATCTTTAAAAATTAAGTTTAAGGAAACACTGCCACTGACAATAACCTGCTGCTGTACATAAGCACTTTAGGAAAATAAGCGTTATTGTGCAGCCAAAATAGTCACCCCGCAAATCTCCTGTTTGCTGTTTTTGAGAATTATTTAAAAATATAAAGGTTTGCATATTTTTAATGTTGAATTACATTTATTGGGTGGAAGTGCAAACTCAATGCTAAACCACATACGATTGTCATCTGACTTCAACTTCTACCAACGTCATTTTCTGGTAAGATACTTAAAGTATCAGTCAAGTATCCCTTGTAGCTTCTTTATACAAGACTGTATAAATTATATACAAATACAGACTATATATAACTGCCCAAAAGTTCAAATTTGGCAGGTTAAAAACAGGCTCATATTGAACAGGTACTGCACTTGTCAATTTACTAGTAACTGTTAACTAGTAAGCATGAATTTGTCCAATGCAGAACATGCAGTCAGTGTGAATAAGTTCATAAGACACAGTCGTGTCAACAGCGTTCATGTAGATCTGTGCCAGTGAAATGACAGTTACTGTATGTGTGGCACAGGAAACGGTGAAGGCAGTAAAACCGCTGTGCCTTTTTTTAAAAGGCATGATGTCACTGATAGATAAGGCAGATGCTGCCCAACACGTACGACGCGTATTAATTATTGTTTAAACAGCAGAGGTGCGGAGCTAGTGAGCGAGTTGTTTGTGTGGACACGTCAGTGGCGTGGTGTCGTCGTCTCTGCAGATGATCTGCACGCACTGGAAATCAGTTTTGCTGAAAATATTTGTACTCTCATAAGACAGTTGTTTTCTATTGTGTCAGGTAACTCAGCTTGCCTCTAATTGTGTGTGTGTATAATTGCAGTGATGTTTCATGGGCCGCCTGTGGGCAAAGTGAAACAAGAGCCCAGTCCGTCCAAAGACCTGTCCCCCTGCAGGAAGCCTTCAGCTGTAATGTGCCTTTATAATTACAGGTACATGAATGTCACACACCCATCTGCATGATACAGTACAAACACAAATATCATGTCACGCCAACTAACGCCACACTCTCCTCTCCTTCCTGTCGCCTCCCTCTTCAGTGCCTGTGACAACAAACCAGCTGTGACTCCGGCCTCCACACCTGCACTCCAGCGTGGCCCCACACATCTGCAGCCGTCAGCGCCGCAGCTCGCCACAAGCTGCCTCCCAAGCCACGTTCCTGTCATGAGCCCCTCACACCACCACCACCACCAACAACAACAACAACACCACCACCACCACAGCCTCCCACCCGCAATCCAAAATCAACACTTTGCTCTGCCGGGTCCCCCGATCAGCTTCAGCAGGGAACAGAGGTGAGTGATCCACGCACGGTCCTGGTCAGTGATTGCAGATTTGATTCCTTTTTATTATATATTATCAGAAACCTAACCAGGGACAAGAAGAAAGATTCACAGTCTGCTGCTGCTGTTGTTCAACGTCTCAGGTTCCAGCGGCAGCTGTCGGAGCCCTGCTTGCCCTTCCTGCCTCCAGAGAAGAAAACAAACGCACTGTACCCCGGCACGAGCCAGGATGGGCGCCCACTGTACCAGCGCCACCTCTCGGAGCCCCTGGTTCCCCACGGCCCCCCGCAAGTTTTCAAACAGGAGCTGGTGGACCCGCGATACGCAGAGCAGGAGCCACCTGGTCCGGGTCTGACCCAGAACCAAACCACGTTCAACCACGTCACCATCAAACAGGAGCCCAGAGACTTCACCTTCGACTCAGGTCTACATTTTCATCTTGATAAGATATCTAACATCTAAACAACAACAACAACAACAAGAAAAAGCATTCTGTTAAAATGTTCTACATTTGCAGCTTGATTCACAAACATGGATCAAGGACATGCTGCTAGACAACTGATGTTGTTGACTTGTGTCTTCCAGAGGTTCAAACCTGTCAGTCGTCATCGTTTCGGAAGTCTCCCGTCTCTTACCAAAACAATATTGGTGAGTTGTTGTTAACTTTGATGCCAACCGTTTTTCTTTTATTACGTTTGTACTCTGTCATTTTTACATTTCACTGCCCCCACAGGATTTGGCCAAGACAGAGAGCCACATCTGTACTACGACGACACGTGTGTTGTGCCGGAAAGACTAGAAGGTGAAGAGATTTAAAGATCAAGTGTGTGACGTTTAGGATGAATTATTGGTTGAAATTGAATATTGATGACTACTCAAAGCTGCTTTAAAGTTACTTTACAAGGTCCAAATTTCCCCTTAGCGACAGCTGACCAGAAGTTAATGAGCTGAACTAAGAGTGGCTTCATGCATATCATCAATTCAACACACTGGACCTTTTAAAAGGATGTATTAGTGTTCACTGCTAATAAGTCATTTCATCTCTGTGTCCAACTGTAGTAGCAGCTAAAGTGAAGCAGGAGTGTTTGCCATACCAGCGCCGTGGATCCCTGCAGCTCTGGCAGTTTCTGCTAACACTGCTCGACAACCCAGCTAACAGTCACCTGATCGTGTGGACGGGACGCAACATGGAATTCAAACTGATCGACCCCGAAGAGGTCAGTCACCGACCCGAGAGCTGGATGTGGGACTTTGGCTGATGTCATTCAGGGGGAACTTTAAAAAAGAATAACAATAACAATATTTAGCGAAAGTTTGAATACAGAGTCCTATGTGAATTTCTATGGGTGTGGTTATATTATGGACCATCTAGTTTTACGCATCTGAATATTTAATAAAGGTTTTGCTCCCACATGTTGCAGGTGGCTCGGCTCTGGGGGCTGCAGAAGAACCGACCTGCCATGAACTACGACAAGCTGAGCCGCTCACTGAGATATTACTACGAGAAGGGAATCATGCAGAAGGTAAAGGCAACATTCACACATTCCTCCTCCATCACACCAACACGTGTATTTATTTAGTTTTTTCTATTCTTTTTATACCTAGGCCAATAATCTGCCATATATCTGTTTTTCCTCACGTCCAACTGCATTTCCTTCTGTTGTGAAATTAAAAATGTATTGTACAAAATAAATACACATTAAAAATAATAGTCATACAGGAAGCAAGGAGGATCCTACTGTTTTAGTCGTTAGTCACATCTGATAATACATTTTAAACAAATATCGTTCATCCCTAATTCATAACGTAATAAACATTTAATTACTATACAAGTTTTGTCAAATTTTAAATAGCGAGTCGACATTCTTCTCTCAACGTTATTCTCAAAATTTAATTTAAGTCTGATTGATTGATTGATAATATATACAGTATCTCTTTCGATTGGTTCCTTCCTGTAGGAATCATTTACTTCCTGGTAACATTCAAAATGTATTAATTGACAGGAGAGAATTTGAAGAGCATGTGTATTTAATTTTGTGAATCAAAGGAAGCAGAACGATCACACAGTTTAAGGAAATGCTTAAGAATACTATATTTTTAAGATGGAGAAGAGGAAAGGGGAGGTGTTGAGTGTATATGGTAATGTGGCACAGTATGGTCCTGTCTCCTTTTGTTTTGTAAGAAATTGCAATTTAAATTGAATTTACAGTGAAAAAAAGAGAATAGGGGTAGGACTGGATAAGCATGTGCTTCATCCTACTTCTTTTTGAACAATATTTTTGTTTGTTGCATTGCTATTTTATGTGTTTTTGTTATGATGTTCAAAATAAACATTCATTCATTCATTCATTCATTCATTCATTCATTCATTCATTCATTCATAGGTGGCAGGGGAAAGGTACGTCTACAAGTTTGTATGCAACTCCGAGGCTCTTTTCTCCATGGCGTTCCCAGACAACCAGAGGCCGAGGCTGAAGGCCGACCCGGACTCCGTCCCGCTTCCCAGCGAGGAGGACGGTCTCCCCCTGCCCAGCTTTGATGAGGAAGGTCCGTACCTTCCGGACGCAGGCGAGCAGGGCAAACAGGGACTGACTTTCCCTGACGGCTACATGTACTAGACTCAGCTGGAATTTTTCGAAAATTTAAAGTTAAATGTCTCTTACGGCATACACTTAATTTGCTCAATAAGACATCGGATAATCTGAGACTGCTCATTTTAATTTGAACCCATTTCAAAAAAGGAAACTCTGTATGTACGTCTATTTTTGTCCTGATTTGGTCCCATTTGTTATCACAACTTCAGGGCCACTGTTCAACTATAAAGTTGTAAAATTTGTACAATTTGAGAGAAAATTATATTTCAAGATGGAGTCATAATTTTCAAACAAAACATTATTATTATACTATTATTTTTCTTGTAATTCTAATGGCAAAACCGTTGCCTGTCTATAACGGGAGACAAAAAATCACAATATATCATTCCAGCAGCATAGATATGTAAAATTTTACTTAAAAAGCTCATAATATGGAATAAATTAATATTTTGAAAAAGCATAATATGGCTACAAGTCAATATTACGTAGTTTTTCCACAAAAAAAAGTCGTATATTGTCACAACTATACAAATAATAAATAATAATAAATTTACTATGATTAATAGTAAATATAATATTGATTGGTTTCTGAGGGAAGAAAATGGCACATGCTACATTTTGCTTTAAAATGATGCACAATGTGTTAAGTAACCACAATACAATGACTTTAATCTTAAAATAATACAGGTTTTATTCACTTTACCTTTTAATATCATGAATTCTGTGAAAATACTAGTTTTATTTTCAATATCTACATTTTTTTGTGGTTAAAGCTGGAGGCAATTTCGTCGCATGGCCGTTGCTATAGTCCTCGCATATGTCGTGAACTCTGGGATCTGGTTTTTGAACCAAATAAATATATATATGTAAAAAATATATATATATATATATATATATATATATATATCTGGAAGCCATGGCATTCATCTCCTGACGAACCTATCATTGTTTTTGTTTTTTTTGAGACCTCCTATAAATAACGTGTACTGAATTGTCTCTCGTGTACGTTTTCCTGTTTTTAAAAGCTAATATTTTTGGCGTTATATGGACATTTTAACGTACGTTTTCCTATAACTGTTTTATGACAAAGGTACAGCTTCTATTTTTGATTCCGTAGCACTCTGATGCCAACGTACAGCATGTACTTTCTTACGGCTAACAGTCATTGTAACGAGATAGTTTTCTGCCTTTTGTATATTTGATTTGCTTCTCTGTGTAGAAAAGGTGTATAATTATTATATATGAATATATTTTTGCTCAAGGCTCCGTGTTCTTCTCGCTGAGTTATGAGCTGCAGAGTTCTGTCTGCTAGTACGTTGCAGTAACTTCAGCTTCTTCAAGCTGTGTGCCTTTTGTTATGATCTTTACTGACACAATAAACTATTTTACTATTTTTTTCCCTTTGCCTCATTAAAGATCATTTTTACACCCTCACAGACTTTGCCATGCATTAAAGGGTCAGTCAGTAACCACTCAGAATTTAAAGAATGCCCTGGAGCAACCACACATAGGTACTGCATACAGGTCTTTACCAACAAGGTTTGCCAACAAAGGCTAGCCCACAGCATCCATGTTTTTTAATGTCCAACATTTAGCATGGAAATGTCTAAAATCTTAATATTTAACAAAGAAGTCTGTATTTAGTGATAGCACTGCTGAAAGCCAGTATTAGAGGAGTATTGTTTGTTTAAATTGACACTGTGGCCATTTTAGCTGGTCCTTATTGAGACCTTATAAGCATGTGTCAGTAAAGACTTAAGACAATGTGCATTCATTTGACTTTATTTTTTTCTTTTAATAACATTATATTTTAAGTGTTGTGAATTCACAGATTCTTCGAAAAACAAACATATCAAACACATACTAAATAAATTCTCAAATAATGGACTTAAATTGTCATCAATAAACATATTATTTTTCTAAACCTCATAGGTCCATGATCCGAGGCGTAGACATATCACAAAATACTTTTAGCACCAGAGAAAACATATGCAGAGTGCAGAGTGCAGATGCAGATGCAGAAGATCACATGATTCACAAGCTGATTTAGTGAACCATGACACCCAGAAACATCGTTGTCACCTGCTACTGCACAGGAATAAGTAAATAAAGTCACTCATCTTTGAGGTCATAGACACTCAGGATCTTTCCTCAGCTTGTAAACAAGAAAGCAGACAGGAGGACAGGCGGGATCTTCTAACAGCAGGTTGGTCTGGGACAGTTTCACTTGACACTTGCCGTGTATCAGATTTTGGACCAGTTTGCACTGGCCTGGTACAACCTGGTCGACTTGTGACAATACTGTGCGCAGGAGAGGGAGGAGAGGCCGTGGTCAGTGCCGGGTTGATGGTCATCTCTGGCTGTTGGACTGAGGTCAGCAGCCACAGAGGCTGATGTGATGTCTGCACAGGAGAGTCAGAGGCGGAGCTAAACAAGAAAAGGAACAGTTCAATTTTAGTCCTGCACTACTTCAGAGATTTAAAAGTTCAAAAGTCAAAGTGGGTTGAAAATAGATCAAAATAGACATAATTATTGTCAAAACTACCAACATAATTGGACGTAATAAAATCTTCAGCTTCAATCAATATCTATTTGCTTTCATATTCACAACACACAACATTTTTGAATACTATGACAAATAACTATAACTGAAAGTTACCTTAATATTCCGGGAGTTTAAGCACTGGGCTTTATTGGAAATCTCCTCTTCTGCCAACTGTGAGAAATGTCAACACTGGACCATAAATCTGTTGTGAGTGAGAAGAACTCCGCTGTCCTCTCTTACTTTATTGAACATGTTGGACAAAATATCTTATTTAGATACTTTGCCTCTCCAGTTTTAAAGCCAAAATACTGCCAATTGGCCATCATCCTTCTCAAAAACCAAGTCTGTAATGTCTCTGCGTGATGCATGAAGCGCTACAGTTCCACATGGAATTTCTTTCAAAATAAAAGTCTGAACATGCGTAGCAGCGATTCGATATTGTAAAAAATATTGCAAATATCACGATATACGGTATCCAACATAAACCGATACTGATAACGATATACAGTATTTAGGTTTTTCCCTGCGCCCAACTGTAAGGGATATTTAGTCTCTTCTGTGGTGAAATTAACATATGTTTTCATACTCATGTCACAGGTGATCTACATATACATTTTCTTTATTGGGCAAAATAAACAAACTATAGAGGGCTCTAGCATAGATGTTAAGGAGGTAGCAACTTATTAAGCCAACTGTTTTAGTTATTTGTCATACCGGAGGATGTTTGCCGAAATCCGATAATATAAGGTAATTATCAGCCGATGCTGATTTTGTGCATCCCGACAATTCGCAACTCACCTGTTGAATGACTTGGAAAGGAGAGATGACGTTGAAGAGGACGGAGGCCAGTGGCATTTCGGTGGACTCGCCATGGTCATGT
This sequence comes from Solea solea, assembly GCF_958295425.1. NCBI lineage: Eukaryota > Metazoa > Chordata > Actinopteri > Pleuronectiformes > Soleidae > Solea > Solea solea. The sequence continues at coordinate 11,393,626 of NC_081135.1, forward strand.
AATCATCCTGAAGCGACAGAGACGAGCTGTGGCTGCCCTGCGGGGACATCATCATGTAGCCTCGGCCTCCCTGCTGCTCCTCTCCCTGCTCACAGGTCTCCACCCCGCATTGTTCTGTCGTCTTTTCCTTGTAGCTGCACGTAGACTCAGAGGAGCTGGACTCCCTCTGGGCTCTAAGAGGGCTGACAGTGGAGTCAGACAGGGTTCTGTCCGGTTTGCAAGGGTTTTCGTAAGCCGGTGCGGGACTCGTCTGGATGTCAGAGTTCCTGGGCGGCTGGACCAGGAGAGAACTTGGCGGCCTTGCAGTAAGCGGCTTGTCTCTGTATTTGGGTCTGCTGCGTTTGGAGAACACAACTGCTTGAGGCTGACTGGGGTTGGAAGTTGGTGACCGGCTGAAGTCAGGAAGAGCTCGCAGGGCCCGCACCGCCTCCCGCACTGCCTCGTGGATTTGCTGGGCAATCGCTGTGTTACCTGGACAGAGCAAGACATTAAGAGTATCAGCCTTAAGGCCCATTCAGACTTTTCACCGTTGTTGCTTTTCATTAGTAGTACTTTCCATTTTATTTTCATTAATTTATTTATTTAACCTTTATTTATCAAACATATACATGCATTAATTTTTCATCATCAATTTAAGAAAATTAGGTTTGTTAGCAGATTAGTGCTGATGCAGCTGAAAAACTTAATAAAACATTAGTATGGATCTGGATTTATGGTAGCATTTCTTCTTTATAACCTTGGTCTCTCGCTTCCATCCAGATCTCCCCTGGACCATCGGGCGCCGACCTGCCAAGCTCCACAAAGAACGAGCCGTCCAAGTGTCCGAAGCGTCGCACGCTCAGCAGAGGTATGGGAACTGACGGCAAATCGCTGCAGGTGGTCACTCTGACCAGGATGAGCGACGTAGCTGTGAGGCAAAGCCGAGTCTCTCCGGTCAGGGACTTTGAGCGACCCAGACCTCTGGCTTTCACGGAGACGGGCCAGACCTTCAGACAAGGGTGAAGAGAGCAGCTGTATTTAGAGCTGGTACTTAAAATGTGTGTGGTTTTATGTATTTTCTTCACAAAAACACTGAAGTGTATTCTCACCTCTTTGAAGAAAGCAGCAGGGGGTAGAGTACAATAACCATCATCATCTTCATCACACCCTTCTCCGTGCTCGTCATCCTTTCGCTCCTCCTCCATTAGTGTCTTAATGGCAAAGTACCACGCTTCTTGTTCCTGCTGGTCCCCCACCACCAGCACCATGGTCTGATCCCTGGCATACAACGCCACCGTGTGGCCATTCCTGGAACTGCCAGTCCGACTCACACCGAGACAGCATCGCAGGTAAATCACCCTGTGAAGCAGGTCAAGATACAGTTCAACATTCATTGTAATGTAGATAAAAAGTAATGGAATATTTATAGAACACAGAACATTAAAATAATAGAACAATTCAATTGCAGCCCTACTCAGTTGATCAACTAAACACGTCTAGGATTCCTAATTATTGAGTTGTATGAAATAATCGTGTGCGAAATGAGATCATGTACCGATACCAACCCTTGCTTGCTCGACCCGAATAGCGCAGCTTTGCTAGCAGACTTCTGCATCGCTGTGAACTTCTCCTGGCTCTTGTACCACTCCAGTCGACTCGGCCCAATGTGACTTCCTTCTCTCAGGACAAAATATCGCCTGTGGCTGCGCTCCATCTTCCCCAGGTAGCCTTGTTTCACTGCATCACTCTGTGGCCGAGAGGAGGCCAGGAGGGCCCCGGCCAGGGGAACCAGGGGAACCGGAGGAACCAAGGACCCGCAAGACTGGCTGCTACAAAAGAGCTCCTCATAGAACCGAGATGAACTCCTCTGCACGGCAACGTGATCTTCCTCCAAGTCTTCGTCTTGCCCCATTTGAAGACCATTCATCCAGCGAGGCTGCGGGGGAGAGCTGGCTGGCGGCCATGTTTGGGTGGAACTGTGGCAAGGAGATGACAGAGGGGAGGAGGAGGAGGCAGGTGTGGATCTCCTGTGGTTGTCACACCTGGCGTGGCCTTCAGCCATCTCATTCACTCCAAGCTGAATACCTGCACATGTACACAGATAGAAGCAGAAGTTAAATGAAAAGGGGACACACACTACAAGATTTTTTTGTCCAATTTTAACCCACAATTCACATTTGGGCAGAGTCAGCTCCAGTCAACACTAGTTGGGGACACTGGGCATTAGCTAGTTGGCACAGAAATGTGTTGGTGTGTGTGCTCCAAGTGTTTTGCAATCGGTAATGACTGTAGGTTGTGTAGTGTCTCCCCAGCTGTAGTGTGAGGATCTTTCAAAATAAAATACTTTTGGGTTCTCATTCAGTTCCTTATTAGCAAGTCCTGCTCCAATAACCCACAATGGATTAACAATATTAATACAAGCAGTCGTTATATGTTGTTATACGGTTTCATAAATATCATGGACAAGTAATTTAAATACTTGACAGAATGGGGAAGTTATATTAACTGGATTGAAAAACAAGTATTTTTGAACAATTTTAAAATAACAGAAAACACCCAGTTACAAATTTGAAGCTGAAAATCTGTTGGTTTTGTGCTGGTTATACAACACAAGAGACTTTCGTGACGTTTTAATCTGTAAAACAAGTTCTCCACAGCAGTGAAGCTACATCTAGCTAACAGCTAACATATGCAGCTAACGTTAGCGTCCACTTTTCCCCAAAACGCTTGAACAAATACGTTTAAAACGTACCTGGAACTGTCGGCCAGTACTAACATCACACCTGGAAACAAGTGCAACGTTCAATTTCCGCGACACGCAGCACACCGACTGAAAGGCTGTGACGTAGCAAACACTCCACTGTCTGCAATTAACACTAAATGCAGCTGTTAAGGTTTAAATCTGAAGAATACAAATTCTCATTCAAGTGCAAGCAGAAGAAAACTTCTGCGGCAAGTGGGGATCGAACTCGCGACCTTCAGATAGCTAGCTAGGCCACGTGACCACCTAACCCACGTGTACGTTTTGTCGACTTTTTAAAACTTCCAAGGCACATAGCACATTTGTCAGCAAACTCAAACAGCCATTTGAGTTCTGTTAAGTCATAAAAAAAAAAACATTCAAAAGCAAAATTAGAATAAAGAGTTACACACATGCAGTGGTTATTGGCCAGTAGGGTGCACTGTTGCCTCACAGCAGGAAACGTCGCTGGTTCGCGTCCTGGTCATGTCGTTTGTTTGGAGTTTGCATTTTCGACGTGTGTGTGTAAGCCCCTCTGGTTAGGAACGCTCTTTTCTGTGTTCGGAGGAGGTGTTAGGACTTTGCTAGGACTTTGTTAGGAGCTGTTAGGATTGTGTTAGGACCTGTGTGCGTGAGTTTTCTCCGGTTTCCTCCCGAATGTCAAAGAAATACATCTATGCAGCTACTATGAATAATTATGTGGATTTGACAGCAAAATCACATTTTATAGTTTTTCTTATTTTTCTCCACATAATTTTATTATTCTGCTATTTTTATTGTCATAGCACACTCTTTTTTTGTCATAGCAAAAGATATATCTCCGACTAAGCACATATTTATTGTCATTTATATATTTCGTGCTAATATATTCTATATGGCTTTTTTATGATTTATCCATCGGTAATTTATTACTATATTTTTAATGTTAGAAGTGTAGAAGGTTTCATTGCTCCTCGAATATCTGTATTTGTGGACCTCATTTTGAAAATCCATACTTTGATTGTGTATGTTTAAACGTATGTTAAAGTGTAAGGTATGTTAAAAATTCTGCAAACTTTGAAGGAATTTGGAAAAATTGCAAGTTGCATTGACCAGGAATCGAATCAATGCCGCCTCGGGACAGCGCTGTAGAGGATTTTTGCATTATTTGGACCTGCTCCAACATCGCTAGTTCCAATCCTGTAAGATGTGTAAGTGTACATACACTACACGGTAATGTTGGCAAGATACTTTATTTGAAAACAAAACTGAATTATAAATATAAAAACAGATAACATGTCAAAAAAGCTAAAGTAGAAATATACAGTAAATACAATATACCATTACTGATTGCATAAATACAGTATATAGGAAATACTACTACAAACCTAAAGCTTATTATTTGAACTAGTGTACAGTGTGAAAGGAAATTTCAACCTGTTCCCTTAAACGCACCTGAACACACCAAAAGACCAAAAGACACCTTTTGGTGTTTTTGACTTTTACTTAGGATATGTGTTTAATTTTTTCATGCATATTGTTAAACATTTGCCAGATTGTTCTCAATTTGTATTTTTTTTTATTTTAGTCCATTGTAAACAACGTTAACTAAAATACTCACACTAACACACCTATGCACCAAAGTGTGCTCATTGAAACCCATTCAAATCACTATTTTTGATCCTGCTCAAATATAGTATAAAACATGAGTCTCTTCATTCTTCCACATCATGTGAAGCATGAGGTTTTAAATGTGTGCTCTGAAGGACTTCCGTCCGAATTACCTCATTTTTGACATATATGGCAAATATGGCACCCCCACAAAGCCCCGCCCCCCTTTCTCCACACAAGCTTTGGGGAGGTAATTTTGCGTGGGTGTGTGAGTATGTGTGTGCATTTAACGTGCACATTGCATTTACCAAAGCAGGTCACTTTCAAGTGGCACTTTTTCCCTTAACTCTTTCATGTGAATTTCTTTTTTTTCTTCTCCAAAGCACCCCGACCTCTAAATTGTGGGTTCCCCACAGCTTTGAAATATCAAAAACATCAGGGATTTTCCCAGCACATCAAATGTACGGCTTAGTTTGGACTCCTTCTCTTGGCTTCTATCGGTCAGCTGGTGTGCTGCCAGACCCCACCCACCCGGGCAACGCTCTTTTTGCACCACTTCCATCAGGAAAACGGTACAGGATCATCAGATCCTCCATGAAAAGAATCAGTGACAGCTTCTTCCCCAGAGCTGTGAAATCAATAACCCCCTCCCCCCTCTGTAGTGGATGACACAGGTCTTGCACTAAGCTGCACTTTATGCACTTTATATTTATATTTATCATACCACCGCCCCTTTTTCCACCTGTACATACATTCCCTGCACTGTTCACTTGCAATTTGCACACTTCACCTGCAATACTTTATCTTGTTTTCTGTTTTGTTCATTTCTATTTTTCTATTTGTTATTTTCTAAGTGCTTTTATTGGACATTTCAATGTGTGCTGAGAGTCTCGGGAGGAAATTTTGTTATGCTTGTATAATAACAATAAAGAATCTTGAATCTTGAATCTTGATTATGAAAATAATTGTTAGTTGCAGCTTTAGTCCAAAGGCGTTTTGATTCTTGTTAGTAGATGTTTACAAATACATCTAGAAGATAATGGTGGTAGATTTGTTTTGGTGGCTGGCACTTTTAATAACACTCAGCTACTTCTATTTTCTATCTATGCACCTTTGATGACTTTGATCGAATGTTTGTGCCATCAGTTCAAAACAGTCTGCTACAATTACCAGATACTCAACTTATACTGGGTGGTGATTTTAACGCTGTCATAAACCCTGTATTAGATCGTTCATCTGGGAACACCAAGGTCTATATTCTTCAAATGCATTGAATGCTTTCATTAAAGACTTACATTTAGTAAACGTGGCAAATTGGTAATAATTTGGCCAAAAATTCTCATTGTACTCAGCACGTTACCAGACATACTCCAGGATTGATTACATCGTTGCTTCCTACATGGAAAAATGCTGCTCTTACCCTATTAACTCATTTGGATTTTTTGGGAAAACTGAAACATCATCTTGGTGATTTTCTGGAGCATAATAGAGCCTTCAATAACTACTATGGGAAACATGTAAATGTGCTATAACTTATAACACATTTACATGTTTCCCATATATAGCCTATAGCCTATAAGCGGGTTTTGTCTATCTTTTTCATCCTCTCAGAAGAAAATGAGAAATAAAAGGTTTTCTGAGTTTGAACATGAGGTAGAAACTTTGGAGAGATGGCAGAGAAAAGATCCACTTCATTGTCCATTATCCAAACCTTGTCACCAGTGTAGATTGTGTGGTGGTACGTCACTTAAATGAGCCCGGTTTACAGCGAGACCAAAAGTTCCACCTGCTAAACTTTAGTTAGGACTTTAAAAAAAACAGAACTCGTGCCCCCCCTGGAAAGTCTCCACGCCCCCCCACAGTTTGAAAAAGGCTGCCCTAGAAGACAACATGTAATGCTGTGCAGTGAGGCCCACAATCACGCGAGATCTACCAACACCTGCTAGCTGACAACTTCAGGCTGAACGCAAGCTTCAATGCATGGCAAGGGGTGTCTTTCCTACTGGTTGACAGTCAATGTTAAAGAAGCAACAGGACAACTACAAAGAACACGTGAGTCAAACAATGTTTATCTACAGTTCCCTCGTTTATTTTATTTATTTATTTATTCCAAACGTCACTAACATTAAAACGTCTACGTCTCGGGGGAAAATCAAGGGGTTCGTTCGTTTGGTCCTCAACACTGGTGCTAAAATGTCAGAGAAGCCAAACAGCTCCCAAAACGACGAGTGGCGAAAGGTATATTACAGCCGTTAATCAATTATTAAATCGAATTAAGCCTTTTGGAGGGCTAGTGTGTAGCCAAACTTAATGTTACCTCATATATGAGACATGTTTTATCGGAGAAAGTGACAATTTTTATACTAAAACAATAATGAAAAACATTTTAGATTTTGCACCATACCTACACGACATTGCACGGTTGTGTTACGTAACGTGCAATATATTAAGTTAAATAAATAAATTACGTTAATACATACCGTTTCTCCAGATAGGAAGAACTAGGAAGAATGGAGGGTCAAAGTAGTTTTACTTTAAATAACTGTTGGTTGTACGAACATAATTTTCTTTACACTGTGTTTTACAGTTTCTGGACATAGATATGTTGATGCAATATGCACCCTCTGACGTTCCAAATAATTTCTGACAGCGATTTCAGAAATTCCTAGTTATAGTCACGTGACGTGTGAGTGACGTCACGTGACTATAACCAGGATGTAGTGCTCACGGTCAAGTTAATTCAGTGCTGTACGTCAAAACAATCCATTGCTCGAAGACGTTTGGACATGTATATGATGTCTTTTTAAATTTCACTTATAAAACCGTCTATTATAATAATGTTGTAGCAGTCACGGTGGCCGAGAGGTTAAGGCGTTGGACTCGAAATCCAATGGGGTTTCCCCGCACAGGTTCGAATCCTGTTCGTGACGTTTTTGTCTTGATTTTTAGAATATTGATTATCATCTGACATTGCAATACCACCTTCCTCGGGTTTCCAAGTCATCTGTCAGCCTGTAATTGATGTATTTATTGAAGAAAAATGAGAAGTGCAGTGCTTGCATTAGTTAGGACTAGAGTTGGCAGGCCAGTGCAAACCAGATAAAGAGGTCATTTATTCCACTTTTATGCAGAGAACATTCAACAACAAAGGCTTATATTCAAGTATCACGTCATAACAGATGGATTGGTGGATTGTAACAAAATCATTTGTGCCAGTCCAGAAAACATTTAATTTTACAGTATATCACCAGCTCCTCTGTCCATTTAAGTGTTCAGTTCAAGCACATACTGATCCATCTATCCATGAAATGAAAGGATGGATTTGGTTCTGGAAACTAGACTTTTATACAGGCAAAGTAGGAAACTTTGTTCTTATCTTTTCTCTTAGATCTATGGAATGATTGGTCTCTCTGGGTATATGATGCAAGTCTGTTTTAATGAGCACCTCAGGGACATTGCCTTGAAAGCAGAACTAAACCTTAGGAACAAAGCCTGTGTCGTTGAGGTGCAAACTACCATCACTACCTGCTTGTCCTCCATCATAATGCTGCCGTTACTGATCCGTCTCCATCCATCAGTCTTCAAAATGCTCCTTTGGCTGTTCAGCATGTCATGTCTGTCGTGCATTAAATAACTAATTTGTCACTAGAGGTAGAGTGTTGTGATATCATCCTGTGGTCACTCCTTGTGACTTACTTACTTACTAGTGGTCATGATTTTTCTCCCAGGATCAGTTGGGAGCGAAGGAGAGCGGTCACTGTTGTGTCACAGCTTGTCTTTTCTTTGCTTTGTCACGCTCACAAAAGTCTCTCTCCTCTGACCACGAGGGAAGCTCACAGTGGAGAAACCTCTCCCCTCTGCCCCGACGATGAGGTTAAAAGTGTGACAGTGGATGTGGTCAGTAGCGCCCTCTTTGGTTCATCCTGGACATGGTGAGTGGCAGAGACACAGAGGACAGAGAAGAGACCTCCCAGTAGAGCGAACGAGACAGAAAGAGCTGGTAAAGGATCACCATGGAGATGGACTGGCACAGGATTACACCTATTGTCACCACCTGTACAGATGGAATAAAAGATGGAGGTTTAGAAAGACAGTAGTTCACAGTTTGTACACTAGGAGACAATGTAGCATAAGGGATCCTCAGGTACAAAAGTGAGCTTGAATGCTATGAGTTGGTTAATGGGTTTTTGGCCTCTGAGGTGCTAAGTATTGTTTGTTTGTATGGAGAGTTTTTTTTAATTTTTTTGATGGAATTTAAATAAATAAAAAATGATAGGCGAGGTCCTTCAATAGTATTTGAATTTTTTTTCAGCCAAAAAAACACTCCCACTCATAGAGTAACGTTTGACATACAACATACAAACTATGGAGCTGTTGTCATTTATCAATGATGCAAAAGGTCTCATTGCACATCCTAACATCACCGACTGCAATAGTTTGTCACTTCATGATGGTGCTTTGTTTTATGTGTTCAAACCTTCTCCCTTTGGTGATCATTGAAGATAAATGACACAAGGACAAGGACCGGGTGACAGAGGAACCAGAGGAAACATCCCTGCAACAAAGAACACATGAAGAGCAACAGGTGAGAGTTTGTCTGTCTGGAGGAAGCAGGACATGGCGTGCAGTGCACTTTACCTTGGCGAAGCTGAGGTAGAAGTCTCTCTTGAGTGTGCTCCTCTCTGTGGAGATGATCTGGTAGAGGATGGAGGCCAGCAGCAGGGCCAGGCCCACTCTCAGGGCAATGAGGAGGAGACCTGCCAAACTCTGCTGGGAGTGGTAGCTGTGATGTTCACTCTCCGACTCAGAGTATTGCTCCCACAGCAGCAGCACTCCCTGAAATACAAGGATTGTGGTTCTTGAATTCATTAAAAAAAAAAATCACATTTAAACCTTAAAGCTGCAGTGCGGAAATGGAACGCAGCATTGATGTAAAACTAATCACTTCCTGCGTGCAGAAGAGGGATATTGCTGGACGACATGAGATCTAAACACTGCTATACTAAGAAACAGAGTTGTGTGGAGCCGTTGTAATCAGCACTGTGTGAACTTATATGACAATGTAACAGACTTTTGTTTATATGTAAAAGTTATACACTACAGTTTTAAATACTCATTTTATTTTATACAAAATGACAGCTTAAAGCTGCGTACCTGTGTAACGACTCCACCTACAGCAACAGCAGTGGAGGCTGGAGAATGCTCCCACTGCAGAGGTCGGGACTGGGGCTTCCTGCCTCGACTCAGAGTCCAGCCCATACACAGGCTCAGTAACATGTACAGCATGGACACCTGGGATACCATGTCCCAGACTGCACAGGAAAACGAGACAGAATTTTGTTGATGAAGATTTTTTAACATCAGATATAAATATAGAATATGGGGGGGAAAAAAGAAGGCACATACACTCAGCCAGGCCACCCATCACAGGAATACCAACACCATCTCGAGAATATCTGCAGAGCACACATGTGAAGGAACAGACAGAAACCACTGCATTATTTAATCGAAGGAAAACTAAATATAAATCTCAATCCAACTCTTCTTCTACAACAGCCATCAGGAGCAAAGTGGGGTTAAGTGTCTTGCCCGAGGACACATCGGCATGTAGACTAGTGGAGCCAAGAATCGTGAAACCTATGGTGTGTGTGTTGACTTTGGGTCAAATTCACTATTACTACTTGGTCTGTGTGCAAAAATAATCCATTCTTCCGAATTCTGAACAAGATATGTCAACTTTAAGCCATTTGTTAAGTGTGAGCATCTGTGTCTCACGCTGGTTCTTGGTGTCCTCACATAACCAAGCTTCAAAACAACTCAACTATCCCTTTCTAGTCTGAAATCAGACAACTTTCTTTGCTGGAGTTCCAGCACTATGGTACACACCTGGTCAGGTGGATGAAATTGCAGAGAGCAGAGACGCCCTGTAGTGCCAGTGCTGTGGTGAGCACTTTGAAGACAGTATGCATGGGACCACCTTTCTTCAGAGCCTGGTGCAGAGGCTGGATGTAGATACAGCAGGATATGAAGTAGGCCAGCAGCAACAGGAAGTAAAAACTTTGGAGACCTGAGGGGAGAGGAGGCAATTTTTTGTTTTTTTGAAGTGACTTTTACAAGACAGCAGACAGGTTATGAGATGTGGTGGTGATGATGGGAGAATGCAACATGTCTGACCTGCTTCCTCTGCGCTGAAGTGCTCCAGAGGATTTCCAGCCGAGTCAGCATTTAACAGCAAGACGGTGAAACTGAGATCAGCAAACGAAGGCATCACTGCACTTTCCTGGAGGGACGAAAAAGGAGACATGAGTCAAAATGGTGAGTGAAACTTAATATTATTACATTTTGAAGATTTATTTTAACTGACTGTACAACTACTACCACTACTCCATGTACTATTAGTGACATTACTGATCTCTAAGATAGTACTATGGGAATATTAGCTGCTTGCCAACTCCCAAAAAAACCCTGACAGAAGGAGTCCTGTTCTGTACCTCATCTCTAATTTAACATTAAACTTCCGATTTAAACAGTGAAACAGGCGACGTACATGCTTGGATACCAGCTGACTATAGACATGCCGTCATATTCATGCAGGTGTTGACAGTGAGCATTAAGAAGTAGATGAAGTGGCTGTTACCTGACATGTAAACCTGTCAGCATACAGCATCTGCCATGCTGTCGGGGACGACTGATGAGGGAAGGTGAGGTTGGACTCATCTTTACTGAGAGAAACTGAAGCAGGAGGAGAAACAGAACATTGAAACAGAAAAAAATCAATAAAGCATCTATCACTTGGTGTAAGATGGCGCTGGTGTCTTACGGGTGAAGCTGGCTCTGGAGAGCCTGTCACTGCAGCTGAGGTTGTCCATGTCTGAGTCCATGTCCTTATACAGCAGCAGTCTGGACTCCTTCTCTGCAGCCAGAGCAGAGTTCTCCAGCCGACACACCAACAAACCATTATCACCTGCGCACACACACAGAAGGAGGATCGCAAATGTGACATGTGTTTGATACATAAATATATATATATATATATATATATATGTATTTGTGCCCATCAGTGACGTGCAGTGAGGTTCATGACTGGGGAGGCACTCGTCAGGTATACAAATATATGAACCCAAAATAGAAGCTTATATTTCACTTTTGACCTGAATTGAAACATTTAGTTGTTTTAAAAGTTTCTAATTATGTATTAAAATCAATATAAATCCTGACAGCCTCATTATCTTGATGGTTATAAAAGGGTTAACTCAATTACAGCCATGTTAATAACACCTAAAATCATTTTAAAACAGTAAACGAAATATAACTGAAATATATGCATGTTACTTAACAAATATAGTTATAAATCTTAAGTAACAAATTTAAATTTCCCGCAATTTTTTTTAGGACCCCCCCCAAAAATCTCCTGCGACCCATCTATGGGTCCCAACCCAAGGTTTGGGAACCATTGTTTTAACCTGAAGGCATCATTCACACTACTGGAACTACCCAGTATGTTAATGTACAATGCAACGTCACATAACGTTGTATGAGTGATGACGACACATATAACATCATCATTGCTGGCAAATGTAAACAAAAACAATGAAGTGTACCTACACATACACACATTAACATAAACACAGTAGTGAGCAGCAGCGTCCTTACCTTGGTACATGAATTTAGTGATGTACTGGCCTTTCTGCTCTCTCGCTGCTTCGCTCTTAAAAAGTCCCGTCACAGTTTTCCCTGAAGTCTTTGGACTCAGCAGCACTGCTGCCATGAGAGTGACCAGTAAACGTGTCATTTTTAACATATGCACATGAATGTTATGTGCAATATAAACGTTTGCCGATCGACTCAATGAGCCACGAAGCCAGAAGTAAACCGGTCGTTAAAGTTAGACTAACTTACCCAGGGTCAAAACCGGAAGTTTAGCATTTCTGCCTTCCAATAAAAGCATACTGATAGTTGAGGCAATATAAAAACAATATTATGTAGCAGTCCTGTATTTTAAAAGTAAATTTGTACAAGTACATTTAATTTGACTGCGTGATAACACATTTTCATTAGTGCAATTCATATGATATTTGTACTCCTAATTCTCCACCTGAGCTGGTGCCAATCCCAGCTGACAAAGGGTGTAGGGTGGGGCACATAGAGACAATCATCCACTCTCACACTCACATCAACGGTGAATTAGAGTGTTCACTTTGCCTAATCCTACTAAAGAAAAAGCCAGACTCTTATTTTGAAAATAACTTCCGTATGCTACATTAAAACTCACTTGACATGCTGCCCTGCCCGGTCGGCACTGTTGCTAGTTTGATTGATTTAAGATTCACGCAATCACGGAGCACTTCTTTCTCTACGTCACCCACAACAACCAACCAGAGGGCAGAAAGCGCTGTGCATTTCATGAATTCACCGCCCACTTTCAACGTGTCAACAGTACTGCCGTAAAGCAGCTCCGCCCTGTCGTACATGACGCAACGAATGGAAAAAGGAAAACAGTACATTTGTGTGCTCCTTGGTTTTAAACCTTATCCCCCTTCACTGAAGTGAAGACGGGCTTGTGTCTGTTAATTCAAAGTGAGCCGTAGTTTGCTACATGGAGTTATCAATGTGAGCTAACGTTAGATATAACAGAGGGTATACTTTTTGTATATGTAAGCTAACATTAGCTACAGAGAGGATGGACTTTACCAGGACTGTTCTTGTGACTGGAGGCTCTGGGTTTATGTGAGTTCAATATACTATATATATATATATATATGTAGTCACTTCAAACACTGAACACACTCACAAATTATCTTTAAGTATCATCATTAACTTAATTTGTACACAACTAAGCCAACACCCTGTGTTTCATTTCATAAATACAGTTTGGAGTGTTCACAGAGAAGCATGACATACACATATCAAAAATGAATTCAAGCACATTACTCCAGTAAATCTGCAAAAATGTCATTTTTAGATTGAATCATTGAGAAAAAAAATGTAGTACGCAAACCAACACTTAGCCAATGGAGATAATAATAATACAAGGCATTTAGTAATAGTTTTAATTCTAGTCTGTCTCTCTTCCTCCAGCGGCTCCCATCTTGTGTGCTCCCTGGTGGACAGGCATCCTGACTGGAGAATTATTAACCTTGATAATGTACGTCTTTCATCTCGCATGAAAAGAACACATAGTACTACAATTCCAAGTACTGAGTTGTCCTGTCTTTTCCAGTTGGATTACTGCTGCAGCCCCAGGAGCCTGGAGAGCATTGAAGATCGCGTGAACTACACCTTTATGAAGGTGAGGCATTTAAACCTTTATGGTAAAGACTAATACGCCATTATTGCACCATTATAACCTCTGCTTTCTTTAACAGGGAGACGTGTGTAACTCGCAGTTGGTTGACCACATTTTCACCACAGAAAACGTCGATGTTATTTTCCACCTGGCAGCGAAAACACACGTCGGTGAGCAGCACTTGTTAACACTGAGCTCAAGCTTGTATGTCTCTTGTGTTTTGGTATTTTTTTATTCACATACACTTCTTTGTTTTCTCAGAATCATCCTTTGAGTCTCCATCTAATTTCCAATGGGTTAATGTCGAAGGGACCAGAGTTTTACTGCGAGCTGCTCATCAGGCCAGACACCAGCCGCGGCGCTTCTTCTATGTCAGCACCGATGAGGTGTACGGGTCCAGTCTGCACAAGGTCAGTGGAATTTAGGTGTGTTTGGGTAAACTTTCAAGACCAAAGGTGGCTTTAAAAAAGCTTTCTAAAACAGCTATATCTGTTACACCTAATATCATTTTGAATTGTAAACAAATCATTTCCAAAACTTCATTTTAAAACGTAAACACATAAATCTTAAGTAAAAGGTTGGAAAGGTTTAGCAAATTTGTTTAGGGACGCCCAGAAATTATCCTGCGACCCATATGTGGATCGCAACCCAGTCTTTGAGAACTACTGTGCTAAAATCTGTGGGTTTTCAAAAAATAGGTGATAGAATCTTAAGTAATTTTTTAAATAAATGAACATTTTCCCAGACATATTTTCAATAAAACTAAGTTCATCATCATCATTATTATTCTACTATTATTAATGTGCACATAGGTTTTCACACGTGTCACTACCCGATTAGTACCAGAAACCAGATTTATTCTGTGTATGTGTTAAGTGTGACAATTTCCTGTCAAAAACATTTAAGTTTGGTTTGGTGATTTAAAATAAAAAGTTATTTTAGGCTTTTAGCGGTTATTCTAATCAAATAAATACACATTTGTATGTCTTCATTTTAGATAGATAGATAGATAGATTTTATGATCATACAAACATCTTACATAGCACTACTTGCGTTCAACCTGGTTTTCAAAATAAAAACCACTGACTAACTTTTTTACTACTTCCTGAATAAACAAATGCATGGCAATGAAAATGGCTTAGTTGTTTTTAAGAAAGAAAATACACCAACTTTTTAAAGTTATCTTTCGTTTTTGTCATTTCACAACAGGAAGTGGTCGTACACAACAGATTGGGTTTACAGTACTAAAAACCAAAAACCAACACAAACTGCATTTCTCATAATGCATTTAGCCTTCCTTTTGTGTTATTGTTGCTGATGGGTTTTGGATGACATTGCTCAGGTCACATTGGACTCTGAAGGAAGAATCACACATAGACAGCCTGTGTCATAGTTGCTATTTTTGGATGTTTGTTCTGTGCAGGTGTTTGATGAGGGCAGCCCAGTGAGACCATCCAACCCATATTCTGCTACTAAAGCCGCAGCCGAGTTCTTGGTCAGATCCTACTGGGACAAATATAAGGTACACACTAATGCACAGGAATAGTTCATTTAGTTTGACTGGGATATAAACCTGCACACAGGTTGTTTCTCTGTGCTCATTCAGCTACTTCACGGCATACGTCACGTTATGAAAACACATTTTCACTTTAGGCTGTTACAGAACTGCTTGATTTATGTTTTTCCACCAGAAATGATTAATTGATGAGTCAAGACCGAG
Organism: Solea solea; assembly: GCF_958295425.1. Lineage (NCBI taxonomy): Eukaryota > Metazoa > Chordata > Actinopteri > Pleuronectiformes > Soleidae > Solea > Solea solea. The sequence goes on from NC_081135.1 coordinate 11,408,941, forward strand.
TTATCAACAACAACACGGATACATCTGTATTAACTGACCGATTAAATTTGAAAACAAAATCCACAATTTGTGTCGTGATCATGTAATAGTAATCACTGTTGGTACTTTCACACAGGTTTAAATATGAATATTTTTTCCAGTTTTCAGAACCATTGTAAATGTGTGTGAACTTATTTGTATTTCCCTGCCTCTTTTTATGTTTTTATACATTTTATTTGCACTTTTAAAATAAATGTGTTAATTAATGTCTTTTTGTTTTTCACTTTACTGCATTGTTTTTGTAAATTATATTGACTATGTATTTTTGATTAGTTTCCAATTATTATAACCAGGAGCAACAACATCTATGGACCCAGACAGTACACTGAGAAGGTAAAAATGTAGTTTTAATTTTATTTCTCCTAAATGTTTGTAGTTTCTCTAGTATATTCCTTATCATTTAAATAATAACTTGTCACATTGGTTTTCTAGGTAATTCCACGGTTTCTCACCCTCTTGCAAACAAACAAGAAATGGTAGGTTTTGTTTGCTTTATTAGTTTAACATAATAAATTCAGAAAAAAACCAACGTGAATCTTCTACGCTACAGCACCATCCAAGGAACGCTCCCTAAATCTCGCCATTTCCTGTTTATCGATGATGCCATCGACGCCTTCCTGCTGCTTCTGGAGAAAGGGATTGTGGGTGAAATCTACAACATGGGCACAAGTTGTGAAATTCCCATCTTGCAACTGGCCACGGAGCTCATTAGGATGGTGTGTTTTTAAAGAAAAATCATTAAGAGACAGCAAAAAAAAAATAAAAAAAAACACCTATGAATGAAGCTCTTATTTAAACTGTGTGTGATTTATCATTTCAGGTGAAGAATGTGCCAGAAGTGAATGACTGGCTTGAGTTTGTTCCTGACAGGTGAGTTCAACATGTGTATATTATGCTTCTAGGAAATAGCTACGCCCTTGTGATAGTACACATGTTTTTTTTGTGTGTGGTTGACTGTGGTGTGTGCACCCTCCTGTGCCTAGAGCCTGTATGTGACTGGCAGGCACCATGAAAAATGGGTTTTATCCACATAACTAATGGCTCTTGTAATAAAATATATAATCAGCTTGTCTACTTTATCTTAATAATAGGTTTATCTCAACAGTACTGTTGGAAAATCTGCTGACCTACTGCTGCCTCCATTTGTAACTACTATGTGTTACCATGTGACCAGGTGGAAAATAGCCACAAACATATTCATATAATATCGTAGACTTAAGCAGGTGAAGATTTTAAGCAAGTGAGTCTTTTTGTTAAGTGGCTTTTTTACCTTCTGTCCCTGTTGGCAGCCATGTTTTCATCCCTAGCAGCTCAAAACAATCTGAGGGACAGCCTTTACAACACCAATGGTGCTTTACTCCCGTTATTGAACTGAATGTACTGCTGCCCTACAGGCCGCAGGTCGACCTGCGATACCCCATCACATGTGAGAAGCTACAGCAGCTGGGCTGGAGAGCAGAGGTGACCTGGGCTGAGGGCATCAGACAGACCGGTACACACACGTACACACACGTACACACACACATACACACACGTCAATATGATATGAGACATTTCTATAAAGTCTTCTATTATTGCAGTCAAATGGTACCAAGACAACCCAGACTTCTGGTCAGATGCGAGTGCAAATTGAAGAAGCAAACGTCCTCTACTGTGCCATAAAGATTGTCCGACAGGTTGTTGTTGTTGTTTTTTTCTTCATTTACTGTAAATCTGGCACGGAAAAGAGTTAATTAAGAGAGATCCACAGCTCAAATAACAGCTGTGACTTTATTATCTTCAACAGTCTCTGAACGATCAGCGGACCAAAAACCAGACCTGCAGTGCCTGGAGGTGTGGAGCCTCTCTTAAACCAAAGCAACGTCTTACCAGGAAATCAAAGCACTTTATCTCAACATTCATCATGTTTTCCATAATCTCTTACTTGGCTCAACGTTGGCTTGTTCACCAGATTCTGTTTTCTTTTGTCCAATTTTGACTGATTGATTAACTCATGTTCCTGCCAAAGATCTAACAGCTGGAGTGATGTCAACGGCAGCTTCCCTTCCATTTTGCCTCAAAGGTTGACAAACTGTAGTGAAAGCAGAGTAATTGAGAAGTTTTTCATATTTAAGGTCCAGCTCGGTGATGTGTTACATTACAGTTCTGTAACAACATGGCAAAAGTTCTATAATGTCATTTCCAGGTAATAACTTGGTAATACTTAGAGACAGTATTACAGCAATTCTGTGTTGTTTTTTAAGTCATATGGTATTAGCTTATTTAAGGCTAAAATCACTGTAATTCAGTCACACGATTTCAGATAAACGTTTTCCCCCACGTTAAAGGTAGAGTGTGTAAAATGTAGCCACATTTATTGGCGAATAAACGGTCACCTCACCCTGCACCAAAACAAAAAAAAGATGTTTAGTTAAGAACAAAAAACAGGGTGGTCCAAAATGGTTTTGCACTTACAGAAAATAAAGGTATAATCATTAAATCTTCAAATGTACACAGTGGACTTTTAAATGTGACTAGAACACTTTTACTTAGAAATTTTACCGCTTTTGATTTCCTAGTGTTTTCACGTGATAGTATTATCTGGCATTACTTCAAAAAAGTATTGCAGTATTTAGAACACTGATACATCATTACCAAGCCATTACGTGGTGGATAGCATTAGAAATTAGGAGGTTCTAGCGCAATAACGGTTATTTCTGAACTGCAAATTGTTGCTCACCCGTTTCCCGCTGATTTGTATCAGCTGAACTGCAGCAACACCTTCATAATTTCATTTCTTTACCTGCTTTTATGTCACTTTCATCCGTCTACTGATGCTTCTGTAAAAACAGGAAATACAGGTTGAGAAGGGAAATGCAGCTAATGTGAAATACATATTCATGTTTACTTGATGAAGCTGACAAATTATTTAAGTTCAAATAAATATTTAATCATGTTATATTGTTTTGTTTTTTTGCTCAAGCCTCTGCACTCACACACACGACAAAAAACAATCGTGACACGTGTAACATTTGCAAATCCAAACCTTTATTTGTGGTAAAATCAGAACAGATGCACTTTTTTTTTTCTTCTTCTGCTTCTTCTTCATCTTCATCGTGCAGTGCATCTCTTCGTGCACATACAACTGCTAAACTAATACATAAAGCAAATGCTAACTACCAGGCGGGTGCCGCTCTGTGTCCACATGGAGAAGTCTGACCAATCAGTGAGGACGACGACGACGACAACACTGGGCTTCATTTCACTTCAGTCTCTTTACAAAAAACTAAAAAATATCCTAAACACGACTACACACGTTTCAAATTTTAGACCACTTTGTAAAGATACTCAAACTTAAAGTGAATTAAAGCCACAGAGTGTTTGTATTTTTGTGAATTTAACTCATCTGGACGAGTCACCAGAAGAGCTATGATTGATTTGTTTGCATTTGAGCACACAAAAGGCAGTAAAATATGATAAATAACCTGTGTCACATGATTCACCAGTGATAGAGGCTTTTCTTTGGCCCTATTGCATTCTGGACGATTGAGGCTACATTTGTACCTAAATAACTGCAGAGAGTTATTATTTTTAATGCAAATATAAATGAGTCACAGATCAGCTGCAGGTTGCAAAACAAAAAAGTCAAACTGGTGTAAAAGACAGCAGGATGGATCCTCATCTCTGATTGGCCAGAAGCTCCACAGCGACAACATCAACGCAACGCCTGAAAATATGCAAATCACAACAACAATAGAACCACAGTTTATTCTGTGTTATGAAGACTTTAAAGGTCGCCACTTGCCAGAAAAAGTCACATAAAGGGTCTCAACGGGAAGGAAAAGTGTAAAGACTCAAAATAAAAAAAGAGAAAAATAAAAAAAAAACGACTTGAGAGAATCAGGACACTCGTTTTTTTGTACGGAGTTTTTTTTTTTCTTTTTTAACAAAAACGGTCTTTGTTCGTAATATTTTGTTTAATTATTATTTTTAATCCAAACCTTGGCATACATGGTGGTATTGTCTCAAATTTTGTTCGCCAATTAAAAAAAAAAAGAAAATGGCTGCTCACGGATGATTATCATTGTTGGCAATGGAGCCTGTCGCATGAGACAGGTTTGTGGATCTGATACTGAGTCAAATGTGACTTTAAAGGTAACCCGTAGATGTTCCTCTCGGTGTGTCACGCTCACATTGACCGTCAGCGCGCTGCCACGCCACGTGCACATCTTCACACAGGGTTGTAAAATAAAGAAGGGACGTCGCCCCAGTTCACTGATCCAAATCTGCATCGACAAGAACCACTTAGGAGATAATTAAATATTGGAAAGTAAAAACTAGACTTCAATCAGTAAACTGTCGTGTTGGCTGCCGTGCAAAGAGCCTATTGTATTAAACTTTATCAATCTCAAGGCTGGGTGGTGTCAAAGATGTGCACATGGTGTATTTTCAGTGACAGTAATGTTGTTAAAAGCTTCACATTTGTATAATTAAAGTTTGTTACCGTGACAAATCCAAAGAGAAATCCCTACGCGCTGCATCTTTAAACATTAAAAAGCTCACACTACCCCAGAAAAATAGAAATTTTCACTCATACCAATGACATTCAACATTCAAGTGTTTTTGTTTTTTCTCGTCTTTTGGTCAAGTCACTTTGTAAAATATCAACTTTTGTATTAGGCTTATAAAAATAAATATTTCTCAGAAATGCTCGATAAATTACACAAACTAGCAGCGGAAAGTAGACTCGAGGACTGTGTGCAAACAGCTGAATTCTACACTTGCTGTCAACTAGAACTCCACCTGGTCCCGGAAAATAAGAATAAAAAAAAAACAAACAAAACAAAAACAACGTTTTATATCTGGAAGAACCTTTCCACACACACACACACACACTGTACTGTACTGTACACTGTGCTAACACTCAAACATACTCCTCAGAGGTTCTGAAGGACGTGTGCTACAGGCGACTTTAGCTTAACGTTAAACTAAGTAAAACTTGTTGGTGTTTTCAGTCTTCCTACAACAGTAACGGGAGCATAGCACCAATATTTATTCACAGACTATCAAAATATTCCTCCTAGCAAGTTGGCTGCCGTCGTGACGCGGAATCCTTTGCTGTGGTACCAATATCTGTTCATCTGTCGCCATGGTAATGACTGTATGCTGCGTAACCAACTTCACTAAAAGCTCCATTAGGGCTGGGTATCAGCCTTGATTTTTTAAGGCATCAAAGGGTTTTGAAAAGTTTTCAAAAACCAGAAAATAAAGTGCAGATTTTTTTTTATTATTATTATTTATTTATTTGTGTTTAATTCTAGAGGAAATAAACCGTGTTTGCTCCAAGCTAACGTTAAAGGGGTCACGAGGAATCTTCTGAAAGTCAGACACACTTGAACACAAGTGACTGAGGCTCGATCTACACGGATAAAAGAATGAAACATTAACAACAAATGACTTCATCCACATGGAAACTGACCTTTAAATGCTGTAGTACGTACGCCACGCCCGCTACGCCAAAAAACGAGACGACATTGAGCACTTATGCACATGTGACACGACAATGGATAGAGTCACAGAAGCAGAATAATTAAAGCCAGGACGACTAACGGAAGAACATATAAGCTAAAATACAGCGAAAGACCAAAAAGAGGAAGGCTGCGGCAAAGATAAGCGACAGCTGGGGAAGTGGGGCTATGACATCATCGTTTTCCCAAAGCATAGTCGTGGTTGTCTACAAGAGGTTTTCCCACTCTGGGACTCTTTTTAAAAAAAAAAAAAAAAAGTAGTGTTTCCATGTGGATAACAAAAAAAAAAAAAAACAGCCCCTAACATTTCATAAAAGGAAATCAAGGTGGCTTATTATCATACACACGTTATCATTAATGACACAAAATGTCTTTTTTTTTTAAGCCTTAGTTACTCGGTTAAACCTTCTACCTGAGACGTTTTTGAATCTGTTTGAAGGACTGCAGAGAAATGTTGAGACGATGTTTAATGCTATGTAGTTATGTTTTTATTTGGGCTAAACAATCTTTTTTTTTTTTTAATCTAAAGCGCAATTGATTTAACATTAATTACTTCAATCGTTGTACGTTCCAGATCTCTTCTGTTATGTGCAAATATTTCTTACTATCTTTAACTTTTTGTGGCAATGTACCATCTTGTTTTGCCAGTAATTATTGATAATGTTTGACTTGAAAAAAAATTATATCGCAAATGAAGTCTCAATTTATGTCACAATGATATTTGACTCAAATTGTTTAGCCTCAATTTTTTTAATTATTTTTTTTTTACTACATTTAGCTGTAATTTTGCAAGTGCGTGACTGGTTGACTTTGTCATAGTAATCGTTTGGTATTTTGCTGACTAATACCCAGCCCTAATTAATAAAATGTGTCTGTCTTGAGTGAATCAGTCATTTCAAGGCACCGTGCACATGTCAGACTTCGGGGCTCTTTTGTGCTTGAATCCAAATGGAGCGCACACACAGGAAACAGCCCGAAAGAAATGAATGAGTCTTGGTGATGGCAAAGTCAAGTCTAGTGCCCCCTTGTGGGCATTGTGAAGAAGGGGCACAGTGGTATTTGAAGTACTGCGCCAACGCAAATCAAAGGTAATTACAGCTAGATAGATATAATCTAAATACATTGCATATTTATGTGCGCACTCTGAACACTACGACATGACAAGATTGCTCTACACACAAGATAAAAAGTGAGGTAAACTGAACTTTGATCTTCGTAAAATTCCCTGTTGTATATCTCAAAAATGTTTTAGTCCCATCTACACTACTAGCAGTCATTAAGCTAGGTATGACGCGTCCCATTATAGTCTGAACTCGGAATTTCCGAGGGCTTGGGGCTACTTTTAACCGTGGGGGTTTGACGTCACTCCCATTTCCGAGTTCTGATCTAAATGGAACCCAGCATCATACATTTATTTCTTCAGCGTGATTGTATATGCCCCCTAGTGGTTGTTAGAAGGCACAGCAACGTCTACACACACACACACACAACCAGAGTCATTCTAGTGCTTTGCTCCTCGAAACGTTTCTCCTGTATTTGGAACAAAAGAGAGAGACAACGCTAGCTGCATGCTAAGTTTGTGGTAACAGACGATCCTTCTCGCATGTGGCTTCTGTAACAATCAAGCGCCAAAAACGCGTTATTCAGTCGGTATTTAAAAAGGTAGACTCTGATTCTGCATCGAGTTCGGTCGTTTCGACAATAGGTCTTCAAACTGTTCCCAAACAACTTCAATAAGGAGATGAAGATGATGACTACTGTGAAATGTAACACAAGTGGAGAAACTAGAGTTCCAGTCTTCTCCATTTGGGATGTGCAGGGTTAAAAACAGACAGTTATAAAATAACTGCCCACGAACGAGACAGCTGGCCAAGAAAAGCTCTACATTTCAAAGTGTCCCCCAAGACTATTACAAGTTTTAAACGACGAGGAGTTTTAAGCAAATCAAAGCCTTCCTGTATGATTGTCATTTGCAGTACTGCCTCCTAACATCTATCGTCCATCTTCCTGCTGCTTGTTCCTCTACGACGTCTGAGAAGGAGACCGTCCAACGCAAAAAAGTGTGTCATGAGAGAACGTCTCTAATTGGTTAAAAGGACCTAAATGAATGACTGGGACATCTCAAAACACAGTTCTGGTCAACAGTTTGATCACCATGTTTAACAAGTGATCAATATAAGTCTATATCAGGCTATGAGTTGAACAACAGTGAGAAAATAAAGTTTCTGCTACAATAACGGTTAAGCTGACCGTTAAGCCAGCTTCAATAGTTGAATGAAAATACAAGCAAACGTCTTGTTTTTGGTTCTTCAGGAAGGTTGATATGTTAGAGTTGGTTGATTTTTTTTATAAAACATAAGGGACTGATATGCATCTGTAAATAAAAGTAACACTAACACAAAAACTTAACTGTTTCTAGAGGTACATTTTAAGATTTCGAGATTGACCTGACTTCATGAAGTGGTGTAAAAATCATAAAACGATGGGATAAATGTTAACCTAACTAAAGCCTGCTGTAGAATTGTGTTTGGCATTTTTATCTCCTTGACCAAAAAACAACAACACTTGCATATGTTTCTGTTGTCTTGGTCCAGCCTTGTCATTTGACAAAGCCAGTGGGCAATTTGAGGAAAGTAAATATTGGTCTGTGTGTGTGTAATAACACACATTTTGAAAATACATGTAGTAAGCATGTCCAAATTGCCCACTGAACTCAGTTTAGCAGACACTGCATGGTCCAAAGTTGAGTGCTTACAGATCTTCGACACCTCGAGTGTTATTTCACTTCAAAATTCACATTCACTGGAGATTCTTCTCTTTCCGTTTTGAACTATTTACACTTCATCTACATTTTCGTGTCACTAAAGTTATTGATGTAAACAAAACAAATTAATACTCTGATAAAAAAAACATTTAACAATTTTTCCCCACCAGGTAGCAGCAGAGGATTTCTTTTTTAATCTGCTGCTGATTGTGGAGGGATTGAAGTTCTACCACTGAAGCTTCCAAATGTACAGTGGAGTTTTCTCCTTTTTACTTTCATGCTGGGACTAAACTTGGACGCCAGTCTTGGGTGCAGGTCAACTGCCCCCTTGTGGCCCGGTTTCATGGCAGAGCAGAGCGGGGCTAAGCAGGTGTACAGCCTTAAATCACGTGACCTTAAAGATCTAGCACACTTTTAATCGGTCTTATATCATGCTGTGCTATGCTGGGCTAGTATAAAATGGGACAGTGGAGGTGGAAGTAGCAGTCAAGGCACAGCACTTTGGTGCGAGCTCGTGCCACAATGAGAGGTTCAGTGCTTTCATTGTCGGCCAATATCGTCCATGAGAAAAGCAGAGAGGGGATAAAAAGCTGAGCTGAGTAGATTGGGTGTAGTTGAAGGCGTTTCGTCATAGTACAGTAAGATATGACATGATTAAAATGTGCTTTAGAGGTAAGGCGTTACCCAAAAAAAACAAACACAAGCCCCAGCTGTGGCTGCTGTGAAAGGGATTAGGCCAGCTAGTCCAGTTCTTCACATGAATCCCTGATCTCAACAGATCTTTAAGACCTAACAAATAAACTGGAATGACTTATTTTAGAGAAGACTCTTCATTTAACTTCCAGGATAGAGTGAGCAAGTAAAATTTGAACTATTATAGCTTTTTTTTTTTGTTGTGTTTCCCCTTGAAAGAAGCTTTTGGCAAACAAGGGTTGTAATGTTTGTGGTGGAAGTGGAGCCGGATTTCCCCAAGATCATGGTGGCACTAAGAGTCAGCAGAACATCCACAGCCACTGGTTAAACTTGGTATGTGTCGTTTTCAGCAGCAGTTGTGTAACTTGTTTTTCTTTATTTTTTAAACTCGCAAATTAAGGCTGGGCGATATGGGTAAAAACCTTTTTTGTACATCATTCAATATCGGTATAGATATAAATCCAATCAATGATCGGTCAAGCATAAAGGTAAGGCTGTAAATAATATCTGGATAGTTTATGCTATCCCAATATATAAGATATATCCGACTATAAAACTGCACACATGTTTTTCTGTGACAATACACTGTAAATACACTCCTAAATACAAATTAGCTTTCATTCCAGTTTGATGAAGGATATTTACATGTTAGAATTTTGCCCATTCCATGTTTATTTTAACCAATAAATATGATTAGCATTGCAACAGCCTTTAAAACCAGGAAAACATCACAAATGCCTTATCACGATGCGTCGATATCCAAAGACCAAATCTTATGTCTTATTTCACAATATAGATAAAATATCAATATATTGCCCAGCCCTAATTGTTGTAGCATTGCTTTGGGATCACTGGAGGATGCACCTCAAAATCTGAGAAACACAGTGATATTATTGCAACAGATTTGGAAAGTTTCAATCGAACATCCAATCTAAAAAGTTGCAGACGATTCATCCTCCTCGTTACATTTATTCCAAACACGTGTGTAAACAGAAAGTGAATCACATCCTAATCTGCTGCTGCACAGCTACACCAAAGACTCCGTCCGTGGCTCTCTGACCCAATCATTAGTGACAAGATGGTTTTGAGAAACCCAAACTCCAGCTCAAACCAGAGCTATAGATGTGTCATACAGGTCAACGTGCTGTTGGGAACCAGCTCGTCAGTGACCTTCTGATGAATTTGAACTCCAATAGACTGATAAGGAACAACATTGAGGTTCCTCATGACAGTTTTTTTTTTTTTTTTTGCCAAGGTTTGATTTAGTTCAAGCCTAGTTTGTTTCCTTCCAAAAAGAAATAAAGAAAACATGTCTGAATCCATACATGACATTAAATACACTTGTTTAGTCACAGTTGGCCTGATACATATGGCCAGTTATGCTTTATGGCAATAAAAACAAAGGGAATACGAAACAAAGTTCAACTGCTGAAAGGCACGGTACAGAAACAAATGATCCTCCATTTTGTTTTGTTCCAAACATAGAAATGCCATTTGTGGTCGCGAGTTTAACAACCACAAGTCCTATGACTCCTGTTTGATGGCATCAAATGACTGCCAGCGCTGCAGCTTCTAGACTTGGTCTGACATCTTTATCAGACCGTAGTAAATCAATACTTCAGTACATGTTTTGAAAAGGTGAAAAAGACATTTAGCTTTGTCTGTGGAGCCTCTTAAAGAATCTGCCATGTCAGCACAGGAGACCGTTTCCATTTATATGCAGACATATTTGTGACACCTTGCCAATGTCTGCGCTATATTTTAGAGATTTCTCTTAGCTGCTGATTTACATGGCCATTTGTTACATAAATATGACATGAAGGAACACAGTTTTAGGGAGAATAGAGACAAAAACACAATGAAGACAAATCTTAAAATAAAAAAGGATATCCCCTAGTACTTCACACATACACATGTCCTGTAAATCACATGTGTATATCTCTCATGGGGATTAAAATAATTTTAATTTAAGTGGTTATTTTTCTTCAGACATACCTCAGAGGGCAAACCAAGGGACGCTGCTAACTGGAAGTAAACATGTGGCTGGGTGTAAAGAAAAATAATCCACTAAAATATAAGGATCTTTTCAATTTGTGGCCAGTTTTAAGAGGTGAGATTAAACAGCAACTAAGAAATAAAAAGAAAGAGATGGACAGCTGTACAAATGACGGTGAAGGTGGAAAGGACCACAAAAATCTTAAGAGGAACTAAAATATCTTAGTACAGAAGGATGGAAGGAGGGCTATATAAACGAGTATAAATAGTTCAATAACATGCATGTGATATTTGGGGGTTTGGAGGGGGAGTGGACTAGGGATGGGCATGGTTTTCCAACATTCAAAACAGTCACTGGATTATGAAAGAATCCATAGGTTAATGCCACTAGCAGCCATTTTGTTCAGTTGTTTCCCAACATGCAGTGCTGTGAGACCGCTGTAGAGATGCCGCTCTACAGCTGAGGAGAAACATGCAGAGTCAGAGACTACAGCAGGTTTTTTAAACAAAAGTTCTATGTGCAACTCTGTTATCATAAGTTATGCATAGAGCAGAGTGTTCCACTTCTCTCAGGCAGAGAGAAGTCACAGAACGCATCAAATTTCTTAAGAAAAAAAAACTGAGCACACATTTGAACGCAACATCTGGCGAAAAAGTCTTAATAAACAAAGGATTTTTATATACAGTTTACTAAAATGGCGTGAAATATATGGTGTGAAATACATAATCTCCCACCTTGTATAAATTATTGACTAATTCCAGATAGGCTGCAAGAACTAATTGATTAATCAAATTAATCGATTATTTCTATATATTTTGATAACCGATTTATCGGTTTGTATGATTTTCCAACTTCAGCAGCTTTTTCAGATTTTCTGGTTTCTTTACTCCAAAGAACAAAGAAATTATTATTAAAACTGAAAGATTTTGATTTGTGGAAAAAATAAGACATTTGAGAACATCATTACTTTGACGTTTCTGACATAATGGACTGAAGAACTAATGGAATTAATCAATAAACTATCAACAGATTAATAATTTATGAAAATAATAGTTGCAGCCCTAATACCAAGTAATCATCGATTGGTCTTTTCATTTGAAATGCCCATCCCTAGTGTGGACAAATGGAGTGCAGACAACACTGTGTGGGGAAAGGAAGGAGTACGAGTGAGAAGAAAAAAGATGAATGAGTGAAAGAGGGATGGAGGGAGGAGGAACCTAGTTGCCCCACCAGTCAACTTGAGAATGTGAGTAGTTGCCTCCATAGCCGTCACTGGTGTAGAAGTTGCCAAAACCACCTGAGAGGCAAGAAAGTGGTAACATTTTTAAAAGTAAATATCAACTTTTCTATTACCTTTAAAGCTAAAATATCCATTTATCTGGTACAATAAAGTATTAAATCATTAAACTTCTAAATACAATTAGATTCTCACCTCCTCCAAAGCCACGGGTTCCTCCATGTCCTGTCTGGTTGCGACCTCCGCGTCCACCAAATCCCCCAGTGCTGGATCCAGCAGCTGTTTGACGGTAATCACGTGCTCCAAAACCTCCAGCGAACCTGGAGGTAAAATCATAAACATTTGTTAGTGTGGATTACCAAGAGTTGCAACTCTTCATTCTCGGGTCAAAATCAGTGTTTCTCAAATGGTCACTCACAACCCAAAATTAGGTCACTGGACCCAATGGAGTATAAACATTTATAAAGTTTATACTGGCATAGTTTGATGTTGGCTTCTGCAGTTCCTACTCTGCCTCACAACAAAACTCTATCTCAGAAATAGTGTATAAGCACATGTTTCACATTTCTCTGCTGCTAAATAAAAATCTTTTTTAATTATTATATTATATTATTATTATTCAGAAGATGGCGATGCATATGTTTGCAATGGCTATCACATCTGCAAAGTATGTCTACAGCCATCTAGACATTGGAGTTTGATGGAACATCAAACATCCCGAACTGCAACATAATGATTATATCCTAGACCTGATCCCCGACGCAGAAGTACAGCTAGCAGGCTGCACGCTACACCGATGGGACAGGAACAAAGACTCAGGTAAGAGCAAGCGAGGCAGACTGTGCATCCATGTACATAATGGTTGGTACGATAACACCGCAATCATTAACAGTCACTGCTCACCAGAGCTAGTGGTCTTTACGGCCATTTAGATTCCACCAAACGCTAATGCTAGCATAGCGCTCAGCCTGCTACAAGACGCCATAAATAAACAACAACTGACCTTTCCAGTGACCTCATCAAAGCCGACAGACCTAAAACAGTCTTACCACACCTATTACAGCAAGTAAAGTGTCCGACCAGAGGGAGTAATACTCTTGACCCTGTGCATACAAACATCAAGCATGCATACTTGGGCCAGTCAGACCACCTCTCCCTGCTTTTTGGCCCTGCATATTCACCTCGAAGAAAGACAAATCCACCAATAACCAAGACAGTAAAAGTATGGCCTGGGGATGCAATGTCTCAGCTCCAGGACTGCTTTGCATTGATTGACTGGGATGTATGTGAAGACCAAGACTTGACTGCACACACTGGGACAATACTCTCATAAGTAGTACTAAACTACTGTATGGACAATGTCACCACCGAAAAAAAACACCTGAATCCACACACATGCTCCTCAAGAACTGAGATGCTGCCTTTAGGTCTGGCTCTAGATCTCTGTTCAGCCAGAACCAACATAAGGAGGGGAATAAAAGATGCAAAGAGGAGCTACAAGAGAAAGATTGAGGATTACTTCTGACGGCAACCCATGACAGGTATGGCAGGGCTTCCAGCATCTCGCAAACTACAGAGACAGCAGCAACATGTCTGTAAACAGCTCGGCTTCACTTAAACTCATAGTTTCAGTTACTATACAAGCACACAAATAAGCTGCTGAAGGTTTTAAAGGGAATACAGACATTAACTGAGTGCAGCTTCTGCTCTGACAGAGACTGTGCTCTGTGTGTGTCAGACACATCCATCCTGCAAGATTTCTACTCAGTGATGCAGAAACGACATTTAACCAAGTCTACCTATCCACAATTAACACATTACAGATGAAAACATTATAATCACTAGTAGGGATGGGACTTTTTTTCGACAAAACGACCGACAATCAAAACGTGCTCGCCTTGACCAAAAAAAATAGAGATTTGAAATGTCGAGGGGCAGGGCTTGTGGGTTTTCATGTGTATTTGGGAATTGCATTTGGTCTTTCAAGATATTGCATTGCCTATTCAAATAAACATAAAGTGTGGTACACAAATGAAGACTTTATAACTAAACTACACAAATCTCACTGACATCGCACCCAGTCAAGATCCTGCACTCTGGTGGACACAACGAGCGCAGGTTCAAAAACCTGAGCCGCCTGGCGAAAGCCTACCTCTGCATCCCTGCCTCATCCGTGCCAGCGGAGAGTTTTCTCTGCCGCGGGATTAATAGTGAATAGACTCTACACTAGCCTTCATCCCAAACACGTGGACATGCGTGTGTTCTGAACAAAAACTAGGCCGGAATGGTAAGATAAGTTAACCAATTAGAGATGCGTGGTTGGCGGTTACACCAACCACGCATCTAGATCTGAAATGAGGAAGAAATTAGTTGACCTAGACGATCTGCGCAGCTGCTGTGTTCCATATGTTTAACAGACTGCTACTACAATGAATGATGATGATCGGGTGGCTGGCGGGTGCGGGTATTAATTAAATTTGTATTAAAAAAAAACATTTAGCAGCGGGTGCCGATGACATTTTACTCTCACTGTTTGATTTTATTTGCGATTATGTCAGCATGATTGATCTCTTTTTGTTTTGTTCAGTTGTTGACATTTTTTTAGCATAAAACGTAGTACAGTGTATAATATTTTTGGTGTTGTATGTTTACCTCTTGGAGCGCCCTCTGTTGGTGCTCTTGTGCTGATGTTCATAGGCTAGGCTCTCGAGCCATGAGGGAACTTCCTGTTTGGCCTCAACCAGGATGTCCAGCAGGTCTTTAGTGATGTTCCCGTTCTTATCGTTGAAGAACGATGTGGCCAGCCCTGCGGTTAAAAATGTTGTACATTTTCATTGTACTGGTTACAATGACGATGAAGATTTTCTGATTTCTGACATACAGAAAATATTAAAGTCCTTCCTTGGATAATAGAACAAAGTAATTCTATCCATCTTGTAAAGGTCATCAATCCAATCATCCACTGTAGGAATGTCTGGTTTTACCCACTTTTTATTAATGGCTTTCTTGCCTGCTACACCTAAAATCCAGTATAAAATATCTAAAGAAAGATGTTGTATAATTTTAATGACCACAGATGTACTTACCCAGGTTTCCAACTCGTCCGGTACGTCCTATGCGGTGGACGTACTCCTCGATGTCACTGGGCAGGTCAAAGTTAATAACGTGTTTCACATTGGAGATATCCAGACCTCGAGCAGCGACCTGAGCACATAAGACAAAGGTGGACGGAATATCAACATTCAATCAATATTCTGTGCAGATATTTATAAATATATAGCCACTTTCAGGAAGAAACAGAGTGATAATACAGTGCAGTTTATGATTACTGACCGCTGTTGCCACCAGAATAGGACATTTTCCTGATCTGAACTGGCTGAGGGCCTCCTCTCTGTCTCGCTGGGAGCGGTCACCATGGATACTGGTACAGGCATAGCCCTCCCGGTACAGGAAGTCCTCCAAGGCATCAGCGCCCTTTTTGGTCTCCACGAATACCAGAGTCAGCGAGTCCTTACCTGGTGAAGCCAAGAGAAAGACATTTGAGGTTAATAATTAAAGGGGAGTAGAGAAACATGGCTGTACCACCAACCACAGATGTAAATTGTATCAGTGAAGGCCAGAGGGCTTGATGGCGTTTTTCCTAGGGATGCACCGATACCACATTTTTCTGACTGAGTACAAGTATGATTACTGAAAGGAGTACTTGTCGATACCGAGTAACCATTGGAGCAAAAGTAAGGAAATATTTAGAAAACAATCTCCTCCAAACGGATTGGAGGTGTGAGGACTGTAAAACACTTGGATTTGACTTTAAAAGACAAGAGATCAGTATTTCATCTTTTATTTGCAGGTATTTACATCGAGATATGTTAACTTAGAAGATGGCCTCATCTGTATTGGAATAGACAAGCAAAACTATCGAAAGAACTAGACTGAAATGAATAATACTTCATATTTAGTAGAAAAACCTTTGTGTTGGTTCTTATCAAATGACTTGTGTTGAATGAGCTACCCGTCTCCTCCTCCTCTTGACAGTCTAGCAGAGCACAGGTTGCAGCCTGCTTTACTTTTACCGTCATCGCTTATCTTAAAGTATTTTTCAAACTGCCGACACTGTGACACATCCACTTATTGCCACACACCTGAATATACGCAAAGCGGTATCGGGTGAAGCAGTATCGAAGTAGGTTTACAAATACGAGCACACGGGGCAGCATCACACACGATACTGGTATCGGTATGGGTGCATTCCTAATTTTAAACTAATAAAAGTGACAGATGGACACCAAAACAGAAAATAATAATTTTATAAAATAATCATCTCTTCTTTTTTTTCCAAAGTTAAACATGAACACTGGTCTTGTATTGTTGAGTTATCCTGCTCTAAAGGTCAGAGTTAAACACAGGAGCCTACAGTCCTCCCATATACAAAAATATCAGTCAGTAAAACAACCTCACTTGAAAGGGTTAGGGGAGAAACCTCTCATTGTTCTTTCAGCACCTGCTGGCAGATTACATGTCTACCACTGAGGCTGTTTCAGTCTGTCACATGATTAGGGTTGCAAAATTTGAGGAATTTTAAAAATTGGAAACTTTTCACAGGAATTAACAAGAATAAACCAGATTTTTTTTTTTTTTTAACTGAAGGGTATGTAGGGAAGGTAACTATAGTTGGTAGATAATATATTGTATTAAATCTTGTGTTAAGCAATCAGATTGGATGCAACAGTTGAATATCAATGCTATTCCTCAATCACGGGCACATAGCACACCCCCTTCCATCACATGACATCACAAATGAAACCTGAACTACTGAAGCTACACTATAGAGCCCAAGGACGACATAAAGTCTGTAAGGAATATTTTACTGAACAATCATCATTCATTCTTTTTGTTCAATGACAGAATTGATTGTTCAATGAAATAATTAATCCTTGATAAAGTTCTACTCAAAAATGAATGTGCGTGTATGCATTTTTAATTGTATCATTTGCATGCATGTCTGCTTATGCTAAAACTAAGTTTTCAATTTGGAATATTTCCAAATTTCCTGAACTAGAGTTCCCATGGAAACCTTCTGGAAACCCTAGATGTGATACATAAACTGTTCTTACATGCACCATGAGCAGTAAATTGTTCATATCACAACACAATGTTCTTATGTGAAACAAAAGAGTGCAACAGGCAGCAGTGGGTGCAGGGTGATTCAAAAATAAATAGCTAACACAATCAGGAGCCACTGATGGAAAGAGTTTGGTCAGAATTCTATGCTCAGGTGAGATTATAATGCAACATGGTTTGCGTCTACTTGTTAGCTGTTAACCAGACTCTCTCCATCAAGGTCTGACATGAAGACACCACGGCAACATACCGTACAAAGAAATGCCGCCGAAACCCCCCCACCCACACACGAAAAAAGTCTTGAAAACACACAACAGGCATGTAGACCCATGAAATGCTACACAGAACAAAAATAAAAATTAAAAACACGATAAACATGGGATTCTTCGCCTAAAGAGGAAAGAAAATAAATGCAGGCAAAATGATTTTAAAAATATGGAATGACAAATACAGGTTTCTTGATTGAGGATCTTACCAGGTTTCTCTATGTTGTCTCCAGCATTGTCCTGTACCTCGCTGGGGATAACTTGGGATAAAACCACCAACATGTAAACTCACTCACTCAATCACCAATGTAAAACCAGCTCTGTGTGTTTTATGTTTGCTTCACTTCACAAAATCTATCCTACAAGGTTATTATCCAGACTGAAAAAACGTTTTTAAATGGGTTTAAACTGAAGGAACAGAAAATATTTGTTGCGTTCTTCGTGGTAGAAATACCTTTTTTCTCCCCTCTGACCAAGCTTACACATACTAATATGAAATGACATCTGTAAAAACTGCTGGAAGTGTGTTGCTAATCCTCTAGAAGACAAGTGGATGTTATTTGGGCCGTAAGTTTAGTATTTGAATCTACAATGATGCTACCTCCTTTAAATGTGGGCATATTTTATGTTAAGACGAACCTATGTCTATAGAGCTCCGGACATCATGTGACTCGGTTTCTACGAACAGTCAAAAATGCAGTAAAAAAGAACAGAACCAGCGCTAAATTCAACCTGTCTGATTTCAATGTGCACTTCAAATCCACGGAGATCGACCAATACATCACAAAACTTGACCAACTGAATATATCTGAACATCATAATGCCCCGACGTGGTTGGAAACAGCCGGAGAGGACATTATTCCAGACCTTCAGTATCCTGACATGTTCAACTTCCCTTCATCTTACACCAGAGAGTCACTGCAAGTTTACAAAAGCCTGGAGGGAAACAAATGGCCACAATCTGGCTTTGTGACAAACTCTGCAGTCTACCGGCTAAAGACAGCATTGTTGTAAGGGGTTGTGTTAGTATTAGCAACAGACAATGCTGATTTAACGTTGCTGTGCAGAATAGCACTTGGTAAATCTAGTCTGATTCCATGATTTACCAAGAGCTAACCACAAAATCCATTGCTTGTGAATCCCCATCGCTCTGTCTTCCTCTGCTTGCTGTGAGCATGTTTCATAACAACGATTCACCCCCATCATCTCTCTGGATCTGTGTAGATCCGGTAAAATGTTCTCTCGTTAACTTGTCTCTGTCTGTTTTGGCACAACAACCAACTTCACGTCTATCATGAAAACAGCTGGAGAAGAGACAAGTTGTCTGACATATTGCCCGATTTGTGTGTTGCCTAGTGGTTCTCAAACTTTATCGTGTATTGCGATATTTGTGTATATCACAATAGATTTTTTACAATATAGTATATCGACAAGCTGCTATACATTCTCAGATTTTTATTTTGAAAGAAAATCCATGTGGAACTGGAGTGCTTCATGCATCACGCAGAGACATGACGGGCCTGGTTTGTGAGAAGGATCAGTATTGTGGTTTTAAATATGAAAAAAACTGGAGAGCCGTAGTACTTAAACTGTATGTCATTTTTTCCGCGACATGCGTTAAATATAAACCCAACAGCACAAGGTGTCCCCCACTGATCCACTACCTTGTCAAAGTTACGATGCTATTTCACATAATGGAAAAAAACTTAATTCAAGGACATGATTGAAATGCTGGCTCGCCAATATGAAGTGCCCAGCAGAAAACATTTCACCAAGACGGCCAACCCCAACATGTTCAATAAAGAGAGGACAGCAGAGATCGTCTTACTCGCACCAGATTTATGGTCTAGCGTTGACATTTCTTACAGTAGTATCCTAATACACAGCAATAAACCACTGTTACTTTTTTTTTTTACATGCCCATGACTTCAACTTCCTCACAGTATTCAAAAATTAGATGTGTTATATGAATATGAAAGCAAATGGTTATGTATTGAAGTTTAAGATTTTATTAGATGCATCATGTTGGGAATTTTGACAATAATTATACTATACTATTATCAATACACTTTGACCTTTGAACCTTTTACCTCTGTAGTGCAGGACGCAAACTACTGAGCACTGAGAAGGATGCACATTAAGCTTATAGCGCAAAATATTTTCCGTCTATGTTGCTTTTAAATTAATTTGTCTTATGTCAGTTGATGCCGTTGTTACATCCTAATAAAACTGAACGCATTTGTGTGCAAGCTGTATTTAGTCCAATGGGGAAAATCCATGTATTTAGTTAAATTAGTAAATTAATAATTTTATAAAATTAATTTATTATAATTATGTTGTGTATTTTGAGATCTTAATCAAGTTGATTTTGTATATAATTGCTATGGATATAACTGTTGTGTGGGACAGGTGCTGCCTACCTGTGCACCAGGTGACTAACCTTTCTGGCCAAGAATGCAAACAAATTTAAAATGTTCTACTTAAATGTAAAATGTCAGGTAATTAGTTCAATTGAATAGGTCCTGTTCTTATACTATTTTTACAAGTGTATACAGATAAAGAAAGGAACAAAATATCTTATCAGTCCTGAATTTTAGATATCACCAAGCCTACTGGAATATACAGTAAAACAGTACCTCTGATTTTCCTCAAAGTACCACCAGAGGAAGCTCACATTCCACAGTTTGAGAACCATGGGTCTAGTATATACGTCTATACAGTTAAACAGGGTTGTTTCCTGCCAGAGGACCTGCTCTTGGTTGCATGACTTCAGCTAAGGGAGCGCTATACCCAATATTCTGAGCTCCTTCAAAATGGCTGACAGACAAGGTTTGGTGATGGACATTACGCTGAGCTAAACATGAGACAGTAATGTGCTAGCTGAGATGCGAGGACAACAGAATGTTAATGGTAAACAGAAAGTGAAAATAAAAACTGCACTGTGTATGTATATGTGTGTTTTCAGCATACAGGCTTTTACAGGGTTATTACTGCGAGTTTGTCTCACCTGTAGCACTGAGCAGGTCCAGGAGGAAAGACCTCTTGTCACTCTCTTCCACCCACACCACTTTCTGAGTGATGTTCTCTGAGGTGGAACCTACTCTGCCTACAGCCAGGAAGATGTACTCCTCCAGGAAATCCCTGGCCAGTATCTGCAGGAGGAAAAATTGATTTTTAGCAGTGCAGCAAGTTTACCATTTTCAATTTACTTTTTATTGATCCTGTGTTGTTTTACAGAGAACTGTTCCTTTTACTGACTGTACTTTTTAAAGGGGACATATTATGCAAAATCAACTTTTTAACCATTTCAATACTTATATTTGGGACTCTGGAGGCCCTAGCAGTCGCCAAAGTGTGGAAAAAGAATACTTAGTCCTTTTTTCGTGGTCCCCCTTAGTGTAAGTATACGCGATAAAACACTCGATGTTGAATTCCCTGCGCTTATGGCGGCAGCATGCACATTTCTCCGCGAATGTTACAGCCCACCAGTAAGTTTACCTCGAGAGCTCCACCTTAGCTCCACCTTGTCCCTGCGAGAGTGCAGGCGAGGGAGGAAGAGCGGTATTATGTCAACGCAGAGGGACAAGTGTGCTGTTGGTGGCTGCACAGTGGAGCACAGTGTTTTACACAAACTTCCAGCCTCAGAGGATTTTATATATGAAGCTAATGTGCCGGATAAAGTCAGCAAACGTGTGTTCGCACCACTTCGCATCAGACTGCGGCCAGCGGATGCTGTATTTAGTTAGTGACCGTATTTCACCGACGTACAAACACACACATTTTTAAGAAAAGGTCAAATAGAGCTCATAACTAACCATTCTGACACGTCCTAATTAAAAATATGTGTTCAGTACGTCCTCCATGACTGGAGCACAGACTCAGTCTGATACAGTCACATACAGCAGCTGGTGATCAGCGGTGCTGCACTCTCTGTGCATCGGTGCTGCACTCTCTGTGAAAATCCGTTAAAAAGACATAGGGACAGAACTGACTGAGCTCCGGAGACCTCGCCACCGCTGATCGCCAGCGGCGAGTGGCGATCTGCCTAAACTGCCGCTGTATGTGGCGATCAGCGGTGGCGATCAGCGGTGGCGAGGTCTACGGAGCACAGTCACCGGTCTGATACAGTCGCATACACGGCAGTTTATTCAGCTCGCCGCGCGCCACTGGCGATCAGCGGTGCTGTTCCTAAGTGTATTTAACTGATTTACAGTTCGGCTCGATCCTTATGTAGGACGTCTCTTCCTGTGACGGCACTCTCGCTTTTTTCTGCGCACGCTGCCATGTTGATATTGTCAGAGAACTAGTGGAGGGAGGGGGAGACTAATAGAGCTGTAAAGCGCTGTAACGAGGACAAATCAGAAACCCCCTGGAAGAATTGGGTGTGTGTTTGCCTGTGTCTCATTTGCATATAAAGGGACCATGCACGAAAACCGAGCGTTCTGAAAGGGGCGGGTTTAGCAGGGTTATTGAACTGCTATGGTGCTTCATCCTTATGGTATTTTGACCAAGGCATGTCACTGACATGTTCATTAGGACACCAGGGAACTATTTTAATGGGGGAAATAGGGTATAATATGTCCACTTTAACCAAAATCTCAGGCTGAACAGTTTGGAAATTAAGTAAGAGAGGCAAGGTTGAGACAGTTTGGTCTTGTGCAGAGGAGGGACAAAGAGGGGAGAAAAAGAGAAAGACCACAAAGAAGGTGCATGGACCCTGTGAAGGAGGACATGAGGACAGTTAGTGTAAAAGAAGAGGACACAGGGGATAGGGCAAATTGGAGGAAGATGATCCACTGTGGTGACTCCTAAAGGAAGAAGCTGAAAGAAAAAGAAGATGGAACCAAAGGAGTTGCAAACAAACCTGGATCTCCTTAGGAAAGGTAGCACTGAACATCATGGTTTGTCGAATGCCTTTATGTGGCATAGTGTCTTGTTCCACGATGCGTCTTATTTGCGGCTCAAACCCCATGTCCAACATACGATCTGCCTCATCCAGGACCAGGTAGCTGAAATAAACAGGGCAAAAAGAGAATTAAAATCAAGACAAAACATTCATCTTTTTACATAAAATATATATTATCACAAAAAAAGATCCATCACTCTGTCCATGTCTTACTTGCAGTAGTCCAGTCCAATCTTGCCTCTCTCCATCATGTCCACCAGTCTTCCTGGTGTAGCCACCAGCAGGTGGCAGCCTCTCTCAAGTTCTCTGATCTGCTGGCCAATATCTGCTCCTCCATACACAACACAGGGACGCACTCTGGACCGGTAGGAAAACTATAAACAGAACAGGAAAAATTAGGAAATGCACTAGCAAATATAAACATATGTTTGTTTGTTTTTTTAAATTTATAAATGTCAAGTCTCACCTTCCTGGCTTCATCATATATTTGTAATGCCAGCTCTCTGGTTGGAGCCAGTACCAGAGAGATTGGGTACTGTTTACGTCGCCCATACTTCCCAATCTCCTGTAAAACAAAGACAACACGACAAAGGAGAAGAAGATGTCACTATTAGGTTATTTTACTGTAGTTTTATTCTGCAGCAACTAATTAATTATTCGGCAACTATTTTGATAATCAATTACTTGGTTTGACAAGTTCTCAGATTTTTCTGATTCTTCAATGTGAATATTTTAGTGTGTTTATTTAACAAAGGATCATTAAATCATTAAAGCTGAATAATTTTTGCTTTGTGGACAGAAGAAGACATTTGGGAAACACGGATTAACATTTTTCAGTATTTTTTGAAATTTTATGGACTGCACAATCCATTAATTGGGAAAATAATTGACACATCAATCAATTATGAAACTTGTTAGTTGTAGCCCTCATTCGTCTGTATCTGTATGCTTTGAAAAAATGTGAACACCCTACTAATTTAAAAAAAAAAATCATTAGTGACCTCAGCAAAAGAAATTTGGTATATGTATATTCTTTGTTAACATTTTAAAGTGAAAGAAAAACTTCTTAAATAACATCATTATAAACCACCAGGTCCTAGAATTAGGGCTGGGCAATATGGATATTGTATTTACTGTACATCATCACATTATCATCACATGAGACTTGGATAGATCATCATATTGTGATGCGGAATCTGTGATGACTTAATTTCAAGGCTGTTGCATTGAAGCCATCTTATTTATTATATTAAATCAATTTGTGAAATACACTACATATAAAAAAAAAGCACTGTTTTGACATTGTGTTGAGCAGATAACTAATTTATTAATTACGTTAAATAATCTACTATGAAAATAATTGTTAGCTGCAGCCCTAAGCACTAGCACAGATACCAAGTGCTTGTTCATTGTGTGTCTAATATTGTAAAGTTTTCTGCCTTACTGTGTAAACATAATGCATATTGTGATTTGGGAATATACAAATACAGTTTCAAGTGATACAGAGTAGATCAACAAAAAACATGCTGATAAAGCGCCAACACAATCACAATTTTATATAATTTATTTTTCATGATGAATTACAGCTGAATAAAAATGCTTTTGTCCATGTAGGAGAGGACCTGAAGTGGCTTTACTCACCTGTCCAGAGGCTTTAGCTGCATTAAGAGCTTCTCCTGGTCCATCAGTGTAGATCTGGCTCAGAATTGGCAGCAGGAACGCTGCAGTCTTCCCAGAGCCTACAGGCATACAACCAATCTCTTACATCCGTATTCATTTATTTTTTTAAATGTCATCACCTTAAAAATGTGATACACTGTTTTGCACTGCACGTTTATGTGCATTCTAACCTGTCTGTGCGCAGGCCATAAGGTCTCTCTTTGACTTGATAATAGGAATGGCATGTTTCTGGACAGGGGTGGGTCTGGTATAGCGACTCAGAGCGATGTTTCCCATGATAATCTCACCCATGTCCACATCTTGAAACTACACAGCAATAAACACACAAATGTGAAGTATCAGTGTATAATAAGATTCTTACGAGTACTCGTTCAGTGGTTCCCAAACACTGGGTCAGGATCCTCAGATGGATCATGGGAGATTTATTTTGGGTCCCCGAATTTGTGGAAATTACCCAACATTTTAGTTCATATGTATGTGTATATATTTTCCATAACATGCATAAAATATAGTTTATCATTGACATCTCTTGGACATGATTGGTTTATCAATTCAAAATATTAGGTGTCAGATACAGCTGTAAATTAGTCATAAACGTGTAAAAATTGTGACAAGTTGGGAAACACTGTTCTAATAAACAAGAGTAGCTTACACTCTCAATGTGGTGAGGGCAGTTCTGCCCTGTGGCTTCAACAGGAATGTCGTCATATTTCTCAAAGTTAATGCCCGTGTTACTGCCAGAGAACAGCTCACTGCGGAGGAGCAAAGGAGAAACAGAAACAGAGCAGGTGCATTTATTGAAGCCAAGCTTGCACAAGTATCCTGGATATAAACTGAAAGAGTTATGTGGGGGTATGACATACCTTGGCTCACTTGTAATCATAAACCTTAAGCCATTGTTTTCCACTATGCTGTAATGGTGCAGGTCTTTTGAAACATGAAACAAGCGATGCCAACCAAAACTGAAGCAATGTTATTTAAAAAAAAAAAAAAAATAGTTTTTGACGTTTTGAACAAATTTTGAATCTTTGAGGGTAAGAGTCATGATTTCAACATTAATCGATTTTTGACATCTCAAATTTTTTCTCTTATGAAACTGCAGGCAACATTTAGTCTCCTCTGCAGTGAAATTCACATGTTATTTCATACTCATGTTGCAGCAGATACATTGTACAAAATAAACAAAACAAAAATAATACTGTTTAAGTCATAAGTTAGTGTTTGCCAATATCCGATAATACATTTTACAGCCAATAATATTGTGCATCCAAAAATACAATGCTTGTTCTTGGTATCATCATCAAGCTAGCTACTAAAAAGCAGTAAACTCAACTCATCTTTGGTCATTTAATGTTATTCCTTACCAGAAAACCCTAATCCCATCATGATATTAATTCAATGATCCAACTTTCCCTGTGTGGACTATGCCTGTCATGACCGTATAAACCCCCGACTCACTGTTCCGTGCGCTCGTTCCGTGGTGTTGGTTTGGACCAGTCTCCCTCGTCTCTGGACTCCTCCACCCAGCGGCTGTTTCCACCTCCTCCTCCACCACCGCCGCCAAATCCACCATGATCGAACCTGAGTGTGATACAAATGCAGATGTAATGGTGCTGCTTTTCCAGAATTCTGAAAAAGGTATTTTCAAGTTATTTTAGCACAAATAATAAAAATGAAGAACAGATAAAGTCCTTCGTCTTGAGTCCTTACCTCCCTCTGTTAGTGTTGCCTCTGTCATTGAAGAATGCCGATTTCCCTCGGTTGTTGCCAAAGCTGTTATAGGCATCCTTAGCTGTGTTCCAACCACCTGCATCTAAGAAGACAAAGAAAACTTAAGTGTAAGGACACAGATTTTACTCATTCAGGAAGTGGTCCACGGTAACAGTACGGTTTTGATATCTTAATATAAAAACTACTCAGACTAGCAAAGACAATATTGCATTGTAAAAATAATTAAAAGCACAGATATAATCAAACCCAAAACTTTATTTAAACAATAGTGCACTATCAGATCAAATTAACAGCAAACTTATAACCACACAAATTAAATATAAAGTTTGGTACTATCCAATAAAAATAAACACAATTTTAACCCACTCACAGAAACTACTTAACACTACAACTACAAATACAATCAAATGGGAACACAACAAGGCTGTCAACATCCAACATGTGTGTTGGAGCGTCTGTGTGTAACAATCAGCACGGAGGGCTTCTCTGTGCGGTCGCTCGGTGACTGTCAGTGGCATTGCTCCGCCCAGGGATAAGGCTGATGGTAAAGCGGTAAAGTACGGCTGCATGGACAGGTGCCAGCGGGTAATCCGTGTGTTTGAGTCCCCCGTATGCGGTCCATCCATTTCTGATCGTGGTCGACACTGAATCCAAAATGATCCCACACAGCGGACTTAAATGAAGACGGCTCTGGGGAAATGCAACGTTCGGATTGGCTCTGAAGGCGGCATGAGCAGAGCATGTCACTGAGCAGTGCTGCTGTCATGTCTCTGCTCCTGAGTGGATCTAATAGCACAGCATACGTGGCTGTACAAACTTTTGATAAGTTTTGCGACTGGCCTTTTTGCTGTTGTGTATTGAACCGAACAGGGCGTATCGAACGGTTGGGTACAATATCGAATATTGTTGCATCCCTAGTAGTCTAGTAGTCTGCTACGTTGGTCCACACTTGATGAAAAATGTACACTATCAGCTGGTTAGTTCACGTTCACAAAGGCAAATCTCAAATGCCCTATAAGTTGTAAACAAAGTCATGTGATCTGAAATACCACTCAATTATTTGTAAGTTAGTGAAAGGTCACATTCGTTGGAATGTCTACATCATGGAGCATCAGCTGGCTCATGTTCATCTGCCTTGCTGCACTCGTGATAAGCGACACCTACTGAATGGCTGGCAGGTGGTCGGTAGGCAGGTGTGAAGGAACGGCAATAGCTTTGGTGTTTTCATACATATTTCCCAGTGAGACACTGAGAAAACCAGGAGAACAGTGTCCATCCCCCAGGTCTGTGAGGCTCCAACTCTTCTTCTTACAGAGATGAAACACTATGCTTTGTAAACCACCTTTGCCCCAAGTAGGCATCAATTCATGAAAAGTTGAAATATGGACATTAAAGGTTTCTGCCCAACAGCAATCTCCAATACTTATTGACCTAAATGAATTTGTTAAAAGACTGTACTTTCTTTTTTTGTTTTTAAACTAAAACTGAGTAAACCCTTTTTTTTTTTTAAAACTATCCCATATAGAAATGACTAAAATGTGACTAAAACTAAGAAGCATTTTAGTCCAAAATGACTAAATCTAAGACTAAATCTCGAATGGCTGCCAAAAACAACACTGATTCAAACCGACCTAAACGAACCATACTAAGGGGGTTTGATTTAACTGCACTAAACGAGGCAGGTATTCCTACATGTCTTTTTTTTTTTTTTTTTACTTTAACTGCAATCATTTACAATATAACATGATTTAAATGTACTAAATATATATAAATATATAAGTATTTTCTTTTAGGACAGAAAAACATTGGTTGGATGTGATGCTGTGCGCAAAGCCCCACCTTTATTTTCATAGCCACCAAATCCCAATGGTTGTGTTGGGTTGATTGGGTTGAAAGCTCCTCCCCGGTTACCACGGTAACCACCTCCCCCAGCTCCACCTCGGCCTCGCTCCAAGCGAGGCGGGCCCCGAGTGAACGTGTTAGCGGTCATCCGGTTGTCATGGTAGCCGTTGACAAAGTTGTTGCGTGCTCCATCCCAACCATCTGCAGAGGGAGAAATGACAATAAATTACCCCAGTGTCAGAATGGTATTAATAATCAACACGGATGCAAAAGTGTAATTGTGAAGATGAAAAGTCAGTAGAAGTTGAGAGAGGAAACTTACAGTTGGCTGGAGGCGCCATGGTGAAGACACCTTGTCGACCAGCAGCAAAGGCATTTCCTGCTGGATGGTAAGAAAGTGCTTCAGTTTTGACTTTTTATCAGTCACAGATACAGTTAATAAAGGTGCCTTATGGAGTTTTTGACCACTGCTTACATTCCACTGCAATAGTTAAACAATGTAAAGGCCAAGTCATTGCTCTCATCTTGCCACGGTTTCACAGTGCAGTGGCAATAATGTCGAAAGAAAAGAGCAATCGATGAACAATTAAAACACAGGAGAAGAAAACTGGGATAGAACAGTGTACAATTTTAAATGTCCAAGAGCCTCCTGTGGTCGTGTTGTTTTGTCGAGGAAATAAAAAAAATCAGGATTCACACAATGCAATTTGGTGAATAAAACTAAAATCGAACATTTCTTTAAAACTCCACAGGACAGCTTTAAAGGGATAGTTCAGGTTTTTTGATGTGTAGGTTGTATGAGGTATTGACACATTATCAACAGTGCGGTTCACTGGATCCCAGGCTGCACTCTTCGCTATGGAGGGCAAAACATGACATATCTATGAATAAATAAGTAACAAAAAGAAATATTTCTTTTTCTTTATATATATATATATATATATATATATATATACACACATACATACATGTGTGTGTGTGTGTAATGTTTCATCCTCCATACTTGGCTAGGTCGGTGTTGGCAATCGATGCCTCATGAAACTCACACTCAAAAAAACCTGAACTATCCCTTTAACTGGACCCCACTCACCATTTTTGGAAGCATCGTTGTTCCGTAAATGTGGAGGAATGTATCGCCCTGTAGACAGAGACAACACCAGTAACTGAGTTTCCTTCCATGGAGGTCTCAGAATCTAGATGTGCATTATCATGTCCAAAAAAAACACTAATCCCCACTGTGATAAGTGCAGCTTGTGAAACTACAAAATAAAAGTATACAATAGGGGATCAGTGGTTCCTAAAGCATACAATAAAAAAAACGATGAGATGCACTTTGAGCATTAATTTTTAGATTGGCCATACAGCCTTGTTCTGTACTTTGACAAAACAAAACTTAAGACACTACTATGCTAATCTTTAAGACTCAGTCTTATATCCTCAGATACTCCGCCTTAAAATCGATTATTAAATCGATTGCTATTTTGATCAACTATTTTGAAAATCTATTATTTTCTGCTTCTTAAATGTGAATATTTTGTGTGTTTTTACTTCTTACAACAGAGAAATCATTTTAGTTTAATTTTAATTTGTAGACAAAAGACATTTGAGAATGTCCTTATTTCATAAATTGAGCACAAATAAATATTTTTCAACAATTTAGGGACCAAACAATTAATCTATTGATTTTTGAGCCCCATTGTCATCATGTACTCAGGACACTTCAGAGTCCTCTTTACTCCCCACAATAACAGACAATTCCATCTCTAAATGGCAGCTCTCAATCCCCCAGAAAGCTGAGCCGCATCGACCAACACTGTAATAACACAACAGCTCAAGAGCCATTTACTTTGGAACCTATACATTTACAGCCTTGACTGTAAATACAAGTTCTCCTTTTGTAAATCACATTTTACAGTTGGAAATGTGATTTTAAGTAACCCAAGTACAGTGGAAAGTCTCAAAGTTATTGTAGTTGCATTTCAAAGATCAGGGGTGGGCAATATATCAACATTTTATCTCATCTTAACATGACATAATATGGTCTTGGAGTTTAGATATCGTCATTAGAGGCCTGTGATGGCTTTCCCTGGTTTTAAAAGCAGTTGCATTTATAATCATCACATTTATTGCTTCACATAAATGTGTGAAATAGAGTAAATATCATATAGAGTAAATATCATATATATATATATATATATATATATGTAACGATATGAAAATTTCATATCACGGTTACTGTGACCAAAATTATCACGGTTATCAATATTATCACGGTATTGTTAGTGTTCAAAAGTACTGAACACACACTGAAATCTTTTAACCAAGTTTTATTTAAAAAAAGATATTTTATATTATATGATTATTATTATTATTATCATCATCATATTATTAATAATTATCATCTGACTGACTGACACACACACACACACACACAGGTCCTCACTCTGTGTCGGATAATAATTAAGTTGCAGTGGTCGTACACAGCATAAAAATAAAATAAAAAAACACAGAAACAAACATATTTTGGTCTGCTACGGTATGTGTCGTCTGCACACTACTCGCTTTCGCGAGACAAACCATGACGTTATTCTCGCGTCAAACGTCGCGAAAAACCATGACCTTTCCCACTATTCCGAAATCCCGTTTTCGTTGACTTACTCGCTGAAAAGTTGTGTTGTGGTCACGGAGATGGCTCATCAAATTGGAAGTGGCTTCGCGGAGATTTTTTTTTTGCATTTTCTGCACAAGGATTGATTGTCTTCAATTATTTTACCCTCAACATCGTTTAAAAATACAAAATATGCCCAGACTTCTGATCTTACGGGGGGGTAATCTCTGGAGCGCAGGTGGCTTCAGCCGTGTTGTCGCTGGACAGACAGTGCTTCTGAGCGAGTGCCGTTCAGGTGCTGCTGCTTCTCCAGGAAATGAGCAGTATCACTGGGTTTTTGGGTAATCAGTTGCGGTAATCATTCACGGTTTTAACGATAATTAAAATTTGAAACGGTAGTACTAACCGTTGGGAATTTTACCGCGGTTTATCATAATACCGGTAATCGTTACATCCCTAATATATATATATATATATATATATATATATATATATATATATATATATATATATATATATATACACACACACATATATACATACATATATATAGAGAGACTAAAAAATACATGGAATAGATCTGTATTGTTAATGCTTTAATATCAATCATTTAACATTAAAAAGCCAAAGAAATAAACCAGGTATTATATGAAATGAAAGGTAATAATTGTATTTTAAATACAGATCCTAAAAAGTAGATATTGTATTTTAGAGAGTATATACAGTGGTGTATTGTCACTCTTCTTTGAGATGTGCAAAAATTTTAAAAGAAAAATCTTCATGAGCCTAGAGAAATAATTTGTGTGTCTAAAAAAATCCTTCTCTCATTGTTCTGGCATTTAGCAGATAGAAATAATTTTGGTAATCCTAACGGACCTAAAGCAGGAAAAGTGACTGTCTGATTTCATGTCAGACAGTGAGAAAAAAAAAAAGCATACGTGTCTTTTTATATAGTGTATGTAAACTTCTGGTTTCAACTATACCGATTTATCGTGTATATCAGCTTGATTTGATTAATATTGTGATATATCAAATGTGATTTATTAATATCAAATGATGCAAAAAAGTATATCTTAAAAAGGTATATATTTTTGCCCATCACCCAGCCCTAATTTAAATGGTTTTGAGCAAAAATGTAATTTGGGATACATTTTCATTGAATTTGCACTGGTCAGGTGTGCAAGATGCAACAGAACAAAACATTTCAGCTTCTTACTGTTATGGCCTCCACCTTGTCCGTCTGCTGCACTCAAGTCTAGGACAGCAAGCTGAAGAAAGAGAGACATAAAAAGTGGTTTTCAGACATGCAATGAACTGAGAGAGGCTGTATTCGTGAATGTCCATCTTCCACATAGGGAATTCTCCTGCTAGCTCCATGGAATAAACACCATTGAATGCCCATGTATCCAACAATATGCCCCACTGCTGTTCATCACGTTAACTCAAATGACAAAAACTGTCTGAAAATTGCAAAGTTACATTTTTCTACCAGAACAAACCACATAGCCATTCTTATGCATAACTTTCAAGAAAGCAGTTTTTTCCATCAATGTTTTAGGGTTCCTTTTATTTTTTCCAATTCTGTATAGCTTTTTAAAGGCACATAACAACAGATGACATAGTCCTTTATAAATCCCACAGTGGGGAAATTTACATTATCTTTACTGTCTACTGCTGTGACAAAGATAATAAATAATAGACATGCATTTTAAAGTACAATAGACAAACATTAAGACTATAAAAAGTTAAAATAGAACGTACATCATACACATTAAGCTACCAGGAGACATTGTAAATAGGTGAAAATACACCTAATATGAATTCATCATCATCACTGAGTCATGAACCAGGAATCCAAAAATAGCGTTAGAAAATGAATGGATGGATGGGTGTCGAAGATGGCATATAATCAACCATTGTCTTTGCTTAAGGTCATGCCAGTTTTCCATGTTAGAGGCTTCAGCAAAATATGTTTATGAGTGTTAGCCATTAGGAGTTAACATACACTAAATAGTAATCAAATCTTACTCAGAAGTAACACTGGAATATTTCGTGCTTTATTCATTTGAATATCAGACATGATTGAACTAAACTCACAATTAAAAATAGAATTACATTTATTAAAGAAGAATTATTAATAGAAAACTTGACCAAAGAGAGCAAAAATGATCAGCTAAAAATCCGATGTGTCTAAATGAAGTGAGGAAATACAATGTGCTTTATTATATTTTGATTTATTTAGCCTGCTTAATTTGCATTATTTAACTAAGACAGGGAATGTTCGTCTAACTGTACACCTAACTCCCCCGTAGACATCTTGTACTTTTTAGCTGCTATACAACTGTGTGACAAGTCAGACACACATGCACTATGTTGCTGGTGACGCAGTTAAATATTTTTTTAACGAGACGCAGTCAAAACAAACATTTAAACAGTGTAGCGCTCCATTTTAATAAAGAGCCGCAGGGCTCATGTACCAAACGCCGCATTGTTTGTGTGTCAAGACCCGCTAGCTCCATCCCCGCATACCTCCATTTTATTATTGTGTCAAGCTGCACGACAAACGCAGAAGTTAAGTTGATAGTGCGTTTCATATGTTCACACGGCTGCGCCGACAGAACCAAGAAGTGTCGTTTTGTCATTTTACTACAGAAACAGCTTGCTATCACTAATATAAGTAACATTGCATGCTTGTAATTACACGTGGCCAATTCGATTATAACAGCCCTTGCCGTCCTCATAAACTACTAGTACACTAATAAGTAAACCAATACATCTTCCTCATCTTATTTTATTACCCCCGCCCCGCAGCCACCTTGATGTCTGTGGGTGTAGAATTCAACTGCACCCGACACCAGCTAGCACGATAGCATCTCGTTAGCACCATCTTTAAGCTAGCCGGCAAGCTAACATTAATCCAGCCCGTTATAACACATTTTGTCAACTGAAGATGCTAAACATATTAAACCGACGCGGCTTACCTGCTGCTCTAGACCGTGGGCATTTTCGACGGCCACATGACTCATAACTATAGAATACGGAGGAAAAATGTTGTCGTTGAAAAAGGACCTCTTTGTTTGCCGGGTTTGATGTAATGTAATATTTGTCCCCTGCCTTTGTTTTGTCGGCCGTAACAGCAGATGACAACTATTGCATTGGTTTACGACGGTTACATATAACTTTAGAAACTGCTATTGTTGAATTGAACGTCGTGATAAATTCCTCAATTTTAGCTGCAAGGATGGCACTTCGTGCAAACTCAGCTGTTATCGGTTTGCTCTTCAGGTACCAGTCAAGTCAAACCCACTAAAATATATAAGTACTTCCGGTTAAGACAAAAAAGATTTCCCCAATAAGCATAAAGGAAAGTAACCCTTTGCTATAAATGCATTTAATAAACACTATAGCCTATCCATAAAAAACATTTTGAACATTTAACATTGACTATACGCTATAAACATATTATACATTGTATATAGACGTTAAAAAAGGAACCCAATCCCTGGACTTCCGGTCAGATATTGGGTAACACTTGCTAACTTGACTGAGTCATAATTAATCCAGAAACCGCGAGATTTTATTTACTTTTCATCGCGAGATCACAATAAACTAGAAGAATATCATTCATCTCGGTGGAGCACAGAGCTTATTTTCATTTTTCAATTAAGAATAATCAAAAATAAAATAATAATACATAAATGTCTAGTGCCATTTGTATATTTTGTTCAAATCAAACTGATATTGATGACATCATATAGTAAATCCCATTTAAACATACTCTACATACTCCAAGTGGATTTGTAAAAAAAAAAACCTGTGTCTCAAAGGTTTTGTGAGATTTTATAGGAGAACTGTGGTGAGAATGATTTGAACAAACAGAAAAGCAATCCTCTGTCTGCAAAAAGGTGACCCCCAAAGTCAGTCATCATCTACCGCTTTATCCTCCACCAGAGGGTCGCGGGGGGTGCTGTGCCAATCTCAGCTACATCGGGCGATAGGCGGGGTACACCCTGGACAGTTCGCCAGTCCATCGCAGGGCCACACACACAGATAGAGACAAACAACCATCCACTCTCACACTCACTCCTATGGTCAATTTAGAGTGTCCAATTTAACTACTCCCCACATTGCATGTTTTTGGACTGTGGGAGGAAGCCGGAGAACCCGGAGAGAACCCACGCACACACGGGGAGAACATGCAAACTTCATGCAGAAAGGCTGACCCCCAAAGGAATATGACAAACTCAAATCTGGTTATATATTAGACTATTATATTCTATAATTCAAAGAAAAGGGAAAGAGAGAGTGTTATAGTCCCAATGACATAAAGATTACTGTAATTCATACAAAACTGAAAATCTCCCTATAGTTAACTTTGTTTTCATAATTTTGCTTATTTATCTGTAGGTTTGCTTTGCCAGTATCGTTATTGGTTGTTGGTGTTGTCTGTCTGTGCATATCTGACCAAAGTAAGCAGATATATTTATTTTAATTATTGTTATGTCTCTGAGCCTTTAAAGTACATAACCTGAGGGGTGTGTTCATGTGTGCATGGCCGTGTCTGAGGAGATTTGAGATCTTTTTAAGTACACATGAGAAAGTCAAATCAATAAATGTAATTCAGCAGCAGTGTTTGAAGAAATTATTTTTTTGAAGAAATTATTTTCAAGTTATGCTTTTCATGCTCTGCTCCTTCGTGCAGCATTTTTTTTATGTCAAGCCTGACCCAGTGTTTAACCATTCCAAAACTGTACTATAATGATGGAAAACACAGCAATAATGAAACACCAGCAGATGCTGTCTGTCTTACCTAAAGAGGCAAATATGACAGGCAGCTATAACAATAATAATAACTCGTTCTGCAGGAAAGACACACTCACAGGATGCTAGAAGGTAAATGGTAAATGATCCATATTTAAAGAGCACTTTTCTAGCTGCTACAACTTTTGCCATTCACCCATCCACATCCATTTACTCACAATTATACAGTGCATCTCTGTGCAGCACATTTTCTACCACTCATCTTTCATACCTATTCACATGCTGCCAGCACATTCATCAGGATGGACATACAGACAGACACCCAAACTAAGGCCTCATGCTGCATTCCATTTGGATCAGAACTCGAGTTCCAGAGAGAAGTCAGTAAAAACAATGAGAGCTGGGCTAGCCATTGTTAGCAATACCATGACAAAGTGATGACAACTTCGGTATTTTGTGCATGCCAACAGCATAGCAACATGTCTTCAGATAGAAATGAAACAGTACTATGTTGTGTACGACTGATTAACTGTGAATCAAATATGACAGGAGTGCTATTAATAGTAAAAGTAGCAGTGCTTGTGCTAAGGGTGCCATGATATCACTTTTTGGTGTCTAACACAACCTTGGGTATGTACCGATACTGATCTGATGACTGATCTGAGTGATTTTAAAGCCTTTCAACTATGAAGCGGTTAAGAACACATTTGTGTTAGCTATTTTAAACAATTTTAAAGATTGAATTCTCCAGCTATGTAACATTTTGACCAATATCAGACCGATACCAATACTGAGCATTGTATAGATTCATCCCTAGTTTGTATGGAGGCAACCATCTTGGAGTGTGCAGTGTTTATTAAATGCATTTATAGCAAAGGGTTACTTAAATTTATGCTTATTGGGGAACCCTTTTTTGTCTTAATCGGAAGTACTTATATATTTTAGTGGGTTTGACTTGACTGGTACCTGAAGAGCAAACCGATAGAGGTGAGTTTGCGCCAAGCTACCAAGTTGGAAATCCAAGATCATGTGGCATCAGCCTCAGTACACAGGTGTAATAAATGTTGCATGATGTGAAATATGGGATTGAAGCTGACTAGGTTGAAATCCTGCTTTGACTGAGGACACCATACATCAGTAAAATGTAAATGGAGTTCACACAGTTATATGAACTTCCTCAAGTGGCACCCTCTCCTGATGGAAAAGATTACATGATTAGAAACCATGATGGACTGCACTGTCTTCTATTTCAGCACAAACTAAAGGACTTTGATTATACAGTATTTGCACCTTTGCTGACAAAACAGCATTTCTAAAAGACATACATTTTGTGAAGGGTTATTCACCTGAAGACATAAGAAAGAATGAGAAAGAAAAACATTCTTGTCATATTTTGCAGTGAGCTCGTGTGGGAAGGGTTTACCCAGTAACTTTCCACTTGTAGTCTGTAACTTTCCAGAGCAGCGCAGGCTGTTCTTCACGACCTAACTGACTGAGTTGTGACATGTTCACTTGCTTTGTTTAACAGTTGGTGAAAACAGTTTCACATTCCATGACCTGCAGGTAAGTAATGATGACTTAAGCTGTGAAGCCCAAGTTTACTTTCTCTTTCCTATGCATTGCAAGTGTCAATAAACTGCAGGTGACTGCACAGCCGCTACTAAACATACATGAGTAAGTAAGTTTTGTTGAGACGGCTTAACAAAGATGAATTAACTATATTATTATTTAGATGGGTTACATAGCGGGTAGTGGTTAGCACTGTTGCCTTAATGCAAAAAGACCTTGCGACAAAGTCTGATCCAGTGGGTTTTCTCCAGGATCTCTGGTTCCCCCCCACAGTCCAAAAACATGCAGAGGTTAGTTGGACACTGTAAGGCCATATCCACATGGAAATGAAACAAACGTAAAGTTTTTTTAGGTAGTCATTGAAGAAAATGTAATTGTGATCAGATAATAGTGTATGATATAGAAATGTCCATCAATTGTAATATTTGGTACACTTTCTCTATAAAAGAAACTGCTATTGTGAACAATAATTTTTTTCCATTTTTTTGTGTCAAGCGCATGAGTTCAGAGGAAGCCCAGAGCATGTGGTTTCTCAACACTCTGCAGTGTTTAACATACAGTGGCCCTCATCCCACCTGCAGGGCTTTAAACAGAGCGTAACGACCAGTTTGATCAAATGTTGTCCAATAGCAAAAAAAAAAAAAAAAAAAGCGAATGTACTCTATTGATTGGTCTATTTTGTAACTTTTGGGAAGTTAAATATGCCAGGCAACAAGCCGAGAATGTCACGCGCAACGGAATATCATGGACACATGTACAGACACACATGGAGTCTGAGTTGACTGTCTAGAGCTAGACTATAT
Organism: Solea solea; assembly: GCF_958295425.1. Lineage (NCBI taxonomy): Eukaryota > Metazoa > Chordata > Actinopteri > Pleuronectiformes > Soleidae > Solea > Solea solea. The sequence continues at coordinate 11,446,464 of NC_081135.1, forward strand.
CTCTGAGTGCTACCGGATGCTGAAACATGTTTTCTTTGTCAAAATGTCATAAAACCAACAAAAATAAATAAATAAATAAATAAATTAAAAATAGGAGATGACCCGTGGGCTGTAAATGGTGACTCTACAGTGCTCTACAGTTTGGGGACATCACATAATAATCAGTCTGAAGGAGCATATGCTCAATCTCATGATGTATCCAAGAACAATTGTCCAAGCACTGGGTGGCAGCTATCTTGGAATCCTATTTCGGGGAGCACACCATATGTCAGCAGCACTGACCGAGACATTAAATAAAAGGAGACTGATGCACAGTAAATCCATCCTTGTTTTAATTGTGCAAAATGCATCAAAATTCACATTTACATTAATAAAAATAACATCTGAGTAGAAGGCCGCTTTTAAGTTTTAAAGAGTAGTACAAACCACAAACTCAGCAAATTGGATTTGCATACAGTGTGGATCATGAGTATGTGTAGCAATAAGAAGGTATTACTAGTGCAGATATGTTAAAATGTTCTTTAAAAAATGATGGGGTTAGATACATATTTGCATTAAAATAAGTTTTACTATGACATTTTCACAGTGGAATTACAAAAGACATCCCCATTGGGACAAATTAAAAAACATGTTATTATGTATACAACAGAAAACTAGCCTACTGCATGTAACAGTAAACATCAATTAATTCAGTGTCATATATTGTCATACACAAACACTCATCGTAAATGTAAAACCATTCATTTAGTCATAGTATACAACATGCTAACACATGTGCTACTGCTAATTCAAACCTGCTGAGTTTTTATGAAATTTAATGCGATTTAAAAAAAAGGTGAACAAATACAGTACAATTTGAGTGATAGAAATCTTATTCCATAACAACAAATATACATTTTATCCAGTCATTCTGAGTAAAATGTACATTAGTGCATATGTTTAAATCTTATTTTTGTTTATTGGCTTAACAAATGAGAGTATTTGCTATTTTTTTATTAAAAATAAGGGATGTAATTTAATGTAGTTATCCGGAAGACTCCACCCTAACAGGTGGAGTCTCCCGTAAATGTGTTGTGAAGTAACCCTAACCCTAAACTAAACCAAACCCTTTGTTGTGAAGTCAACATAGACAATATAGAATTTCTATGTTGTCTATGTCTATGTAAAAATCTCAGGTTGAACAGTTGTCAGTGCTGTACTCATGAGCACCTTTGGTTTGGTCAATTCCAATTTTGGTCATTCAAGGGAAGCCGTTTAAGAACACATAGAAGTGTGGATGCTCAGGTTTACTTGGGGGGGTCTATATAGAAAAATAGATGAAGAGGAAGATGCCAATGGAGCAAATCACGACCATTCCTAAGGTCAGGATGATTCTGGTTTGGGGAGATTCTTGGAGAAGCTCATCAGCGGTCATTTCCTGTTCCTGAGCTATAATGACCTGATCCTTGGATGATTTCTCCCTGAAGCCACACACCCACTCTAGCACCCTTATGCACCTCCGGCTGTGTGTCCCCCCTCCTTCAAAGCAGCCCTCCTCCCCATCCCTTACACCCCCTCCATCTGCTTCCTCTAACATTTTGCGTTCAGTAGTCATTGTACAGCAACTTTTCTGGACTGGATGGTGGGGTTCAAGGTTAGTGACTGTAATAGCATGGCCATTGCTTGGTTGACCATTTTCACAATTGTCAATGCCATTGAGTTGGTCTCTGTACTCTCCTTTACCAAGCTCAGTGTTTCCATTGTTAAGGGGCTTCAGAGAAATGATGCTCTCCTCAGCATTTTCTTTTACTTGCAGTTTTAACTTCTTTCTCTTGTTTAAACCCCACAGAGTAGTTGTTGCGATTTGTTCTTTTGTGGGGGGTGGAGTGCAGAGACTCACAACAATGGTCACTAAAGCGGATACCCAGAACAAGATGGCCGCCACATACATGAAATGGATGTCTTTGATGAAAGACGGGCGCTCATCCGGTTGGTCACAGTGAGGTTCACGGTAAACAAATGCTAGCACCAGACGCACTGCTCCAAGTATAAAGCCTATTATCCCACCCCAAAAAGCACCCATCTCATTGCATCGATGCCATAGGACTCCGAGCAAGAACAGAGCAGCGATGGGTGGAGTCAGATAATCGGATACTTCTTGGATGTAATAGAACATCTGTCCTCCCTGCATTTCAATAATGACTGGCACCCATGCAATGCTTATTATCACCATAAAAACCACAAACAGTCTGCCGACTATCACCAGCTCTCTGGAAGATATTTCCTTCCGTAGCATCTTGTAAATATCCAGTGTAAAGATGGTGCTTGCTGAGTTGAAGATGGAGTCCAGGTCACTCATGAGAGCTGCAATCATGACTGCCATCATCAGACCTCGGAGGCCAACGGGCATCACTGACATGACAAGCCGCGGGTAAGCCACGTTGCTACAGCCAGCTGCTGAGCCACATACTTCCAGACAGTGTTCGGGACTGATACACACCAACTCATCAGTGAATAAGACCCGGGCAATCATCCCTGGAATCACCATGACAAATACATATGAGCATACAATCAAGCTTTAAGATGTTAGAGATAGGAATAGCGATTAATGACTCTACCTGGGATGACGATAACAAACATGGGCAGGATTTTCAGGAAGCCAGCCATGATCGTAGAACCTTTGGCATGGGCGATGTTCTTTGCTGCCAGAACCCGTTGCACAATCACTTGATCTGCACACCAGTACCTGGAACACACAGCAATTATCACTACATCTAGTGATTTAGGACATACAGTTAAATGCCCACGCCTGCACTTAACTGAAGCTCAATAATAAAAAGTGTAAAAGGAAAGACTTAGACCAGTACCAAATAGAGGCAGGTGTCTGGCCCAGCAAAAAACCCGGCCAAGGCAGGTCTGGATCTTTTGGTCCTCGAAAGATCTTCAGTGCATCTGGCCTTGGGTTGAGGTGGTGGTAGCAGGATTCAGAAAATGTCAGGTTAGGTGAAGCCATCAAGATGGCTGAGATGTTTGGCGAGGCTTCCATGTACTTGACCCTTAACCCTTAAAATAACATGGCATGATGTGGTTTACTTTTGAGAAAGTATGCAGATAAAATGAATTACATTGTATAAATAACTGATAGAACTTCAATGCACAATGAACCTTCAAGTCCTCCCACTTTGACGAGGCTGATGCCTGTAAGACAGAGAGCTCCCACAATCATGAGGAACGCCTGGACTATGTCCGTGTAGATGACAGCAACCAGGCCTCCAGTGACTGTCAGCAAAGCAGTCATGGCGATAAGCAGGGTGATCGACAAATACAAGTTCCACCCAAATGATTCCTGGATAAACAAAGCTCCGGCATAGAGGTTCACTGACAACTTGGTGAAGATGTAGAGGATAAGCAATAACACTGCAAAATACACCTTCAGCCGTCTCCCTCCGAACCGTTTGGACAGGTACTCTGGCATGGTGTAGACTCCTGACTGAATATAGACAGGGATGAAAATCCAACCTAACAGCTGGAGCAATAACAGGGCATTCAATTCCCACGCAGCTACACTCAAACCAGTCGCAGCTCCAGATCCTGCAAGTCCAATAAAATGCTCACTTCCTATGTTGCTGACGAATAGGGAGGCCCCTATAGCTGCCCAGTTCATGGAGCGACCAGCAAGGAAGTATCCACTCACTGTGCTGCGATTGGATTTCCACATCGCCAAGAACCCAATCGCTAGCACCAGGATGAAGTAGAGCATTACAACACTGATGTCTGCCACTTCCATGGCACCAGTAGTGGCCATGTTTGAATATGTCAGCTGAGTTGACACCTAGGTAATTTCAATTTCAAGAGTGAAGTGATCTTTGCACTTTCTTAACTAGGTTACAGGGGGTTGATGATTACAATAATTAATATTCAAACAACTATTTAACTCTGACCTTTGGGTGAAAGTGGCCAGTCGATGTTACAGAGCTTTGAGGGAGAAGCTGGGTAATATAGTAATGTATCTGTCGTTCAGTTTTAAGCAAAAATAAAGGGAAGGTGTTCGATAATAGTTCCTTCTTGATATTTTTAGCTGTCATCCAATTCTTGTATCCATTCCACTTTGGTTCATCTTTGTGAATCAATGCAGGTAGTGGTTTGGCAGCTTAGAAGAATACAGTGTGCTGTATGTGTGTTTTGACTGAAGGAGCCACAAGCGGTCATCTTGATTCTGCAACACAAAAAATTTACAAATTAATTTCGGCTCTTGGAGCTCTTATTTTGAAAGAAACATATTTATAATTTATGATACACAATTAATTGATTGGATCTGTTGTGGCTTGTCTGTCTTTCTCACGTCTCTCTTTGAGAGGACAAGCCATGACTTGTCACAATGCTGATACTGTAAACTGCATACTCATACTGTTTTAGTCCCCGTTCCTCTCATTCATCCCCCATTTTTAGCCTGGGGAAGCTCTGTGGAGTAAGTTGCAAGATGTGCATGTTGGGTCTGCCTCTAGTGTGCTAGGGGGAACCATTTATGATTGGTTCCCTTTTTTAGGGGATTCTGTAGTTGTCCAAAACAGTGCCCTTGCCAGACTTCTCTGCATATTGGTTGGAGTTTACCCAGGCTAGGTTTGTCTTATTGTAAGTCGCTTTGGATAAAAGCGTCTGCTAAATGACATGTAATGTAATGTAATGTAATGTCTTCTCCTCTCTATATAATACTCTTAGGTCTGCCTTACAATATTTGTATGTGTATGCAGCCGGATGGAAGAGGTTAAAATAATGTATATTGTGATTTGGCGATATATAAATACAATTTGATAAAACATTTTCACCTGTCTCCTCTCCAGGCAAGAGTTATTTCTCCTTAAATATACTCTGTGTATGTACACATGAAAGTACATTCTATCCTACATAAACCAGAAAAACATGTTACGGACACTCCCAAAATGCACTTATACCCCCACATGTATATTATTCTAGAATCATTGGTGTCATTGAACATTGAGAACTTTGCGGGTTTTTCCTCATGATGCTACTAACAGTATATATATATATATATATATACATATATATATATACATATGGATATATAATGAAATAGTGGGACTAGATATGTTTCAGCTTCTTCCCACTCTCTTATGAACATGGATAATTTAGATTAAGTTATTGTTTGGTCTTCGGTTGATTGTTTACATTTTTGTTTGTTGTTGTTTGTATTTTATGTTTCATGTTTAAATATCATCAAAATGCCTGTTTATTTTGTCAACTTTATCATTACATATCAAAACAGACTTTTATTTTGATACTCTGTAAAATATTGCAACATTGCAATATCATGATGGAATATTGTGATTTTATTTTAATCTCATACGCATACCCCTGCATCCCTGCAGTTGTTTTCCACACTTGACTTCGCTTGACTAAGTTTAACTCATACTCATAAGTGTATGCAATTCATGTCTTGAATAAAGCTGGCGTAATAGACCTTGTTCACAGCAGATATTTGTTAACATAAAATAGTAGTAACAGAAGATTAATCAATAACATTAATGTTGGTTCACTCCAGGTTTCAGAGAGTCAGAGTTTTGCTATTACAACAATTTTATTTTCATTTTTAATTCATTATTTAGCTGAATTTTCTGCATGTGTTCCGATAAAAGTCATTCTAGTGACGTAAGTTAATTTTAATTCTTAAAATGTAGTAATGCAGATTGTCATGCAGCAGCTGATGTGTGTGCTACAAAATGTATGAGCAAAAAAAAAGTCTAGATGTGAGTGAGGGTTGCCCTTGTTGTAAGCTGAAACTTACCTCCTCCTGAACTGCAGGTTTCTTGCACGACTTGCCTGTGGAAAGGTTAGTCAGCAGAGTGGGTCGAGTGCCAGACTGCTGATAGTAACAGGGCTCCTCTGGCTAATAAGGAGAATGGGAGACACCGCCCACAGCTGCTGCATCATCACCTGGGTGGAGGATAAATAGACAGGCTTCTGCTGCTGCAGGTGCTGTCCATTCACAGCAGATATGCAGGTGAAACACAGATGTTACAGTTTCTTTTAGCACACTCTTTCTGTATGGATATGCAATCCTTAAAATCAAGATATTTTCTTTAAGTAGCTTCAGTCTTTGTTGTGAATATCAGTGGATGGTGGAGGCTAATTTCACAGGAAAGCACAACTATTTTAATTGTCTGACATCGTCGCGTACATTTACATAATTGTCGAACTGAACCAAGGCATAAGCTAACTAAGCGGCTGCTTGGGGCAAAAAAAAACATTTCAACATATTCAAGAAATCTAGATATGTTTAGATATATTTAGATATTAGTAAGTGTTGATAGTAAAAGTTATTTGCTTTTATTTTGGAGTTGAAGATTGCTCATTTAGTGCGCATCTGTTCTGTTTTAAAATACATGACAGTGGTTCGGTGTAAATAACACAACTAACTCATTAACTAATTAATGCAAATTAATAGTGTTACATTTGTATCAATAATAGTCAAGCACTGCCTACTCCCCTATATATATATTGTATGTGTGTATATATATATATGTATATATATGTATATATATATATACATACATTCATATCAGATGTATTGGCCAATATGGATAATTTGACCAATAATTTGAATAATTGTACAGAATTAGTTACTAAGAATGGTGCAGGAGACGTTAAACAAGAGAAAGGTTGAATTGTTCAATAACTTTAGTTTAATGACGAGTTTGTTCTGCCTGGTTTGGTTATATATATTCATATGTTTGTGCTTGTAAATAGCTTGTAGACTCCATTTGACCTCCACCACTCATGTTGCCAGGTGCACAGCGAATACTTTTTTTCACTTCAGAAATGATATAATGACCAGTTGGCAAAGACGTGTACTAGGTTAAATATGTGCAGATGTTAGAGTGCACACAGAACAGCATGAAGTAAGCAGAACTGTCAACCAGGGTGTGCAGTGATATTAACAGCGACATGAGTTGCCTGTAAACATTACACACTTATGTCACTTTTCCCTCGTGACACCGGCCTCAGCTCCACCAGGACGCAAAACCAACAAAAAAGATGAGTCCCGAGTTAAACTCAGATGCTCGTCTTACCTGATATACTAGTGAATGAAAGTGGGTGAGTTTATACTGACAGCTAAAGGATGACATTACAGAAATGTTCCCTGTTTACATGCACTGCAGTGTCCTGGAATTTTTGTTATTACAGAGCAGCATTTCAACATATTAAATATTAATTTGTGTTACTAAATGAAAAAAAAAATCTAAATTCTCAACGTTTTATATGGGGACTGGCAAACTATTGTGACCCAAACATAGCAACTAGTTACGGCCATATCATTATACATTATTTTGAATTGATGAACAAATCATTGCCAAATACACTTCATTTTAGGCATGTTATTTAAACCATATATACATAAATCTAAACTAAAAGGCTGGGAACATTTTGTTATTTTGTTGAGGGACCCAAACGAAATCGCCTGTGACCCATCTGTGGGTCCCGACCCCGTGTTTGGGATCCACTGCTATAAGCTGTGCTCATTCATTACATCTTTATTTTTTACAATTTTATTCAAACATTTTTTCAAGTTTTCCTTTTTACTTCCTCCAGTTTTCGTCATTGCTTGTTTTTCTACTCACTGATGACGCCACAAAAAATGATCACATCGGGATTGTGATGCTCAGGAAATCCAGAATGTAAACCTGTATGTAACACACAGATCTTAAAGTGATCTTTTACATTACATTACATTACATTACATTACATTACATGTCATTTAGCAGACGCTTTTATCCAAAGCGACTTACTTAAAGTGATCTTGTTTATAATATACTGTATTTCCTGGGAGGAACTTTGATTATCAATCTTGAAATTCTTTTCACGAGTCTTTACTAGTGAGTACATTATGTTCTGGTGACTGTTGCTTGTCAGGTTATTCCAGTTTATTAGGTTACAGCACATGACCCTGGTAAATTTTGTTTTAATGAAACAGGAGTGGATTATTGACACTGACTGAAAAAAACAACACAATTACACAGTGTTACTCATAAACTCGGCTGTTCAGGCAGCAAACGAGCTCTGACAGTGTGGACACGACATGACCTGGCTGTACTGTCACATGTCTGCGTGAATACTGTGTGAGTTGGTGTGCGTGTGTGTGCGTGTGTGTGTGTTTTACCACTATCACACTTAGTGCACTGTCACACAGTCATTGTCAGGACCAGTCCAGTAGTCCTCATGGAGGCCAAAACCAGGTCCTAATGAGGCAGGACTTTATTTCGGAAGAACTGATTGTCAGGATGAACCAGAATGTGCGCATGCGCTTGTATTTGTTACCACATTAGGACCTTTTCTGGCCTAAACACTAACTTTGTCAGGACCAGTAGTCCTCATGGAGACTAAAACCTGGTCCAAATGACACAGAAACTCATTTTTGGGGAGCTGGTTATTAAGTTTAGGGCTTAGGTTTTAATTGTGGTTAGGTGAAGATTAGAGTGAGACATTAATTGGTAAAGGTCAAAATGTGTGTGTGTGTGTGTGTGTGTGTGTTAACCATGAACACCTTTTTTTAAATCCATTACCGAGTCGGGGATGACCTTCCCCTTGACAACAGTTTAGTTTGTGCACACATGCCATGATTTTGCACTTTTCTCAAACTATTAGCCACAAACTGTAAGGAAGTGAGGTGCAGAGTCTCTGAAGCAAATCTGTCACGATGACTCCTACTTTTGTTGGATCAAGACAACAGAGTCAAAATAATAGTAAATGACAGTTTTAATGAATCAAACTTCAAAAAATGTAATACATTTTTTTTTTTTTACAGAAAAGAGAATTCCTGTTCAGTTCCACATTTCATCTGGTGTTTTTAATATGTCGAAGTGCAGGAGGAGCTTTGATATGCTCTGCACTCTTTAGCCATATCTGGAAATAGAGTAAAAAGCAAAAATAAACAAAAAACAGTAACTCCCATATTTAAAACCTAATGCAAGCAAAAAAAAAAGTGAAACATAAATAAAACTGTAAAACATAGGGGAGGTGCATGTGTTACACTGAAGCCTATAGGAGCCTCTTTTCAACACCAGATACATTCTATAGATCATTCCTGCTGTTGCTCTTTTAGCCACTAGATGGTGGTAAAGCTGTGTAGCACAAAGATAAATTATGATCCTATCCGTCTTTAAATAAAAGTTTGTCTTTGTTTTAGCTGTCACTAAACGGTAAATGACCTGTATTTGTAAAGTGCTTTTTCTAGCCTTAATGACCACTCAAAGCTGCTACAGTTTTTGCCATTCACCCACACGTTCCTACAGTGCATCTATGTATGCATCAAACATCTTTCATATACACATTCACACACTGCCAGCACAGCTTACAGCAGCAACTTGGATTTAAGTGTCTTGCCCAAGGACACATCAGCATGTAGACTAACAGACCCAGGAATTGAACCCACCACCTTACAATTGAAAGACAAATCGCTCTACCACTGAGCGTCCTCTCTCCACAAAGGCTAAGATGGGGAAAGCCAATGGCTCTTTTCTTTACCCTCAGTTTTAAAATAAAACATCGGTGTGAAGCGTGGGAGCATTGACATCATGAGTGAAAGAAACAAATAGTTAGTTGATCCTACATGTCTAACGCTTCACACCGATGTTTTATTTTAAAACTGAGGGTAAAGAAAAGAGCCATTGGCTTCCCCCATCTTAGCAGCCCTCCGACATAAAACAGTGTAGAAAACATGTACAATCTGTTTAAAATGATGATGATAAATACCTCAGAGGGCAAGTGAAGTTCATTATGACTCAGCTAAACTCAACATGCACACAGTGAAGTTGGCAGCAACCACAGGCCACTGACTGTGTAGCAAGTAAACAAAAAAACATTGCATCCTGCATACGTACACGTCCCACATCCATTCCCATGTATTTTAGCTGTTAGGCTCAGAGTTTCCTGCTTTCTGAAACAGCCTAAAACCTTTTCTAGTGCTTCTTTTACGAAGAGCTTCAAAAAACACCATTGCACAAAAGTCATCTGTGGGTTACAGGCCAAGGTGTTGTGCTTCAGTCAAAGTTTTCTTTTCAATCTCATAAAGAATACAGAATACTCAAATGTTGAAACTCACTCTGTTTCTTCAATTGTTCATGCCATAGCCCCTTATTAGACCACATAACTGACCTTTGACCCTGACCCCAAAAAGTTGACTACAATTTTCTCTTCAGTTTACATAATCTTTACAGACTAATGTAAAGTGGTGCATAATAAAGAGTTATGTGTTCTTAAACATATTTTGGAGTACCTAGATGCATTCTTGAACCAGTAATGCTTGCGGTTTCCATCCAATATTTTCTCCAGTGTCACACTGGCACACAGACTGGTTGTCTGGAGCAGTTATTGCCATCATTGAGGACGACTCACATCTCAGGGGCAGATCTACGGGGCAGATCTAGTATCCAGGGGCGAGCCCATGTATGCCGACTGGAGTCTTCACCCTGATGTGGTGAAACATATCTGGTTCCAGATCGGACAAGCAAACGTGGATGTCTTTGCGTCAGCAGAGAACAGGCATTGTCCTCTGTTCTTCTTTCTGCACAATCAGAAGGCCCCTCTGGGGATGGATGCTCTGGAGGAGGGTATGTCGGTGATCCTGATAGCTCCACGTTGGTCAGGGAAACACTGGCTGGCCCCGATTTTTCAGTTACTGGTCAGCACACTGCTGCTGCTGCTGTGCTGGAACCTGCTGTTTCAGGCACAGGGGGAAGTATTTCAACCCCATCCAGAGAGCCTGGCCATGTGGGCCTGGCCCGTGAGTGGAGTACAGTGGAACTCCCACCAGTGTTATTGACACTATTCAGTGTGTGAGAGCTGTGTCAACACGGTCGCTTTATGGCCATAAATGGCATGTGTTTGAAAACTGGTGCTCCAAGTTACAAGCTGTCTCATTTCAGTGCTCCATGGCAATGGTTCTGTCATTACAGGACCTTGTGGAGAAGAGTAAAGCTTTCTCAACTGTTAAGGCCTATCTGGCTGCTATCTCACTCTGCCATGTTGGGTTTGATGGTAAAATGGTGGGTCAGCACCTTGTGGTGTGTCTTTCATGCCTGCCCCTCGGTCTCAAGTACCATCGCGGGACTATGCCATGCACTGTGCTGTCCTCTTTTTGAACCGTTGGAGCAAGCAGAGTTAAAACTACTGTCTCAGAAGACAGCCCTGTTGCTCACTCTGGCATCCACTAAGTGTGTAGGGGAGATCCATGCTCTTTCTATTAATCAAGCATGTACACGTTTTTTTCCCCCCAAGGGAAACACTAACACTGCAGTTAGTGTGCAGCCTTACCTCGCTTTTGTTCCAAAACGGATGGGCTTACTCGCTCTGACAGAGATGGTTGCATTTCAACCTCCTTCATTCTCATAGATGCATAGATGTCTGAATACTTTGGGTCTTGTTTGCGCTCCAAAGCTTTACATTAATAGGACTGTGAGTTTAGGACAGAACGATTAGTTATTTGTGTCTTGAGCTAAGCCACATATTGAAAAACCTGTAAGCACCGTCTTTCCCACTGGATAGTAGAGGCCCTTGTTTACTCCAGCCTCTGGTGGTCTACTCTCCACTAGGACATCCTGTCACTAACCGACATCCAATAGCATGTAGAAACATGGATGTACATTAAAAAAAATAAAGTTACGTTTTTTTTTTTACATGTTTATATTCACTGCCTGGCCAAAAAAAAGTTGCCACCTTTTTATTGTTGGTAGTCTTGGCAGTTAGTCAGGTCTAGGTTCAGCAACATTATGGGCTCAAAGAATGAGGTCAGCTGACTACCTGAATATACTGAATGACCAGATTATTCCATCAATGGTCTTTTCCTTCCCTGGTGGCATGGGCATATTCCAAGATGACAATGCCAGGATTCATTGGGCTCAAATTAAGACATAATTTTCACACATGGATTGGCCACCACAGGGTCCAGACCTTAACCCCATTGAGAATCTTTGGGATGTGCTGGAGAAGGCTTTGCACAGTGGTCCGACTCTCCCATCATCAATACAAGATCTTAGTGAAAAATGAATGCAACACTAGACAGAAATAAATCTTGTGACATTGCAGAAGATTATCGAAACAATGCCACAGTGAATGAGTGCCATAATCAAAGCTAAAGGCTGTTAGATTACATATTACAATGTTAGGAGAAAAGAGCAATGACACACAATTATTGCAAAGAATGAAATAAAAAATTGCAACAGGTCTCTGTACCAAAACAGATCAATAAAGTGAATTGCACAAATCAAATGACTGAAATGTCACTTCTGCTTCCACATATCACAGCAAAGATGTGGAATTTAGTGAAAATGGTGGATGAGAGGAGGAAAACATAACATTCTTCCACTAATATTACAACAGCAGTAATGTAGTGAAACAATCTCATCCTTGAAAATATAGATTTGTACATGCATTTTCAAACCACAGCTCAAATAATACTACTATAACCAATATATTATAGCTGCTTGTCCTTTTCTGAAGGTCACGTTCTCCCATTTTTTCCTTGTACAAGGGTTTTTCGTCACTCAGTGTGAGAGTCTAAGGACAGAGGGTGTCCCTTGTTGTACAGACTATAAAGCAATTAGTGGCAAATTGTGTTTGTGATGTTGGGCTACATAAATAAAATAGAATTCAATTGAATTGGAAATGTCTGCTTCATACAAACCCATACAGTAGTAACAATAATATATATTTTTTTTTTATTTGAAATTTTTTAATATTTTTATATATTTTTAAGTTTAAACTGGTTCTTTCTTTTTTTCTTTTTATTGTTGGGCTGACCGGGTTCTGGGGAGACTGAAATTTCGTTCTGACCTCATGTCTTAATGTGTGTTGGAATGACAATAAAAGAATCTTGAATCTTGAATCTTGAATCTTGTATTGTCATTAAACACAAAACAGATTACGACCCAAATATATTGTCTACAATGATAAAAAAAAACAAAAAAAGTATTTTTACATTGTGTTTAAACGTTTGACCACTAGTTGGTTTGAGTTGCTCTTCTCTCACTGGACAAAAAAAAAAACAAACAAAAAAACATCTGAATATTGTTTGTGCACATTATCAGACTTTTTCTTAAAATAGACTATTTCTGCTGTTTTATGAGAAATATAGCTGGGATATATGTTTAAAGAGTCTTTGCAGCCATTATTTTCCCATGTTGAAGATGTATTTGATGATATTTAGTGTAAGAATTATGATTAAAATGTTGTTTATTATAATTTGAAATACTCATTGAACTCTTGCTGTTATGTTGTCTTTAACAATGTTGTCTGTCTACAGTATGTAAATTAAAACAGCAAAAACCCAATTAGCAGTAAATTATAGCAGTATTAATTCAGAGCAGTTAATTAATGTAAGCAGAAAATACTGAATGAAATACCTTCCATAATAAATAACTGTGCTGTATCAGCGGCATAATTTGTCCTGCAGATGGCAATACAAGACCAAACAAAGTCAAGGGGGGAAGCATAAATCTGCTGCTTTAAAGGACTTGCATGTGATAAATGTCATTTGATTACAGTTTTTGGACTCTTAATCACATTTTTATAGCCAGAACAATCAGTCAACTAATTACCGATCTGAATCAGTTAATTTTTAAATTAGCATTTTACTGCAACATTTTTTTTAATGATCTTTAGACTCCATACATGGTCAGAGGATAAAAAATGAAATTATTTCCAGATTTGTAGACAGCCAAAATAAAATGTAATCTTCATAATCCCACTGTGATTATTAGTAGATTAAAAAATAAAAGTTGCACTGCTGCCTTTTATTTTATACACATGCTGAGTGTATTTCTTGTTGTTACTGTACGTATGGAACAGTCATGTGACACAAGATACAAGAGGACAGTTCATATAGGGAGCTTTGGAGGCGATGCTATACACTGTAAAAAAGGAAAAAAAAAGTCAAATTAGTCAAATTCACTATCACAAATTGATGTGTGTGTGCAGAAAATAAGAAATTCTAAGATATTCTTAAAGTCATTTTAATCAAGTAAAGGAAGACTTATTTTAAGTAAACATTTCTTACATCACAGAATTTCTTTGCTTGTGATGAATACAACCTTCCCACAGTTTTGTCTATTTTTGGCCTGTTCTTCCTTGTTTTAAAGCACATTACAGTCGGAAAGTGGCTAAATATACAAAATAGTGTTAAATATTCAAGCCAAGTGGATTTTGCTTACCCCATTGGCAGATTATTTTCCCTTACAACAAGTACATTGATATAAATTCAAGAGTATTCAATTGATTGACTCATTTCTTGAAGGGTTGTTTTTTTGCAGTGTAGTGTGATGTTATGGGAGTCCTGTTATCTTCTCTCTCAGCAGCACAGAGAAGGAGGAAGAGGAGGAGGAAGAGAAGTAGGATTTTGTTCTTCCTTAAACACAAACAGGAGCTGAGATGCTTAGAGTTGCAGCTGGCAGATGGAGGACAGAATCAAAGGCAGATGGAAAAATCCCTTCCAACATGTTTATCATCATCAAGTGTGTATATATGAGTGTGTGTGTGTGTGGTGATTCCCTCAGCTTGAATGAACATGGTTTCAGTCTTGATGACCACTCAAGCTTCTTTACACTGTAGTTTTCTATTGGGTTCAAAAGAACTGCATTAAACTGGATTAAATTTTACTTATCAGAGATTCCATGTTAAAGCATGTGAATGACGAATTTTCTTTACTCTTGGACTTAAACATGCGATCCACAAGGTTCTTCTAGGTAGTATTATTTAAACAAACCGTGAAATCATATGACAGTAATCAAGTTATAGGAATGTCTCACAGACATTAAAACCTGGATGACACATAACAGACAAAAGTGAAGTTATGGTCCTCAGCTATAAACACCTTAGGGAAGATGAACATTTAGTCATCCTGGATGGCATTACCATGCCCTCCAGTTCTACTGTTAAGAACCTTGGAGTTGTTATTGACCCAGATTTGTCATTTGACTCACACAAACAACAAGTTTGTAAGTCAGCCTGCTTCCACCTGCGCGACATAACAAAAATAAGAAACATCCTGTCATCAAAGGATGCCGAGAAGCGTGTTACTGCATTTATTACATCTAGACTATAGAACACTGTCACTCATTATTATCAGGATGCTTTAAAAAGTCTCTGAAGAGTCTTCCGTTGGTTCAGAATGCAGCAGCACGGGCTCTGACGGGAACTAAGAGATCACATCACTTCATTGCTGAGCTCTTTACACTGGATCCCTGTAAAATGTAATAGAATTTAAAATCCTCCTCCTCACATATAAAGCACTCAGTGATCAGGCCCTGTCATATCTCAAAGAGATAATTATTCCCTACGACCAAAATAGACCACTCCTCTCTGAAAATGGAGGCCTGCTTAAGAGTAGAATGGGAGGCAGAGCTTTCAGCTACCAAGCTCCTCTCCTGTGGAACCAGCTCTCACTCTGAGTCTGGGAGGCAGACACTCTCCCTACAATAAAGTTAAACTTAAAACCTTCCTCTTTAATAAAGCTTATAGTTAGGGCAGGTTCTAGTGAACTTTGAACCATCGCTCTGTTATGCTGCCATAGACTGTTGGGGGAACAGCCATTATGCAGCAAGCACTCTCTCTCTGTTTATCTGTCTCTCTTTCACTGTTCTTCACATGTCTTTATGTTTTTAAGCAATTTGACATCTTTATTTTAATAATGAATTTGTTTTTTTCTATTTTTATCATTATAATGGGCACATATAGATAACGATAACGAAAAAAAGTTCACATTCTGTCAATTCACTTGTCGATTTATGGACTTATCAATTAGCAATATAACTAATAACCAGCTTTTTGGAAGAGAGCAGAGGACGCAAACTATGGGAACCAATGACACTAGACACACTTTGCATTAGCTATAGGCTACACCATGCCATGGTAATAACTGCACTTTCTCACATTCTCAGCTGTTGCTATGGTGATATGTGTGTGTGTGTACTGTGTGTGGTTGTGACAGAAGTGAGGGAGCTGACAAACTTGAGAAATGTACATGACTTTGTGACCTCAGCAAACACACCCCTGACAGCATGAAGCAGACGGTGTGGGTGTGATATTAAAAAAAGAAAGTTTTATTTGAAGTTGAAGCCTAATAATAAGTGATATTATTCATTATTATTTATCACAATGCAAAAAATGTATTTTAAAGAAAGTACGTAAAATACGTACACTTTTTGTACAAAAAGCAAGTTTTGCACGAGGAAAATAATCACATTTTTAGGAAAGAAATATCAGTTTGTCTTTAATCAGATATGACAGATAGCTTTAAGCTTACTAGTAAAAAGCTATGTAAAATATAAAATGTTATAAATATAAAATAATATATATATATATATATATATATACACATATATGGCTATGGTTTTACATGTTATGGCCAAGCAAAATTTGATTACCCCATTGGTAGAATCTTCTTAAAACAAGTACATTTAAATCAATTTAAGAATATCTGACAGATGTTTTAGTAGGGTTGGGTTAGTAACTGTGTCTGTAGTGCAGCTATGATAGTCTGGAATGCTGCAGAACATCAGTTGCAACAGTTTGAATATAAAGGGGATACAATACAGCCAAATCTTAGTTAAACTCTAAGCCAAAACAACTTGATTCTGTTGGCACTCGGCTGTTGGCTGTGATGGAAGTAATTAAGATACTCTGAAACCTGATTGCTGCAATTCCCGTTAGAGTCATTACTCATTCGTGGAGATGACTTTAAGATTTTGTAGCTTGTTTCTGCGATTTCATGCAAACCATTGTTTCGGCTTTTTGATGATAATTAAAGCTTAAAATAATACAAGGCAACATTTATACTTTAGCATGAATTTCATACTGTACTCCAATATCTGTGATATGGCCACAGATTATGACATAATATGACATAAAACCACGACAATTCCTCTACAGTGTACATGCTGTACATGACTGTTCACGTCAGCACATATTCGGTGCTCATTTCTTTTTTTCCTTATTTCACAACAGCATAGACCTGGTGAGCCATAGCTTCTGTGAGCTCACCCCTACAATCAGACCACTTTCTCTGTGGCGAAACGTTGTGTTTTCAGTGAGTCCACGACTCTAAGCTGATTTATACTTCTGCATCGCCTCGACAGCTACAGCAAGGTCTGGGTTGAATGACGTGTGAGTGGGAAGCTTTAGCAGCAGATTTCTTTAACTTATAAAGGCCACGCACAAGTATAAACCTGACTTGTTGACTTGGAGGAGGCGTGTCGCGGTGTCTGAGTGGGATTTATGACTGTGCAATTACACTCGACAACTGTAGGGGCGCTTGTGAGTCCATCCATCCATCCATCTTCTACCACTTTATCCTCCGCATGAGGGTCGAGGGGGGGTGCTGTGCCAATCTCAGCTGATAGGGCGATAGGCGGGGTACACCCAGGACAGGTCGGCAGTCCATCGCAATGCTTGTGAGTCAAAAATCGAAAATGTTGCCTTGTATTACTTTAAAATTAGATATGTTTTTTCTTTTTAGGCAAAAAAGGGGAAAAATTACACAGAAATTAGGCTTTTTTTAGCATCTTGAAAAAACATTTTTTACAGTGTAGCACACAACCCTGGAAAAACGGTAAGAACTACACTTCAGTGGTAATCACAAGATTTTCCACATCATATAGACATATGAGTCGATACGTATGTACAGATAGTTGCTCCATGGTGTCCTGTAGCGACATAAATAAGAATTAACTGCAGTTTATTGCAACTTGATTTCTTTGTTGATTGATTTGCATCAGTTGCGTAATGCATGAATTGATAACATATACAGAAACATAACGACAAAATAATCATAGCACTGGATATGGGAAGTAGAACAGAGTAGTATAGAATAGTATGTTTGTTTACATATATATATATATATATATATATATATATATATATATACATACATACATATATATGTATATGTAGATATGTATTTTTTTATTGGCAGTCTCAAGGAGAGTAGTATATACAGTGGTGTCAAAAAATAAAAATAACATAACAATGTGCAGAATACTAAGATAAAGACATATTTCTCAGTAATAGAGTAGGATTTCAATGAATGGATGGTTCTGATTGATCTTTTATTAGAGGTTATTAAATGTGATATTGTGTTAAGGTATAAGTTAAGATCAGAATTTTCAAAAGTCCATAAAGGTACTGTCTTTGAATACACTGCAAAAATAGATTTAAAGTAAAATAAGCCTTGTTTCTGGAAAATGTTTCTTATTTTGCCCAAAAAGTAAAAAAAATAAATAATTTGGTAAGCAAGTTTTCCACCAGAAAAATGATCCTACGTTTTGGCCAGTGGCACATTACAGCTTCAAAGCAGCTGTAGATAAGGAAGCTCACCCCATTGGGAGATTATTTCTCTTAAAAAAAAAAACTTTTTTAATAATTGTATTATATAATAATAATAATATTTGTTTATTTCTAGTGGGGCTGTTTTTGCAGTGTACTTTTGTTTTAAGAAATTCAATTTGGCTAGACTGATGAGCAGATTAATCATATACTGTTCATTATTAGAGCAATTCAAATTTTTGAATGTCTATAAATAGGATTTTTTTTTGCAAAAACAGCTTCCATAGTTTTTGGCTTCAAATGTACTTGTAAATATTAAACTAAAATGTCCTCTTTAATTCTTCTCCTCTGTGGGATTAAGATTCCATCCGAGAGAGAGAGAGAGAGAATGAAAAAGAGAGAGAGGGAGAGAGAGAGAGAGAGAGAGAGAGCGAGAGAGAGAGACTTCAATCTAACCTCACTCTCAGTGTTTGCCTTTCACCATTTTTCATTCCTTGAATGCTGGTGTTTTAAATAAGGGCGTCTTATTGTCTTGGGGACATTTGATCCTCACACACGGACACACACACTTGGAAAATATGCTGACACCATGTGCAAACTCAGCCTTTTTTTTAAAGAAAGAAAAAAAGTTGACAGATGAATGAAGAATAAAAAAAATCTATTTTTTTCCTCTTTCCACTCTGTTTTTTTCCCTCCTCCTTCTTTGAAGTAAAGAAAGATGAATTGCACCAGCACTCGGGGCTATTATGTAATTTCCATGTGTGTGACTGAGTGTGTGTTGGCTTTGTAACATTTGTCTTGAAAGTGCAGTGTGATTCATTCAGTTGTGATTAAAAAACCAACTGAAGCACACAAAAAAGCTCTCAGTGGTTCTGAGATTTCCAACAAAAATATCCTCATCAGAACCAGGTTACATACATAAGGTCCATTATAGCAAAAGAAAGAAACCTTAACTGAGATAAAAAGTGGTTACTATTGCCACCCTGTTGACCACTGATGGGGAAAATGACAGCGTTACATACATGGAATCATGACTGCACAACAAAAAAACGACTCTAAATGCTGTAGTGCTGTTACAGGAATACACTAAAAACAGAGAAGAAGATGTAGACAACCTTTGGACAACAGCTGTGTCTCAATAGTCACCGGTCCTCCTTCTACTCCCGAGAGAAACTTGGCAGGCTGTGCAGGGAGACGTTAAATGTCACCCTCAACCGTTCAAAGCTGTAAATCACAGTTCTTCCTGCCCCTTGAAAGCTAACTATTGGTTTTACCATTAATCAGCAAAAAACATCCTAAAAATGATCCATCCATCCATGTCCTACCACTTTATCCTCCACATGAGGGTCACAGAGGGCACTGTGCCAATCTCAGCTGACATAGGGCGATAGAGGGGGTACACACAGATCACCAGTCCATCACAGGAGACAAACAACCATCCACTCTCACACCTACGGTCAATTTAGTGTGTCCACTTTACCTAATCTCCAAATCTGCACGTTTTTGGACTGTGGGAAAACCCACATGGAAACTTCATGCAGAAAGGCCCTTGTTCTGACCGGGTCACAAACCCAAGTTTTTGTACCAGTTTTATCAGTTTTGATGGTGTGTGATGGAATATGATTCACAAATATAAATGATCTCCTCACAGATTTGTGATTTGAACAACAAATGTGTATAAAAAAAATAACTAACTATTTAAACTGAAGTATCTCACTAAGATGAACACATTAACACATCTAATTCTTTTGCATATCCCGTTATGAGGATGGGAAGACGAATAAATAAGTATTATCAGGTTACTGTATAGTATTTCAATTGGGGGGGAGGGGGCGGAGGGGGGGGGGATAAACTTCTGTCCTCTAGGGGGCATGACAGAAAATAATTAAGAACCACTGGGTTAGGGAAAAACCGGGGCACAGTTTTCTAGGATTCACACCTGCAGGGTCTGAACTGATACTGGCTTGCAAATCTAAAGTTGCCTTGTGGCAGCGGAGTCTCTTTCTGTGCGATCATATCCCCACCTGTTCTTATTTAAAGAAGGAAGGCCCAGTAAAAGACAAAACCAACGCAACTCTATAATTATTAATTAGTCACAGCAGATCATTTTGCACATGAAGTCCAACAAACACATTTATTTGCTTTTAGCTCTTTTAATGTCTCCAACAACTCCTGAATATCTGGCTGTTGTTAAAAGCTAAATGCTCCTCCAGCTATATTCTGTATAATATTTAATGCCAAACAGGTCATTTTGAGTCTTACACTGTACATTGACCGTAGGTGTGAGTGTGTGTGAGAGTCTCTATGTGGCCCTGTGATGGACTGGTGAACTGTCCAGGGTGTACCCAGCCCATTGCTCTATGTCAATAAAAAACATTTTCCTATATTGACAATGAATCAGTGTGACAATTATGCTTGTCCATTTTAGCATCTTTCAGTGCATTGTTTTGTTTATTCAGAAGTTGTGATAAACGCTGGCTAGCTTCAAACACCACACGTATAAAATAAGCTATATATATATATATATATATATATATACATATATGTATATTTATGTATATATATATATGTATATATATATAATATAATAGATAATGATTTCATGAATGCAAAGAAGAGTCATCATGCCAAAAGTCGCACAAAGAAACAACAATAGCTGAACAAGTGTTCACATAATGTGTGTAAGGCTGCAAACAGATTATATTTTTCAGTAGAGAAATAATCGTATTCTAGGAACAAATGTTTTTGTCTCAATAAGATAACAGTATGAAATTCAAACTGAGATTTGTTATTATTTTAAGAGAAAGAGCGACTGCAAATTCACTATCATGGATTGGTGTATGTGCAAATATATATAAAAAAATATACAGTCTAAATTCTTGAATTCAGCTTTATCAAGAAAAGGAAGACTCATTTTAATCAAACATTTTTACATAACAACCTTTCACTTTATAGCCACTAGCTGAAAGTGGCTATATTTACAAGCAAGTGTTCTGGCCAAGCAAAATACACTCTCTTTCTCAAAACATTTTAATCAGTTTAGGACTTCAGGAATAATGCTTTTGCAGTGTATTTTCAAAAAATAGAAGAGGTCGAGAAAGGTATGAAGAAATGTCTGCACTGGCTGTTTCCATACTCCTGGGAAGCACCAGGGGGCAGTGTAAGGATCAGATTTATTCATATTGTCTGTCAGTTTCTGCAACTCCGACAGCTATGTTGGTGTAAACAAACTGAGTCACCTGACGTCTGGAGCCCTATATATGTGTGTGAATGTAAAGGTTAATCCGGTAGGTTGCTGGTTGAGATGGTTATTTTAGACCCGCTGAGTGATGAAAGGCAGTCAGCTGTTGTATGCACAGAGCCTGACCTCGGTCAACCTGAGTCTACGTGGACCTAAATAACCTCGCAGGCTTCAGTGCACTGTCACATTCACATTCATGGATTATAACATGGATTAATAATCTTGGACATAAGGAAATATATATAGCTGGAAACCAAGCTATAGTTCATAGTAAAGTCAAGTCTGACTTTACTATGAACAGAATTACAAAAAAGCCATATGAGACAATAACAGAAACATGGTCGTTTACTGGAATAACTTTTGCAGTAATACACCCTTTTAAGCCAGATATAAGGTATAAATTCCCATATATTTTCATGTGGTTATTTTTTCATTCCCTTTCTTAATTCAAAAAATTTGACGATGAATGATTTTCTTTTGTTGGTTTCCATGTCCTGTCACACCTTAATTCCAAACCATTGTATAATGGCAGTGCAATTCTACAACAGGAAACATCTCTTTTCTTTTTAGGCAAAAAAAAAAGAACAATTTACTCAGAAAAGGCTTATTTTACATTCTTGACATCCATTTTTTTGCAGTGTATCATTTAAACAACAGTTGTCGACAGACAGCCTTTTTCTTATGGATATCTTGAGGAATTCAACTCATTTATTTTAGTTTAACTGTGAATTATTTTCTATGAATAAGATGTAGACGACAGAATATTGACCAGACCATGAGTGGGTCAGAGCCTCAGCGGCGCCTGCATCTCATAGTAGAAAAGAGGTTAATGTAAGTTTGCCTCAGGCTGGATGTGACCACTGAGCATCGTAACAGCCACAATCATGATTGGCCAGCGTGATAAAGATAGGATGTGACACTAATACTGCATTAAACAGTATATACACACTGTTCCGTGAGGTTTAATCTACAGAAGTAGAAGGGAGTCTGTGTATTATGTATTCATATATTTTTTTTTTGCATTGTGCCTCTATTTAAAGCTGTAGTGTGTAAGTTTATAGTATAAACAAACGCTCATGACATTCAAATCAATGTCAAATGAGTTCACACAATGATGATTCATCTATCAGCTAACAATGCCCTACACCGAGGGTCAGTAATTAGAGTTTTAAACATTTTTGGTGGAGATTAAATTTTAACCGGCGACTCTTTCCTGACGGGTGTTTCTACCGTTTCTACGCGCTACTCAGCGAAAGGGACGTCCTGCCTGTCTCTGATTGGCCAGTAAGTCAGCCAATCACAGGCAGAGTAGGGCGGGCCTTCATCGAATAGAGGCACGGAAAACAGCAGGCACTCTTAACAGCGACTGGGAGAGAGAATTACGAAGGCACAAGAAGACAAGAGACAGAGAAAAGGGGCAAAAGTGAGTCAGTGTACCATGGCTTGTACCAAGCGGCGTAAGGTCGACGTTGGAAACTGGGCTTTTAATCCGTAATGGACCGAGGCGTTCATGTTCATTCTTCCCTTAGGAAGCTTGAAACCGCATAAAAACACATTTAACAAAAGTTACCCACTAAATGAAAAAATAATAATAAATGTTTAAATGGCATTGAATTACAGCTTCCTTCATTTGAATTGAGACAGATATGGATACAATGACAATGTTACTTCAATATATATATAAATTAATTAATATATAACTAAATTATAATGCATCTTAAACATGATGATGCTGCGGACCCATGCATGAGGACATTTTCTCTATCCTTAAATCCTAATTCATACGTATTTTTGAGTAGCAACATGTCCACATAAACATGAACTAAGTACTAAGTGTACGACTTATTTCCGGTGAAACAAATATGACAGAAGTTCCATTAACTAAATGAACTATCATTGTTCATAGCCATCTTGGAATCCTAAGTCGGGATACGTGGTGTTGGGGAGTTTCCGAGTTGGAAATCTGGTTTCATGTGGCATTCCTGTGACCTCAGAAATTCCAAGTTCCGACTACAAATGGAATGCACCAGTAAAAATACGTCGAAACCTTCATTACAATAAAACACCAAATATCTAACTAAAAATGTATCAAAAGCAACTACACAATACAGCAGCTACACCATGGAGGCAGACATCTCGGAATCCTAGCTGGGCGTGTGTGAGCCTGTTTCCAGATGAACGACACAGCATACAAATAATGTTCATGACATGGTTTAAGCTTTCCTTCATGCATGACCTTGTTGTTTTTGTGTATTAGAGATATGTATGCTTGTCCCCATGTGCTGTGATGCACGAACAGGGAGTGTGTGTGTGTGCGTGTGTGTGGCAATGGCTGGTGATTATGTTTGAAATGTGACGTGTTTTCCCCCCTCAGCCATGAAATGCTGTGATTGATGGATAGTGAGTCAACGATATTTGCACCCAAGTGCTGCGTCGCACTTTGCGAGGCAACTGGACCCACATCCACACGCTGCTGATGTCCAAACATGGAAGATGCAGCAGACCTGGGTCACACAAGGTCAAACATCACATATAAATGTGTGTTAGTCGGCGGAAAAGTGACAACCTTCCTTCTACAGCTCAAAGTTTTACACACAATTCTCTTCATTTTAAATCTCCTGTAGGTAAAGCCACACATGGGTTGCTGGAGATTTTTGGGTCCCCAAACAAATTTGCATGTGTAAGTAACAGGCATAAAACAATTGTGGAAAACACTTTAAAATATAGTTAGTTAACATTACTGAAGACAAATTGCAATCTAACAAAAATGCAATTCAAATCAGATATCACACACATATATCGTATTTTATTTATAAATAGATTTTGATTTTACATCACTGAGGTTATTATAAAATTCTGAGATGGAAATCAGAATTCTGCCAAATTCCGAATTTGGAGATCGATGAAGGAAGTTGTAATTCTGGATAAAATTAATTATTTACCTTACTTTTAAATTTTGTCATATATTGAAAATGACTGGTTTTTTTACATCACTGGTTAAATTACAGTAAGCTGGATGTCCACCTCTGGACCGTAATGGACAAAGACAAAGTGATATGATGAGTTCATGGCTGCATGCTGACCCAAGTGCAGCGGGTCAACACTACTGCATAAGCTCCAATAAAACAGAAAAAATCCCAATAAAATTCTAATCTGCCGTGTAAATCCAGGCCAAGGCATGCTGTTTGACGAGCTGCGAGCCTTTTAAAGTGATCCAGGTTATGTCGAGGCGGAGAATTACAAGGTCATGTCGGTTTTTACGAGTGGTTTGCAACTAGTTTTCTTTTGATAGAGCGATAGAATGTGTGTGTGTACTTGTATTTGTTAGCTTATTAGGACTTTTTCAGGCATAGACACTGACCTTGTGAGGACCAGTAGTCGTCATGGAGAGAAAAACAAACATTTGAATTGTGGTTAGATTAAGGTTAGGGTTAGGCATTAACTGGTTATGGTTAAGGTAAGGGTTAGGGATACGGCTTTGTAAATAGTACTACTATTACTGTTTTTAGATATTTGAATGCCGAAATGTTACAAATGACAACGTTATGTCATGAACTCATCTATATCGTGCTGTCACTGAGTGTGTGAGGGTGAAAGAGTCTGCTGAAATCCTTCTTCAAACAACACAGACATGTCGGCGTCGAGCCCCGGCTTCCTTCAGCTCTTCTGCCTTAATGCTCCCCCCCGGAGCGTTAGCTGAGATCCCTGCAGCTATGAATTACATCTATGATGTCAATACACATTGTCAGCGATTCGTGCGTGTGTGCGTGTGTGTGTGTGCGTGTGTGTGTGTGCAGACGAGTTCCTTTCACAACTATTTTGTACCTATTTTAAGAACTGTGATCATAAAAATTGTCCACATGAGTCCACGGGGACCTGCAGCAAACATGGGGATGTTCACTGTTAAAGGTACAGTGTGTAGTATTGGTGACGTTGCATGTTGCAGGTGAATATATCACCCTTCCTTTCCAAGCATGTAGGAGAACCTAGCCTTCAGTTATCATAAAACACGTGTGTTTATTTTGTCCATGAAAAACATGGTGGTCCTTATGTACAGTAAATATAAAGGGCTCGTTCTGTGCTAATCAAAACAAAAATGCATACAGTGAATGTCAGAAAAGGGAAAATAAAGTCAGAATTCTCAGAATAAAAGTCAGAATTCTGAGATTGAAGGCAGAAAATTTAGACATTAGAGTTGGGGGGAGGGGTTAACAGTTTAGAAAATAAGGAATAAGAATAAGAAATACAAACTTAGCAAAATATAAACCTTTACATGAACTATGTGTGTATGACAGAAGTATCTGCTTATTGAATATGTATAAATAGAATGTGTGAATGTAAAGCAAGCAGTATTTGCTCGTGTTTTATCTTATTACTGTTTCTATGACCTTTACTTATTGTTCTGCTGACTGTTTCACACCTCAGGTTTCACACCTCAGGTTTCAACTCAAGAAAACTCGGAAATTGACTGCACATGCACTTCCTACGTGCAAAGTTTTTATTTCATCGCTCACCAACTCAACAAATGATCATTTAGATCTTTTTTCCGCATAGCTGTTTAAAATGCTGTAAAACCCACCAGGTTTATAAGAGCACCATTATTGAATTATCTAAGCAGCAGAGACATATTGCACATGATATACTACACAGGTATTTTGTTATTGTACAAGTGATGTATAGTGACAGTTGGCTCATACAAGGAATCCATTACAGTCTATTGGTTCAGGGTGTTTGACACTCTGAGGGATGAATTAAACAGTTCGATGGCAGCCAGCAGGAGGGGTTTCCTCTGGCGCTCTGTAGTGCAGGGTGGGGGGAGGAGTCTGTCAATTCAAGTCAGAATACTGAGATTAGAGTCAGAATTCTGACGTTAATCTCAGGCCCTATCCACATGGAAATGGGACTAAGCATAAACGATCTTTTTCTTTGTTGTTTCGAAAAAGTTTTCCATAAACACCTCATTGTTTCAGGAAATGTCTTTATCCACACCAAACCCCACGAAAATGTCTCAGAACACTGTAGTACATATGCCAGGCCTGTGTGTGGCACTGCACCGCTACACAAATACACCAAAACCAAACCTGACTTGTTCTGTGCATGTGCAAAGTGTGACAACTTCCTGTCCAAACAATTTACAGCAGGTTCAGGGATTTGAAATAAAATAATGTTATATTACATTTTGTTTTATACAAGTTATTCTTATCTAACATTTTTATATTATCTTTCATTAAGTCGTTATTCTCATTAAATATATTACACGTTCTTCTGTTATCTTTAGTTGATCATACTGTGCAGTTAAAAACAAAAGAGACACAGAGGATCTTCACATGGTTCAAAACGACAAAACGGTACCTTTTAAAACAAAATACGTGTTATTGTTATGTTAGTAGTCATTCTACAACTGTCGTAAGAAATAATAGGAGGTAGTCACACTTCGCACATAGCAATAAATATAGCTTACATTTGTTATTCTTATAAAATATGATGCAATATGCAATAATTAATATTATTAGTTAACTCTATTAAATAAAATACATGCAGTACAAATCGGGTTTCAGAATAAAGAAAGTCAGGGCGACTAAGAAAAGAAAATTAATTATAAAGTGAACAATCTCCAAATCTCCAAACACAAGAGAAAGATGGTGAAGATAAGCTACAGCGGCGCCCCCATGTAATCAGTGAGCACCCCCCTCGTCCAGGTGCCAAACCCCATATTAAAAAATATTCCAATCATAATCAATACACTGTCAGACAGTGCAAACAAGACCCAAATTGGCGTTTTCCAGACCGAGGCGCCATGTTGTTTAGTTGTTTACTTGTTGCAGCTGCTCTCACGAGATTTGACCAAACCCCCGCTCGGTTGCTCCGCCCCCTTGCTATATTTTCCTAGATTATGATATCATAATGGTGTATTGGTTAGCGCTCTTGCCATTGCAGCAAGAGGACCCGAGTGCCAGTTGCAACAAGGGCCGTTCTGCATGGAGTTTGCATGTTCTCCCCGTGTGTGCGTGGGTTCTCTCTGGGTTCTCCGGCTTCCTCCCACAGTTCAAAAACATGCAATACGGGGATTCGGTAAATTGGACACTCTAAATTGACCATAGGTGTGAGTGTGAGAGTGAATGGTTGTCGTGTGTGTGGCCCTGTGATGGACTGGCGAACGGTCCAGGGTGTGCCCCGCCTTGCACCCTGTGTCAGCTGAGATTGGCACAGCACCCCCCGCAACCCTCCGGTGGACGATAAAGAGGTAGATAATGGATGTATGGATGATATCATTGTTTCCCAAAGCAGTGTATTGGTCGTCTATGAAAACACAAAGGTGGCCTTTTAAAATACTCCCACTCTGAAACCCCCCAAAATGCAGATACAATAAAAAAAATAAATCTTTAGCTGATTCACCTCCACTCGTTTTTGTGTGGACAGGAATTCTGGCTTAAAAATGAAGAAGAAAGAAATCCCATATGGCTCTAATCCTACTTCTGTGTAAGGTATTTAACATTTTTGAGTGAATTCAAACAATACATGTACTTGGTATTTGCTACATGATCGTTGATGCCTGGTCGTTGGCGGGCTAATATGGCTTCCTACATAAACCCGTCATCAAATGCCTGAGCTCTATTTGCCATCTGGAAGCAAAGGGTAAACAGTATGTGCAGCATCGGAGCTGCAGCCTGGGCTTTTACAGAGCGACATGAGCTGGCGTCGTGCCACACACACACACACACACACACACAAGAGGAGAGACGATGTGCAGTCACACGAACAGTACAAGTTATTTGTGTACACTTGGCAGCGTGTGCATTGTGTGGATGCGAGACTGGCGAAGCGCTGGAGCAGAGCCACGCTGAGGAAACGGCACCATACAAGGACAAGATATGCTGGAGTGTGAGCAGGCGGGTGCCGGTGCCACTGCGGCTCTGTGACAACTCAGCCCAGGTGGAGTCGGTTCAAAGGGCTGTTTTGTATGTGGCAGTGGTATTTTGGGGAAATTCAGATCACCCGGATGTGACATTTCTGCATGTGTTCATGATTAACTAACTGCTGATAGAAGATGAGATGTGAAAAAGGGTCTGATTAGGACAGAGTCTGTTAAATATCCATACAGTTACACTGCATCATGCAGATTATAGTCAGATTATAGTCAGAAGGTTTCTAGTAGAGGATGGGTTAAATGCAGAGAAGGAATTTCTCCTGGGGGACTGATTTATTTTAAACTTATTTAAAGGTTATCCTTTATTAGTCCTACAATGGAGAAGTGTCACCGCAGCATAGATAATAAAGGACAAGATAACGAATAATAAACATCTGTGAACGTGATGTGAAAATCTCTCATTTTAAAGACTAGGACAGAGTCTGTTGTTCAACTCACCTGTGCACCTGTTTGTCTGGACTCTGAATGATTCCTATTGACCCATATAGTTACACTGCATCATACGTCCCACACAGTCAATTTGTAATATAATCCTGATCCGGAGTATCTGTCTTCCCTTTTTACTTTCCCTGCTGTCTGCTTGTGTGTTTGAGTGTTTTATTCGGTAACTCTAAAAAGGGATTTAACTACACTGAAGTCAATCCTCTCTCTCTGTGCTCTTGTATGTTTTTACATCTTTAGAACCTGTTCTGGCATAAACACTGACCTTGTCAGGACCAGTAGTCCTCACAGAGACCAAAACCTGGGCCCAATGAGGCAGAGGATCTGGTTACGTCTGGGAGATAAGATTTGAATTGTGGTTCGGTTAAGGTTAGGCATTAACTGGTTACTGGTTAGCGATTAACCTTTGTTTAAGTAGTCCAAATGATGGATGGATGGATGGATGGATGGATGGATGGATGGATAGATAGATAGATCGATAGATAGATAGATAGACAGACAGACAGACAGATATAGACAGACAGAGACGGACAGACAGAACAAGCAAGAGATTTACGAGGTAGTAAGGTCAAACATTTTCTATCTCATAATAAATCTCTCTCTCACACACACATACACACACACACACACACACACACACACCATTCCCCCACCCATGACAAAGTTTCCATGGTGAGAGGAAGGTGTTGACGATTCATCGCTGCATTCCTTAGCACATGCTCTCTCTCTCTCTCTCTCTCTCTCTCTGTCTCCCTCACTTTACTCAGGGGGGTCAATTAATACCACACACACACACACACACATGCACAACAGATATTTGACTGTTGCTACCTCAAACGAAACAGGAAACCGACATGTTTTTTCTAGGGTTTTATAGTGTCACCTGATTTTGCTTATTTTACTTCACACCGTACAGGAAAACACCCAGCTCTAAAACAATGACATCACGGTGTCAAACACATGCAGAGATGAAATCCCCTCTTGTAAATGATCATATATTGAGTCTCTAAAGACATTAAGTAAATAAATAAATAAAATCCCATATGCAATAGCCCCATAATCATAATAAATAACGCACATGGATACAGCATGCTGCTCTTGATTAGCATCATTACTTGGTAAATCAAAGTTGGGGATACCAAGAGGAATTAATGCTGCGTTACATTTACGTCAGCAGTTGGAAGTGGGAGCGTGACATGGAAAAAAAATGACATGTAATGACATGTAACGTGACCTTCGAGTTGAGAAGTCAAGCAAAAAAATGGACACAAACGTATGCTAGGCTGTTAGCCACTGTTAGCAACATCAGCAACGCGCTACATGGTATTTTGCAGACACAAATATCATAGAGACATGGGTAAAAAAATGACCAGTACAGCTGTGTGTAAGTGTAGTTCAATGTGTAGTTGTTCCTTACACCACAGGCTGCCACCATACAAACTGTCTGCAGTGTTTGTCGTATTTGTTTCACAGTAAACCAGTCAAACAATGTGTATGTTTGCAAAATACCATGTAGCGCATTGTTATTGAATGAAACAGCCTGAGTTACATTTGCATTTCTGACTTCTCAACGAGAAGTTCATTCCCAGTTCTGATATCTGAGTACTTGAAATGATAAGTAGCATAAGTTGAGGTCTTATGAACACACCGCACCAACTTTCCGAGATGGAAATTCAACCTAAGGGGCATTCCTGTTGAAGGAACTGCCTCTTCACCTTGTGGGTATTTTTTCTTGCATGTTTTTCATTATTATTATTTTGCATATTTTTTTTGCAGCAGTAGTTTTTCCTCCCTTGGCATTTTGTTTATTTTACTTACTGTTGCTAACATCACCTGTGTTCAGTTAGTTTCACCACCGGTTCCACGGTATTCATCTCCTGCCACAGTAATTGTTCTCACCTGTTTCTCATAAAGCCTTCAGCTCTTAGTCATCTAGCCTCTACTCACCTTTCATTCTCTGCCAGATTGTCTCGTCATCAACTCGTGTTTCTCTGGTGCAGTTTTTCAACCCTGGTCCTGGGTTCCCGATGTCTCCCTGCTCCAACACACCTAATTAAAAAAAAAAAAAATGAAGGACAGTGAAGTCCCCAGAACCAGGATTGAGAAACCCTGTAGCGTGCAGAGGTCATATCTTGTGCATTATCCCTAAACTTAACCATAACCATTAAATGACAACCCTAACCTTAACCCACCCACTTTTCAAATCTTGGTCCTAAACGTTACCAGTTCCTCAGAAGTGAGGTTCTGCCTCATTAGGAACCAGGGTTTGGTCTCCATGAGGACAACTGGTCCTGACAAGGTCCTAAATAGGTAACAAATACAAGAACACACACAGCTTTATTTTACTGTAACAATCAGAGCCAAAGGAGAGGAAGAATTAATGTGTATAAATACAGTATATACTTATCTATACATATTATGTAATTCCCAACACTTAGTAGTTTATTGTCACATGACTTAGGACTATATCATGAATGTTGTCACCCCAAAAAGAGGGCGAGGAAATGTAGGTGTGTAAAAATAATGGGTTAAATGCAGAGGTCAGTTTCATATTTTCAGTTTTTTCATTACATATTTCGTGTACTATTTAAATTATTTTTGAACAGCAGTTTGAAAAACAAAAAGGCTGATAGATAAGAAAATGAGAGTCAGCCCTTGACTTCTCATGCAGGCAGTAGCTGTACCTCTGGGAAGCGCTGTCAAGGCATGCAAATACCCACCACCCCCACTCCAGAAATTGTACAGGCCTTGTGAGACTTCCTCAGCCTTGTGATGGACCACACTGAATATGCTGATGTTACCGGGGGACTCGGCTGAAACTGTAGCTGCAGCGATGGAGCGTCCCAGGTACAGCATATTAGCCTGGAAATAAGCTCGTGTCTGAGATACTTCCCTGTTGACAACAAGATTAACACAAGATGAGAAAGATTTTATTGAACAATAACAACCTTTATTTGTGCAGAGCCCTCCACACAATACTCATGGAGGATCTAAAATTCATTTAATAATGTATTATTAAATATAGCCATTCTCTAATTTAATGCATGAAAACATTAACTGATTTTTTCTTGCATTATTGTAAATGTTATTTATACATATCTTAGAATATAAAAGCAAAATATCTATTTATTTCTCACGGTTCACAAATTCTGGGTCGGAACCCAAATATGGGTCACGGGAGATATTTTTTGGGGCCCCAAAGAAATTTTTAAAAGCCTATGTCCATGTCTCGAGGTGTCCTGTGGACAGTTTTACAGGCGTCTCTTTTACTATTGTGCTCCAAGGAAAAAAATGCTTTTTGGGCCGCATGAGGATTTTCTGTTGCAATACCACAAGTGACCACCATGGCAAAATTGTCTACGAAAAGTCCAGCTCTTCTGTATATTCAAGGGGTCCCAAACCATATATATATACAATACACATTACTAATGTTTTATTTGACAATTATTTTTAACCTTTTTTTATTTTCAGTATGTTGTGCACGCTTTCGATCAAACTTTATTTATTTTTAAGGAAACAGAACTAGGACTGCTTGAGAAAATTCCTTCTATGAGTAATGTTAAATAAACATGTACATCTTGTTGTGTTGCTGTGACTGCTATTGTTGAGTCCATTGTCCCGTTCACTCGATTAGGATTTTTTTCCCCCTTCTTCTTAGTCTTGTATTCCATCCTTCGCTTCTTGAGTTGTCAATAAAAGTGCAAGGAGGAGTTCTAATGGTGTGCTAACGTGTTGAAAATGACCAATAAGAAGAGGGCCAGAGTTTTCCTATGTCTGGGAGAGATGTCATTCCTGAAGTGGGAAGTCGGAAAAAACATGAATGCAAACGTACAGTATGTCGCACACATAAACAGTGTGTGCTATTCACAGTACAAGTAGCAGCGGGTGAATCTATGTCATTTGCACGTGCATATTTAATTGCTTTACTGTACATTTGACGTAAATGTGACGCCATACTAGGGCCTTTGTTACTGCACACACACATTGCAGGGTAATATCAGGGGGAAAGTGTCCTGCAACTGAGAGAAACAGGCAGTTATGATACAAACAACTTAACTTCTTAACACAGCAGGGAGTCTCGCTTTGGCATTTGATGTCACAAATCATTATACTGTACGTATGAATGCGTGTGACGATGAGATAATGAGAGAAAAAAAAAATGACATCCCTGTGTTTGAATGGGACAAGAAAGCAGACCGGTGTAATGGAGTTGAGGTGTTTCGGCTGCTGTAAACAATAGTGAAGACAAAGAGAGAGCGCGTCGCCTCTGGTAAACTCCGGGGAGATAAGGCTGTTACATTTTTTTTCGTCTGAATTTTTTTTTGTTTTGTTTTGAGGAGCGTGCCTCAAGCTGTAACATGTTAGCGCTGGAGCCGAGGGTAGCACCGTGAAATGTGCCATCTCCGGAACAGCATGAGCGCACAAGTGGTGAGGAATATCTCTCTCACACACACACACACACACACACACAGCCAAGTCAATTAAAGAAGATAATGGTTTAAAATGTGACAAAGCCACATTGGCAAATGATCCATGAGACGTCAGAACACACTGGGAGGGGGAAACTGGGTCAAATGGATCCAGAGAGAGAGAGTGTGTGAGTGAAGATCCAGAGCCAATCAACACTCAATCTTTCCTCTCTGTCATTTTTATCTCATGTGGAGTCAAGAGAGGGAAACGAGGGAGAGAGAGAGGGAGGGTTGGATGGAGAGACTGTTGTTAAAGAGGTGTGGAAATTAAAATTCTAGAGAGCCACTGAGGTTTCAACTCATCTGCATCTTTAATCAAGAGTGAGAGTGAAAGACGGATTGGTGTGATGAGGAGAGAGATACTGTGAATGAGAGATGAAAAGGGGAAGCCATGGAGATGGAATGAAGGAGGGACTGAGGACAAAAAAGACAGAGACAGAGAGAAAAAGAAGCAGCAGCTTTATGTTGAATTATAAAATATTGATTCTACGGGAAGTTTTTTTCCCCACCCGGATGTTTGGAAGCCAAGAAAAACCTGATTGATGGCTTTGCAAGAGATGGAGGGGGGGAAAAAACCAAATTGGCCCACATTTGTCACAAGTCTGAGCAGTAACTGTGATCATGACCACATCAGAGTCTTTGAAAAAATTCTGCCGCCGCATCTCCACAGTAAGATGTTGCAGTGTGGGACAATCCGGACTGTACTACCACGGTTTAATCACACAAAAAATATTCACACTTACACTGAAATGTTGAAATGATGTGATGTTGAGTGATGGTTCCTTTGCCTATTTTTACATTTTAATATTAAAGGTGTGCTAGAATGTGACAAAAACATGTCTCTGTCTGTTCGGGAAGTCCGTAGATAGCTGGTCCTTGTGCGTTCTTTGCTCTGGATTTTCTTTTGTACATACTGTACACACAGTAAATAAAAACACTATTGTAGCACTTCAGTTTTACACAACTATCGTGTTTGTTCATCAGCAGAATGTATGTATAAATAACTGGGATCCCCGTTTCAAAGACCAGCAACTGCCACTGAGGTTCAGTGACATCATGTGTCTTTGAAGCCTTTTCTATGCAGTGAGTGCACATTATGCAAATTAGCCACATAAACCAACTTTAAAACATAGGTATCTATGGTAACCTTATCAGCTCATGGACAACTTGACATACTGTACTTGGTATAGGTGGGCCACCGTAGTTTCCCAACAAGCTTAATAAAGGGATGGGTGAGAGTAAATCCACACTCTATTTTCTTTTTTTTTTTTTTAACCTGTCCTGTCCAGTACCCAGGACATGTAATATGGTTGACTGCATGCCTTGTGGTGTCGGACAGATTTGTTATGCGCAGGGCGAGTCTGTGATACTCGGAACTGCAGTATTTTGGAATCTGGGTGGGGGGCCAATGTCCAGCCAGTCCCCAGTGACGGGCCGAAAATGATCCAGGCGCCTAGGGCACCCAGCAGCCGTACAGGGCAGGAGAGGCCCACAGCCACCACCCCCAGGATAGCAACGCGTCCACCCCGCAGGGGGCCAGTCGGAGGAGTCTGAGGGGGAAGCCCCCCAACCCAGGGTCGACCCGACCCGACCCGTGGACAAGACCACGGTAAATAAGCACTCTAACCGCTCATGTCACTTATTCTTACACACCATTGCTCCAAACTGTTATCAATTTATAGTCTGCAAAATGTGTTTCATTGTCTTCCACCAGGTGGAACTGACAGAGTTATACTGTATAAGCATGAAGAAGTAAACAAAAACTATCAGAATGAACACATCTTACAAATCTATTTATTAAAAAAAAAAAAAAATAACACAACCATCATATTTGTTGAAATAAAATAATAATAAAATCATCCTGGAGAAGCCTTGTAGTGACAGGGGCCCCATTACTCATCTGTGTGTTAGTTGTAAATACTGCAACAGCATGATCACAGACACATAATCACCCGTAGACCATCAATCTATACCAAACACACATATTGTTTTCAATATTTCATAAAAGAATCACAGGGCTGTGATCTGGGATATTGAGATTCCTTTGTGTTTTTTTTAGTTCTTTTCTTCAGTCAGACCAAATTCATGTTTAAAATGTAGAAAATACTTTGACTACGTGGCCTCATATTGCTCATAAAGTTCTCTTAGTTGCTTAAAATACTGCGTAAAGTTTTAAATAATCAAACCAGGCTCTAACCAAGCCCAGTCAAACCCACATTATTACAAACCTAACAGGTGTTTTTGGATCGTACCGAGTTTAGACACAACACACACACACACACACAACACGTGTGTGTGTGTGTGTGTGCGTGTGTGTGTGTGTGTGTTGTTACTGGAGGTGTGTGTTCACACTTAAAGCCAACAGGGCACACCAGTCAACGTAGTATATATTCATTTGATGCCTTTGAAAGTTACCACAGAGACTGAATGCATGTCAGACACAGCTGGCATGGACAGATTTCTTTTACACTGTATTATTAATATTATTAATTATGGGATTCTTTACTGTTGCAGGAAACAAAACACCCACAATATTTTTAAAAGCCAAAAATTAAAAAAAAAGGGGTGTGGAGGTGGTTGGATAAAAAAAAAAAAAAAGCCCTGTTAGCATAGTTTAAATTAGCACAAAAAAAATATCACAGTCTAAAGACTGACTTAAGAAAATGACTTAATAGCAGGTGTAAAAAAAAACACAGGGGTAAATAATCAATTTAATGACGGCTGAGTTCCATTTCGCTTCCTCACTTTCATGGTGCGTGCTGACTCACTGTCGCACCATCCTGACTTGACAAGAACCAAACAAAGCCGTTGTTAATGGGATCATTAACGGCTGCTCTTTTCCTGCTCTGACATGTCAAAATGGCTGCCGTGGAAAAGGCACATAGCAGCAGCACTAAATGTCACAGAGGAACCTGTTGAGTCCACAGGAACATAAAACGAATAAAAAGATGGTTTAACGATGGATTAAACACTATAATCTGTTATTCCTTACTTTGCTGTTCACAGAGCCAGATCATCCACTTCCTCATCCACTTTATCCACCTA
Organism: Solea solea; assembly: GCF_958295425.1. Classification (NCBI taxonomy): domain Eukaryota; kingdom Metazoa; phylum Chordata; class Actinopteri; order Pleuronectiformes; family Soleidae; genus Solea; species Solea solea. Next base: position 11,482,897 of record NC_081135.1, read on the forward strand.
AAAGTCTGCAGTTAGACGGGTCTTTCAGAAAACACTGGCCAATTTCTCAAAATGCTTAAGCCTTAAAGCAAAAAGCTAAGAGACATGCATGATTTTCCTATGGGTTTCTGGCAAGATCGATATGTAGGAGACTTTAAACCTGAAAAAGGCCTGTGCTCATTATTGATATCTGCCATAAAAAAGTAAAAAAAAGTACATGCACGTCTTTGTCTCACATCCTGTAGTACAGCACTCACACGGTGTACGAAACATACACAAGACTCAGGCAAAAAACAACAGCTGGGTACATTTCTGAATATCTATGAAAGACGAGTGCTTGTCGTCTGTGGCAGTTCAAGTGTTTGATCTGGCAAAAAAATGGACCAAGCACACAAATATTGGCACCACGTACTGAATTCCTCACACACAAACACACCAAAAACTGCATATCTCATTGTAAAGCTTAATTATTATTATTATTTTTTTTTTTAAATCTCTCTTAATTTTCAAAAAACTAGAGGTGAGAATAAAGATTTGTGTCGTCCCTTTGTTCAGGGTGAGAATACTCTGGGGTGCTAGTTCTAGTGCAAATACCTCTTGTATGAAAAACACACATGGCGCACTTGCATTTTCTGGGACCTCTGCTGCCAAACGGTGAACACGACGCTAAAAAAGCAAGACCTGAAATGATGACAGAAATCTCGGGCTACTTTGACTCTCGTGGCGTCTCCGCATGGACACACGGTCCAAACAAACGAAGAGATCCAGTTACCGAAACATCATGTGCAGAGGCAGCAGGTGAGTTTAGTGGTCCTTTATTCCCAAGTGGCAGTGACGTCTCCTCCAAAATTCTGCGTCCCTCAGAGTCTCCTGTAGTGCTCTGGTTCTAATGGGGAGTGAATATATCCGTGTAAAAATCACTGGAAGCACCACAGATTTTGTTGGATTTTCAGAGCAACAGGTTATTTCGCCCATTGCTGCTAGTAAAAAAAAAAAAAAACTGAAAGTGTCCTATAGTCCCCTCCTCCCCTGCTCCTCCACTGCAGAACTGATAGATCCTGAGCACCTCGGGATCAGGCTCCTGTTTCCAAAGCGACGCATCGTTTTACTCCCAACGTCCGTCACTGGGAAACAGTTGCGTGTCCCAGAAATCGTCTACGGGTGTGTGTCTGTTTTGTGCGTGGTGCTTCCTGTGAGCGCTGCTGCAGTGTGTGGGTGCGGGGGAAAGTGTTTGTCAGTCCATCTCCAGGTCCATCAGTTTGTTGCGCGAGCGCGGGGTGTGTGCGGTGTTGCGGCAACAGCACTGTGCACAGATGAGACCCAGGACTAGGGAGAAGAGGCCCACACCTGGCAAAACACAGCAAAGTTCAAATTGAATTCCGGGTCCTTTAAAACAAACCTCACAGCAGCTGGAGCTTCATTCATATGCACTTGACTGTATTCTGGTGAGGGATGGATATTTCTTGAGAAGTGTCCTCCAGTCAGACACATGAATATTGTATTATTTCTTTTTAATTGGCTAATAGGTAATTGGTCTCAGAAGATACTCGATCAAACATGTGAGATAAAGCAGCAAACACAACAACGATAAGCTTTTGGCTAAATAGCTAAACTCTTCAGTGACAGCATGCGCACACAACACACACAGTGCACTCTGCTGTGTAGTGACTATATGTCAGTACCTGATACATTCACACTAACAGAAACCTGAACTATCCCTTTAAGGAATTATCAGGTAAAACAATTATGATGATGATGATGATGATGAAAAAAAACAAAAACTGATAAGGAAAGTATTTTACATTACCTAAGGAAGCCGATGCACCATATAATAGAGGTAACTTTAGAGAGTCCCACACTAGAAAAGAAGAGGAAAAGTTAAGCATTTTAAAGTGTCTGAATTAAAGCTCTAGTATGTAACTTCTGGCACCAAAGCACTGATAGTATCGTTAATCCTCCCAGACATGGGCCATGCCTTAGGCAAGCTCTGAGCCCACTTTCCAACCCTTCGTCCAATATGATACACGGTATTGGTCCGATACGATACGCAGTATCAGTCATATTAGTCCGATACGATACACAGTATCAGTCATATTAGTCCAATACGATATGCAGTATCAGTCATATTGGTCCTATGCAATACGCAGTATCAGTCATATTGGTCCGATACGATATGCAGCATCAGTCATATTGGTCCGATACGATACGCAGTATCAGTCATATTGGTCCGATACGATACACAGTATCAGTCATATTAGTCCGATACGATACACAGTATCAATCATATTAGTCTGATACGATACGCAGTATCAGTCATATTGGTCCGATACGATACGCAGTATCAGTCATATTAGTCTGATACGATACACAGTATCAGTCATATTAGTCCGATACGATACACAGTATCAATCATATTAGTCTGATACGATACGCAGTATCAGTCATATTGGTCCGATATGATAAACAGCATCAGTCATATTCGTCTACAATACGTGGTATCAGTCCGATATTATACTCAGTATTGGTCCGATAGTGGTCAAAATCACTGGATCACTGGATTGGATATCGGAAAGATAAAAATTAACATCCGGCACAATCCTAGATATATATTGCATGCTTCACTATGCACAAACTATATTGACACATATACATGAACGCAAATAAAAATCAGCAACAGCATTTTAGCGGAGTCATGTTGTGGGCTGCTTATTTTAGGGAGACGAATATTTGTTACACAGTTGGAGAATTATGTCTTTGAAATAGCTTGAAACAGGTTCATGTACATTTCCACCAGAGTGCAATATTATTGTATAAAGGGCTGTGTGCAATCAAGCAAGTATGCAACAATGTGCTTTATATTGTCTATAATTGACCTGTCTTTAACATTAGCACTAGTACTATCATCCACTGTCATTGGTACTTTATTAACAGCTGTCCTTTTTGTACTGTATATGCATGCAAGAGTATGTGTGTATGTGAGTATGTCCTTTCCCCCCTTATGTAACGTTTGTATTTCTGTGAGCTCTCATGTTCCTATGTTTTTGTTTTGCCTGAATGTATTTTCATTTTTATCACTTATAACATCAACCTGCCATGGGACTACAGATGGAAATTAGCCATGGGCTATACCCTGGCATAATTACATTTTAATGTTTATTAATATGCATTGTCCCTTTCTTTAAATAAATAATAAAAATTAATAAATAACAACTTCATAAAAGGTCTAAAATGACTGAAAGTATTGGTAAAAACTAGAGTTTGTGGTATCGGTGTTGGACACGGAAAAGCGTTATCTTGCCATTGCTACTCTGTGTCTCCACAGACACCAGAACAAAACACAGCTATACTGAAAAGCATGGAGAGAGTCGTGTGTGGCAAACTCATCTGACGTTCATATTGAAAAGTTACACACTACAGCTTTAATGTGGTGATGGTTCTATGTGTGCACACTCCTCACCAGCGAACTGGACAGTGAGGAAGACTCTGGACGACGTCAGCTCTCCAGCCTGAGTCCAGGCTCCCGTTGAAGCGGACAGGTACCAGGGCGTGGCCACGCAGAAATACTCGCCACTGTCACTGGAGACCACAGAACACACACACACACAGCAGGTGAGATCTGGGTCATTAGAACATTGCTTTTCCAACCCACTGAGACAAACTAGTTCTCCACATCTGTTTACCCATCAATAACCTCCCTCACCTGTCCTGAGTGCCAAAAATGTTCAGCAGGTATGAGTGCGTGTCCCTGCGCTCCACTGAGATCTCACTGGACGAGTTACGAGCCTCAGCCTTCACCACGCCAAAGCGGTCGACGCTCACCACCTGGTTGGTCGTTTGTCCACCACGCAGCCTGGTGAAAAACCAACGCACCTCATAGGCCAGGTCATCTGAGAAAGACACATCAGAATCAGAATAGGTTATTAATACCTGGGGGGAAATTTAACATGAAACACAAACATGACAAGAAATATTAAATAAGATAATATGAGAGTAGATAGAAGATACTAGCTGTCAATCACACTAGTTTTCAATCACGTAGTATCTATTTTCCTCTAAATGGGAAAATCATATACAAAACTAACATCATGCTGATCTGGAAAAGACCTAACACTAATGATTGAGACCATTAACTTCTCAGGAAAAACGGTAATTGATGTTATAAATCAAGTGAGAATTAGAAGCTAATTTTCCCCGTGGAGTCGCCCCCTGGTGGCTATTTATTGCATTTTTTACTTCTGAATTGGCATCATAAGGAGAACACCCACTTTTTCATCCATAGTCTATGGGTTTGATGTATCAGTTGCATTTTGTGTAATGTGTAACACATAAACTTTTGGTTATTATTATTATTATTATTATAATAATAATAATAAAATACAAAATCTGCTTTAAACTTTTAAGTGTCAGTAATAAAGTCAATTTAACTTTGGTTCAAAAACACATTGAGCAAGACATATCATTGCTAATCATAGAGGTCCAAAAATGACTATAAAGCATTAAACTTGAAAATAAATCACTAGGACTGTATGTTGGCAAGGGTTGCTCATGTACAATATTAATTATTTAAGCCATTCACGACTATCCTGATAATGGAAGTTCACCATGATGAACCCATCTTTTCTTTTTTTTTTAAGTTATGTGTGATAATATATATTGTTCCATCATTAGAGTTTTTCCCACAGTCCATAAAAAAAAAGAATGATGGACTCAAAGAAAGGTGGGTAGCGATAACAAAAGAAAGAAAAAGGGGGACCAGAGAGAATTTGTGATAAAAGATATTCTTTGGAGTGGGGGCGAGTGAGCTAATTATTTCCTAGAAAAAGATGGAGAGAGAGACACAGAGAAAGAGAGATGCACAAACTAGTCATTAGTCTGTCAAGGAGGAGAAGGACTATTAACACACACACACACACACACACAGACACACAGGTTTGGGTAGCTATTCTTCTTAGGACTCTGCACTGACTTCCATACATTTGAACAGCCTAAACAAATATTTACTTAACGATAACCAGTTAATATCTAATCCTAACCTAAACCTAACCAGAATTCAAATCTCTGCCCTGAACGTAACCAGTTCCTCATAAATAATGTTCTACCTCATTAACACCAGGTTTTGGTTTCCACAAGGACTACCGACTCTGACAAGGTCAGTGTTTATGCCAGAAAAGGTCCTAAAGAGGTGGTAAACACAACACACACACACACACACACGCAGTGTGGCACAATAAGCCCCATGCAGTCATCCTCTGTCATTTCACAGACAAATAGTGGAAATGGGTGAAAAAAAATAAAGGAATATAAAATAACTTTTGCAAATGACAAGGCTGGAAAAAAGACAAATGATGATGAAAAACAATTATGAAAAGGAGAAAAAGAGAGACGGAAAAGCAAAGGTGAAGGAGGAGGAGAGTGGATGAAGCGAACATAATGATGAGAAAGAAAGAGAAAGAGAGGAGGGGGAGAATGAACTCACCCAGAGCGGAGTAATGAATCACATCTCAATTTCTCTCCCCCGTTCTCACAAATGGTTTTAATATTCAAGTGCTACATCATTAAAATCAGTAGTAGTATCATCAGCAGCAGCAATAGTACCGACACCACCGTCTGTGTCATGCTCCTGAAAACTTAGTCCTACTGCCTTTTCAGTAGAAAGGCAGTTACACTCATTGGCCTCTTGTTGCTGCAGAAATCTACTGTGGTTACTAATGAGTTTTATATTTGAACACAATGAATAAACTTTCACTTTTCTTTTAAGATGAGTGAAAATATATATTTTTTTCTATTATCCTTTAAAAAAGGTAAACAAAGCTTGAGCCATGCTCTATTTATTGGATTAACACCAATATCAAACATCATATCCTGTTTAATAAAAGAGAGTTTTTTTTGATTTTTTACTACTTTATCACAACTACAGAGGCTAATACTGTATAATATATCAATATATCTGACAAACGGGTATTCCTTTGTAATATAAATATTAAACAGTAAAAATAATGACGATGTACTTTTAACAATTAACACTGGCAGAGGAGCTGGACAACTTCTTTGCCCGCTTTGAGAGCACCACACACCTGCACATGTTGCCTCCCCACAACAGCCCCCCTCTCCTCTCTCTAGGAGCACAAGGTGAAGAAAAACCTGAGAGCAGTAAACCCCCAGGAAAGCTGCTGGACCTGACGGCATCCTGGGGGGCGGTGGTCAAAGCATGTGCACACCAGCTGGCAGGGCTCTTCACCAAGCTGTTCAACTTCTCCCTGATACATATTCACCATATTCGTGGAATGAGTGCTTGCAGCGGAAGCCCATTTTCAGACTTTACCCGGCAAAAAGTAACACTATTTTCTGATTGGCTGATAAGTTGCTAATTCAAGACAGTTGTATGACTGGACTACACAGAGCAATCTGCCTTCGCATCATCCATTCCTAGATTACTAATTTATTTGCTGCGACTTTATCACTTCTCAGCGTGAGAAATGTCATGTGTGGCGTTGGAGCGTGTGAACTTATTGAAATGCATGTTAGCGTGTGACTATGAATTTAACAATAACCAGTAAATGCCTATGTACAATGACAATGAAGTCTATTCTATTCAATTTGTTTTTTTTATTGTGACATTATGATGGAATATTGCGATATAATTTTAAGATGATTTGGGCTGAGAAGTCCAATGTAGCTTGAATGTAAAGTCTTTTTTGTTTAACAGCTTTTGGAATATTAGCTGAAAGAAAAGTACACAGACTAATTAATTATTACATTTTAATCAGACGTTAACTACATTACTGGCCCTTGTTTCATTAGATAAACCTATAATACTTGATGTGTTCCATTTACATCAGAACCTCCGAGTTCATAGCGTTCCAGAGAGAAGTTGGAAAAAACCATAGGCACTGGGTAAGCAATACCAGTTAATAACCCCTACACGGTATTTGGCACACACAACAGTGTAGCAACATTTCTATGGATACAAATGAAACAGTGCTATGTATATACTACTAATTTACGGTGAAACAAACAGAGTTGCTATTAACGTTAAAAGTAGCAGTGTTTGTATGGTGGCAGCCATGAATCCTAGATTGTACTGACTATTTTTCTTTAAAACCTAAAATCCTCAAATTCTTTTTTTTGTCATAGACAGAAAAGTTTCTCTCACATTTGAAAACGGATAGTGAAGAAGACGATGAAGACGCCTCAGGACACTCTTGTCCACAGCACTCCATTCGACCAATGAGGAGGAAACGGGACGTGACACTGGGCCGGGGCATGAATGGGTCAAGTGGCCACACACACACACATACACATAAACACAACACACGCATGCACATGCACACAAACACCCCGCCAGACTTGCTGACCAGAATGAACTGATGATTAAAGTTGTGACACAGCAACATGAAGACTGAAACACCACAGTGACACTTTTCTTTAAACTCATCAATCATGACATCATCAAAGTTTTAAGTGAAAATTCAAATGATTTGATATTTATCTCTGTTAGCTCGAAGGCCAGTCGCCCAAGAGTCCACATTAAAACGTTTGGCTTACAATACTTTGAAAATACAACTTATTTATTTATTTTATCACATTTTTGGATCACTGCACTTTAAAATTCCACTTATTATTTCCCGCCGATTTATTTAAAGGATCTTTTTCGAACACTTTTTGCATTTGTTACTTTATACGGTAATGTAAGCATCTAAGACACAATCATTCACTGTAAAGACACTCAAAGTACAGTCAAACTTTTTACAGGGTGGGGTCTGGAACACATTTATAGATGTATGTATCTATTTGTATTTTTTTTTTTTTTTTAATTTTAAAGATCATTCTACTGAATCCTTTTAATTCTGCCCATATATATATATAGTGCCCTCCAAAGTATTGGAACAGTGAGGCCAATTCCTTTATTTTTATGTAAAGTGGTTCATGTTGCATTTTACTTGTATGAAAATAAATATGTATATATATATATATGTATATATATATATATACACACACAGCATAAAAGAAATTGATTGATTTGATTGATAAAATATCATCAATTCAACAAATGTATTGACAAAACATCACATACCTACAGATACACTCACACATGCAAGCATCCACACAGATGACCTACATACATTATTATATTATACCTACATATATACACTTAAATCAGATTTATCTGCACATAATTCCAAAATATGATGTAAAAGACTAAAATATAGCAGCAATACTAGAACTGCAAGTTAGCACAGTATAATAATGTGATAGTACATCTTCTACATTCTTTGAAAAGAATCCCTGCCTGCCCATTTCCGTCTTTATTTTTGCTAGTACGGACACAGCATACAAATAATATTAATTTCTGTTCACAAAGACCAAACAGAGGCAGAATAATAACATCAACAACAATCACTAGCAGCTTTAAAAACAAAGTTGTGCTGCACAGAATTATACTATGTGTCGTACTTGTTCTTAGGTCTGGAAGTAAGAATAACTTAAAATTTTGTGATGACAGGAAAAAACTATTTTAATCTCTTATATATTTGCCAAGACTATACCCTTATATAATCACATCATTTAAAAGCGGCCGAGCCGAGACAGTCAACAGATACTGTGACGTTGTGATAACACCGGGGTTAGCGTCACACGGCAGCGCTTCATGATCAAAGACATGTTTTTGCATAATTCCACGAGACTGACGGAGGGACCAGCGTTTAAAGAACAGATGTATAATTAGAAAAGCCTTCGCTTTCTCGCAGTTAGACTCCCTCCGTTAACCATCTTTGTTCTTGACGGTGGGGAAGACGGACGAGTGAGGTAAGGAAGAGGGGATTTGAAGGTCTTAAAGACAGAGTGACATCTCAAGATGCTTCATAAGAGAGTGTCATATCACCCTATACGTATGGGTGGTGCTATAGGAGTATGAGATCCAGCAGCAGCAGCAGCAGCAGCAGGCGTACTCACACTTCCGTGCCCACAGCTGTTCCTCTGCTGCCCCCCCATCAAGACCTTTCTATTCCCCTGTATGAACTCATGAACTCTGTGACTCCCACCACAGCAGTCATTAGATCATTTACAGGCTCTGCGTGTGTGTGTGCATGTGTGTGTGTGTTGCCGTACTGCACAGCACAGCTCTCCTGTGAACACACAGTGACCATACTTAATGTTTAATCCAACAGAATGAAAGTGTGAATATCGGCATTTGTTTTTGCATATAAAATGCCACAGACTTACATTCAAATGGAGTTCTTTTAGCTCCCTAGTGGCTACCCAATACATTCTTACTGCCAGGCAGTGGCGGCTGGTGATTAAAAGATGGTGGGGGGGTTAGGGTAATTTTGATGAAAAGAGGGAAAAATAGGTGACGTGGAGTGGTGGGTGATCGATTAAAGCTCAGACATAATTGACTGGTGTTCGGAGCTATGAGAGAGAGACACACACACAGGGAGAGAGAGACACGCAGTGTTGCCTCTTGCTGTGGCGTGTATGGTGTTGTTTCAAACTAGTTTGACGTCCAGAATTTTCCCATCTTTTGTATTGGAGGGGGGTCTAGTGCGCATGCACCACTTATAACGGGAGTCTAATGGTAAAGATTTTTGCGCACTGAGGGAACGGGAAATACGTCACTTGACTGTTCACTCGCTGTAAACAAGTGAGAACATCTTTAAACTACATTTAAATCCGGATTACACACAGTACTAATGGTCTGCATAATGTAGGGCTGTCAAAGTTAACGCGATAAAATCATTTAACGCAGTTAACGCACATTTTGGCGTGCGCTGACCTCTGACATGAAAGCCGGAAGTTATCCACGCGAAACAGTCACTTGCCTGCAGTCAGTCAGATATGAGAGACAGAAATAGTAGCTTAAGATGGAGAGAGGTGAGGGAATGTTGGGCGGAAGGTTTCATTTCAAGAAGCTGAGCACACTTCAAGCACAGCCATAAACGTTATACCTTTAGATAATGTGCAAAAACAAATGTAAACTCTTTCTATGTGCTTTCCTTGGAGCTCCCCGACTGCTTTTAGGGACATTTAAACAGGCAGAAGACACAGGGACACACGCAGACACTCGTAAAAATTCTTCCTTTGTTGACACCAGTATATTGAGCACAGCATGAGACAGTTAGAGAACACCTCCATGACTACAAATTAATTTGACTTTTTCTCATTAATTTGAAAAGAGCAATTTAAGAGGCCGCTTTACGTGACAAAAAGGAAACACAAATTGCACTTTATGGCCGACATCAATCTATTTTTCTTCCATTTAACAAACTCATCATATCCTATCCACGCACTCAGCTTCAAATGAAGTCAAATTACCTGGAAAAAGGTGGGGTTTGGAGTTTTTAACAAACTACTTGGACTACTTGCAGCGAGAGCACAGGTTTCAAACAAAGGAATGAAGCAACACGGAGCAGAATCTGACACACTGGCAGCAGTTGACGGCTATGTTAGCTTCGTCGCTAATGACACAGGTTTGGATGGTGCAGTGATATTCAGTGATATGGAAGGTGTGTGTCTGTGTGTATTCTGGTAGTTGGATGGCAGAGGAGGAACTACAGTACATCTCTAATAGAATATCTGGCTCCTGTCTGAGCTAATAAAACTAAAATGGCTGCCTGTGGAAATGAAGACAGTCTGATTGGATTTCGCTGGATTAATCCCTCGAGGAGAGACAAAGGCGTAAAACTCTCTAAAACTCTCTCCCTCTCTTTCTCACACACACTGAAAAGACAATTACCACCAGTGCTCCTAATGAAACCGTGTGTGTGTTCTCTACTCCATAAAGCAGGGCAGCAGCGGTAGAGTGGAATACTAAGTGCTATAAAAACAAGATTTATTCACACAGAAAACAAAGCAACTGGGATGCAAAGTTTCCCCTGCATGTTTAATAAGACCTCTGCCAAATTACATGCAATTTTGGATACATGGCATATTTTACTTCTGGATACGAGTTATCATTTGCAGAAAGGGTTGCAAAATTTTGTGAATTTTCAAAATTGGAAACTTTCCATTTTCCAAATTCCCATACTAAAGTTCCCATGGAAAGTTTTCCACCTCTTTGCAACCCCATTTGCAGCTAAACGTTGGTATCTAAAGACTAGAGCATACAACAGAGTTCACGTTGCATTTATTAAAGTCCAACAAATAGGTGTTTACATTCCCATATTTGTTTTTAGTAGAATTAACCAATTCATTGATTCTCCATGGAGTAATGAGGAAACCCAAATCGTTTTCAGGCTGAAAACAGACATGGTGGATGTTTCTGCAAAGCTCTCAATCAAATTCTTGCTTGGACAGCTAGACCTGGGCCTGTTGGCAGTTGTTTTGAATGTCCTCCACTTGTAGACTATTTTCCAGACAGTGGAATGGCTGATTTAAATTATTTTGAGATCTTTTTAAATCCCTTACCAGACTCATAAGCTGCTCAGGCCTCAGATAGCTCTTTCGATCTCACCATGGTGTTCACTCTCACTTCAACAGTCAGGAGCAAACCAAACTAAATGCCTGAGGTTTATTAATTAGGTTTTATTATTGTTTAGTGATATAACTTGAATCTCCCTCCTACATGTGCTTTCATGTATATATATATATATATATATATATATATATATATATACGTGCTTTCATGTATATATATATATATATATATATATATATATATATATATATATATATATATATACACACACACATACTGTATATAGATATAGCTGTGTAAGAATCAATCTGCTCCCATGAAGAAGAAACAGCCCACAACATGACTCAGCTAAAATGCTGTTGCAGATTTTTTTATTTACACTACACTTTCACAGTCTTATTGATTTATATCCGATTTAACATACCGATATCCAGCGCTTTTGACCAGCATTGGACCGATACCAGTACTGAGTATCGTATCGGCTCATCCCCATTATAAACTGACTGACTGAATATTTTGTTATAGACTCAATTCCTGGCATTATCTTGAGGCAATTTCATCACTAAAATATGGTTATAGCAGATTCACACTCATTTAAACTGTTATTTTGAGTGCTACATTCTAATTCTCACTTTTGGTGTAGAATATTTTATGTAATCAAAAAAATGTTTGGCTTTTTGCGTGTGAATGGGTAGGAAAAGATGTGTGTGTGAAAATGCGCTGCACATAGATGCACTGTATGAATGTGTGAATGAATGGCTGTGAATGTGTGAATGCCAACACTGTAGTGTAAAGCCGCTTTGAGTGGTCATCAAGACTAGAAAAGTGCTATGTACAATGGATGGATGATTGATATGTGAATGCAATGTCCTTTGAATTTAAAGCCCCTGAAATGAAAGCATTAAGAGATCTAAAACGCGCTAAACGTGTTTATGGAGGTTCGATGGTTTCACAGTCGGATCGCTTAAAAGATTCCTTTAAACCTGCATTTCTGCTCCTGTTCCTATTTAACTGAAGACTTAATGGAGTGAAAATGATGGTGCTGTTCTGCTGCTCCGGACTATCTGCTCAGCATTTGCAATTTGTGGTTTACCATCACCATGTTCCTCTTCCACTCACTCTCCTGTTTTCACAGCCTTCAACCATAAGTGTCTTGAAGTTTGGATTGAACACACTCACTAGCTCTCTACAGTGTGTACTGTAAATATAAGAACTGAGTGAGTCACTAGTTGACATTTCATGCTGAACCATAAGTGGAGGTGGTTACAGTCATCAAGAGGCCACTCAATATTCAACATGCTTTTTTTTGGGACAACAAATGAACAAATAATCATTAAGAATCCCTAAAACTTTTTTTTTTTCATATAATTTTTGAAAAAGCATTGGATTTCATTGTATCTATCACTTTAGTTTTTATTTGTGACCAATTTAGAGTCAACTTCAGAGTCAGTTTATACTAAGAAAAAAAGTTTGAACGTTTAAAGAAGTGACAATTTACAATTAGGGCTGAACGATATGGTTAAAAATCTTATTACAATATACTTTATTCAATGATTAATTATCGATCACGATATACATGTATACATATAAACATATATACATACATATATGTATGTATATAAAAATGTGCATACTGTATATGTATGTATGTAGACGTGACCAGAAATATGGTAATTTAGTCTCTTCTGTAGTGAAATTAACATGTTTTTCATACTATTGTCGCAGCAAATGCAGATGTAAGCTTTCTTCATGATGTACACATACATATATATACACACACACACACACACACACACACACACACACACACACACACACACACACACACACACACACACACACACACACACACACACACACACACACACACACACACACACACACACACACACACACACACACACACACACACACACGTTACCTGTTACTTTTTTTTGGTATGATATATACATATATATCATACATATATATCATACCAAAAAAAGTACCAGGTACTATCTGTAATGGAAAAGCAAGTTGAGTCGAGTAGTGCTAGAACTATAATGGAAAAGCCCCATTAGTTTGCTTATGCCTTGGGCCAGCTGTGATTCCTAGTGCTGGTCCCAGGCCCGGATAAATGGAGACGGTTGCGTCAGGAAGGGCATCTGGCATAAAACCTTCGCCAAATCAAATATGCAGATTTCCACTGTGGCGACCCCTACAGGGAGAAGCCGGAAGAATAGTGCAAATCTTAGCCTGATTATATTAATTCACATTTTGTTGTTAATTCACAAGAAACAGTTAATGGAGTGACCCACTCTCATCCCCTTCCACTTCATCCTCTCAACAACTCTTCCTCGCTCTCCTCTCTCCCTTATGTTAGAATTCACATTTTTTCCCCTCTCCTCCTCATCACTCTCTTTAGGAAACACTGCACGCTGTTCTCTCAACACTTTCCCTCCATTTACTGCCACTTCTATTCACTCCTCTCCCACTCTTGCTCACTTTAACAATCTGGTTTAAGCCCCCCCCCACCCCAATTCACTCCTGCATTCTCTCCATCTCGCCCAACTCTGCTTTCTCTACCTCGCTCTGTCTCCCCGGCTGGCTAACGGAGCGTGAGATTGGCTAATTAACGGCTGCCTGTCGGCCTTGGAGAGACAGCTGGGTAATTTGGTGAGTGTGGAGAGGAGGTGGTGAAGAGAGTGAGGAGGAAATGAGGAGAGGAGCAGCCAAAAACTGGAGAGAGAGAAGGATGTGTCAGTATATTTACCATACGATTTACGTTGCCAGGTGTTAATCACCTATTCCTGCCTGCACAGAAAGACCTGGTGTACTCATTAAAATATGTGGCTGTTAATTGCCTCACATCCTTCTCAACTGTTAATAAATGCCTGAAAAACCACACAGATACTGGGATGTGGAGAGGTGCAGGCAAAAATGTGTCTCAAAATGTCTGCTGACATTACTGTAAATTATGAACTGCATCAAATCAATGTAAACATAACTTCACCCCCCCTTTTATTTCACCATTAAAAGGTGATACAAACACAACATGCAGAAACAGCGTAGTGATTAGCGTTTTTGCCTTACAACGTGTAAAGACCAGAGTTTGTGACGGTATGTGTGAATGAATGTGTGAGAGTGAATGTTTCTTTGTCTCCATGCGTCACCCTGGCCTCCAGGGTGTTTCCCGCCTTTCACCGTATGTCAGCTGGGATTGGCACCAGCAGCCCTCAAGTGGAGGATAAATCGGTGGACAGTGAATGGACGTTCATGGCTACCTGATGGAAACACTATACATCTGACTATGACGCAATGGTCAAATTAGGCCAACTAACGTTACTTTTCAACACAGTCTCTTCTGCACTCTACACTACATCCCACTACATTATTCTTCCTTAGGTGCTGCACCACTTGGATGCCCTTAGTATAGTATAGTCTCTTTCATTCTATAACATGCCTTAAAACTAGGAAAAACAGGACAAAAACTAGACAAACTGGCAAAAATTACACTTTATCATAAGCAAAGAAAGGATGTCATGTAAATCTTTACTTAAATGAGTCTTCCTTTACTTGACTTTACAAATGTAGTCACTGCAAAAAAAAAAAAAAAATGTTTTAAGAAAAATTATCTGCCATCTGCTAGCTTGTTAATCTAGCCACTTTCAGACTGTAATGTGTCTGATGAAAAACAGGCCACAAAATAAATACAATTTCAGAAAGTTCACACTGTCCGGTAAGGTATGTTTATATAAAGATGCAGTGTGTAATATTTAGGTCTAATTATGTCAATTTGGCAGAGAGTGAATACATTACCACAGAATGCACCCTCTAAGTTTACATTACCATGTTGGACCACCATATCACAAATTAAACAACTTTTGAGTTTTGAAGATAAGTGAAGCCTAGTATATAGTAGGTTGCTTGGAAGCATGAGGTGAAAGAAATTCAAGTGACTTGTGCCGTCACCAATATTACTGTAAACTCCTTCAACCAGCCTCTTAATACCAGCCATCAGTGGTGCTGGTGACCAATATGTGCCATTACTAGTTTATTCTAAACTGAAACATAATTTACCCAAAACTAGTGATTGAGATCATTAACACAAAGGAAAATGTTTACTGACCGTATGAATCGAATGAGAAGTAGAGGCTCATTTTCCTATAGACTTCAAATCAAACAGTTCTACCTTTAAAATGAGTCTTCCTTTACTTGGTTTAGCTGACTTTGCCACTGGGATTGTATGTAAACCATTGTTTTAGCTTGTAATGAAAGCTTAAAGCAAGTTTTTTTCTTAAAGTTTAATTACTTTTCTTGTGCAAAACTTGCCTGCCAAGATCCTTTTTCTTTTTTTAGACAAAAAATAAGGACAACTTCCAAGAAAAGAGGCTTATTTTACTTTCTTGAACATCTATTTTTACAGCATACACACCCTCACGCACACCTACCAAACACCATGACAGTTTTCCTCGCTACATATAAATCAATGCAATTAACTTAGCAAATAAAAACTGAAATAAAATTAGATTAAATTGACACTTCACAGTCACAACTGTTTAACATGACACTTAAAATGTCCTTTTTATGTACGGGTTATGCATTCCACAGAGGCAATAGGAGATGGTATGTGTGTGTGTGTGTGTGTGTGCTATTTTCTCCCAGGAGGAGCAGAACAGTACGCTGTTATCTTATCAAAAGACTTTCAGAGCAGGAAAAAAAACAAAAAAAAACACAATGTGCTGAAAAGCCTCAACTTGTCACAGCTTCAGTGTCAGTGCTTCAAAAGAAAAAAAAAAACTATCTCTAATGCGGATGTCATCTCATGTCTACCATTAATTTCAATGAGCGCACACATACACACACACACATACACGGCTGCAATAACATGCCAGTCATTCCAGTGGTAATGAATGCTGTGTCCACACGCAGCAGCAGCTTCACTCTGAGACAACACAGAGTCAGGAAAACAGTGACTCAGTGCTTATTGTTCAAAGGTCGGCTCGAATAGATATCAGTGATTAAAAACTGTAATTAAATTGATCAATGTTCCAGTTAATACAGTTAATCATCTCTAAATTTAACTCAGAATCCAGTGATGACGTGCCAGGCCTCATTAACGGACAACATACTGAAACGTGCAAGAACAGTCCAAACTTGGACATCATTCAACAAAATTAAAAGTTTAAGGCCTTTTTGCATCCATAAAAACTGTTCATGATGTCTATATTCTCACAGACACCATTATGCATGTGCTGTAAATACCGTCACTAATAAAAGGTCAACTGTTACTGCCGTTGCTGTAAACTGTGAGCAGTAATGAGGGATATTTATTTTACGTGTGAGTGTGTTTCACCATGCCCATCATCAAGAAAAGCTGCAACAGGAGAGCCCTTCTTAACCATCTCAAAGGAATGCGTGCGCACACACACACACACACACACCTTCACAGCCTTTTCAATAATTTCCCAAACTTCTCCTTTTGTCTTGTTGTGTCAGAACAACAAACTACAAAAGTGAGGTTAAACATAATAATAGTATACTAGAATTGGGTGTTATCTATATTTTCTTACCTTGAAACCTTCCCCACATTATACCACAGTGTATGATATTACCATAAAACAATCTGAGGAAGTGCCTTAATGATAACATATTAAATAAAAATGTAAAGCAAAATAAAATTTAGAAATTAAAGTAAGGCTAACAGAGTTCTTTCTGAGAAAAAAACTGAATTTCTAATGAATTTGTATTTGTATGCAGCACTGAACAAACATCTTAGATTAGATTTGCTGTTGTAGCATTGGTACAATGACTTCATATAATATATACAATGTAAAATTCTATAATATGTAGCTCCATATAGACACTGTATATAGACACCTATACAGCATAGTATTGGTTTCACTGTATACAATACAAGAACGTGTCTGTACAAAAATACTAAAACGGGAAGTGAAGGTTTGGCTGTTGTCCAGACTAGGAGACGCAAGCACTGGCACCGCACCTTTGTTGACATTTGTCACTCGATACCTCTTCGCTAATTGGTCCATTTAACCTGTGTGTGCGCTGTTCCCACTCACACACTGATGAGCTGCACTGAGGTTGCATGTTCTATCATCAACACTGTCGCCACTGTTGTTTATTTCAAGTCAATGTCACATTAACTGTCCTGCTGCAGTAAATAAGTCATTAATTATTAAAACTCACTGTTGGTTTTTGCTGCATTCATTTGATTCATTTCCAATAGAAAAATACAATATAGTTGCAGCCCTTTCCTTTACATGTAATAATGTGTATTTAGACATGTCAGAGCAAAAATAAATCTACATACCATATATTAAATTCCATATAGATATGGATGATGTCTGTCATATACATGCAAATGAATATACTGACTGCATGGCTGTTTATTGTACAAATAAATAAATCCCCTTTTCACTGGTACAGTCATGATGAGTCAAGTATCTAAGAATATTTCAGGTAAATTAACTGAATTACCTGAAATATTTTGAGGTAGAACTCACATATTGTGTTTAGTCCATATGAACACCCAGTTCCCAGTTTTCCTTGTGTAGTGGTGTTGGTGCTATTGATCCATAATTCCATAATTACTGTTCAGCATAATGCAAATCAAGTGATATTTGCACTTTTGACCTCTGATTGATGACTTAACTGACTCCATATTGAACAATTACTGGCAATTACGTACCTGAAATCAAGGACAAATGCAATAAATGAATGATGAATCAGCAGTAATGGCAGTTAAAAGTGAAGGTTATACATGATAAATGAGTAAACACAGAACCCTGATAATACAATAGAATAGTGTATGTCATATAGCTAATTAGTGTACAGCATGATCTTAATATTTACAATCCTAAAACTAATTTTTAAGAAAGTAAAATAAGGCTTGGCAAGCACATTCTTTACATGAAAAAATATTTTGTAATTATAAGAGAAAATAATCTAACTTAGTCTTCATAGGAAATAACACATACTAATACTAATACTATACTATAAAGTCATCTTAATCAAGTAAAAGAAGACTAATTTTGTACATGACAGTTTCTTTGCTTCTGATAAGTACAACCTTCCTAAATTTTGGGCAGTTTCATCTATTTTTGGCCAGTTTTTCCTCAATTTAAGGCCCATTACAATCTGAAAGTGGCTATAGATTCACAAGCTAGTCATACATATTCTAGCCAAGCAAACTGTGCTTATCCCATTGGAAGATTATGTGTCTTAAACAAGAACATTTAAATATATTAGGTTTATTTCTAGTAATGCTGTTTTTGCAGATTTACACATATGAGATCACACATCATCAGATGAGAGAAGCTCTGGACAGAGAGCTGTGATTCCACAACATTATTTATTTTTAATAAACTAAGCATTTTCCAGTGCCTATTGCAGCTTTAATAGTTTATGTCCTCTACTTCTATAGTTCCTGGAATTTTTAGGGGTTATTAGTGAGTATATATACACGAGTGCTATTTATACACCACTTTTCATTAAAAGTGATACAACTCAAAGTGCTTCACAAGCTCAGGGTTAAGAGGAGGTATTTCATTTTTGCTTTTAAAAATATTAATATTCTCTGTTGCCCTGAGGTCTTATGGAAGGTGGTTCCACAGGCAGGCACCATAGCACTGAAAAAAGGCCTCACTGTGTTTTTGTTTTGATTTTAGCGATGATTAAAAGGTCGCTACCTGAAGACCTGAAGAAACTTGAGGCACGGGGACCACATGCTGCCTTCTAATCTAACTCATGGGGCCTGCTACTCACATTAGTTATTTGTGTATGTTTTTATTTTTTTATTTCATAGATTAAATTTGCATCTTTCTATGATGGATATGCTGAAGTTCATCTTGCACACCCTAACAGAACAGCCTATTCTATTTCTAATAATCACAAAACCAACGCAACATATTCATGCATACCATTACACTGCATTCCTCTTTACTTCTTCACTGTGAACATGTTCATGTGTAACTTTGCTACCAGCTGTGATGCTCAGGGGGTATTTCTTTCCACGATGCAACTCTCTAAGTGCATGCTTCACAACCACCAATGCACCAATCCCTGAAGTGAATGTTTGTGTTTATTTATGGGCATTTATTCATTCATACATAAATACACCGGTGTGAAGCCTGTTTCCATGTGTGGGTAGCTTAATGCCCAACACTAACCTTAACCTAACCACAATTCAAATCTTAGCCCTAAATGTAACCAGTTCCTCAGAAAGAAAGGTCTACCTCATCAGGACCAGGTTTTGGTCTCAATGAGGACTATTAGTCCTGACAAATTCAGTGTTTATGTTAGAAAAGGTCATGAAGAGGAAACAAATGTACACACATACTCACTATGACAATACAATACTGAAAACATATGTTGGAAGGTAAAGAAAAACAGAGGAGGAGACATTGATAGTTGTGTAGAGGGGGAGTATGGAGTGATGAGTAAGATGAGGGAGGACAGAAGATGCATGGGTGTTTAGAATGAGGGAGGAAAAGGAAAGTGGGGGAGATGAGGGAGAAAGATAAATAGAGGGGGAGGAAAAAAGGGATGAAATACAACTACCAAAAAAACCTAAATTAACAAAAATGAAAAAAAGACATTTTAATCTACTGAATAGGATTATGTTTTTGATTTACCTGTACTTTACCAGCATTTAAATGTGTGACTATAATTAATAATATAATTACGATAATACACATTCAGTATTATATAGGAAAATGGCACCTTGATCTAATGTTTATTTACCTGTAATTTTTACATTAATCTTGTTGGAAGAAGGTGTAGACAGATGTGTATTGTCACACATAAATGAAAGCATTTACAGTGAGTATGTGTGTGCGTGCGTGTGTGTGGTGTGTGTGAACATGGACGCGACTGTGAGCGTCGTTTCATCTGTACAACTATTTGAAATGCAGGAGTCCCGTCACTCTTATTAGCAGTGCTGCTGACAAGTTGGCAGGTGAAGAACAAAGATGTTCAAATTGTGTATGTGTGTTTGTGAGAGAGAGAGAGGGGAGAGAGAGAGTGACAGAAGGAGAGATATGGCTGATTTTATTTATTTATGCTCACACAAACTGAGGAAGAAAAAAAAAGACAATAGAAGATAAAAAAAAACTGCATCAGTGACTGTGATTTGTAAGTGTAAGAGGAAAAACAACTGTGTGGTCCAGCTGTTTGTGTTTGTGTGTGTGTGTGTGAACTATACCAGTCTTTGGCGAGGATCCGGAGACGCTGA